>NW_006773947.1:3381755-3393139 GCF_000442215.2 Lipotes vexillifer | reverse complement strand
TCCTGCTGAGCTCTGGGAAAGGGGTCGGGAGGTGGAATGAAGCAGGGGGCAGCTTTAAACTTCTCGGCCTTTCAGCTGCCACCTGAAGGTAGTAACGCTGCCAGTGGGGATAAGAAAGAAGCCTGTTGGCTTTGGTTTCCGCAGATCTTGCTCAGCCTCTGCGAAGGGTAATGATGTCTTACGTTCTTTACAAGACTTTTTCTGTCATGTGTCTTTATCCAACAGGACTCAGAGCTCAGTATTTCCTCTGGAGGTGTGTAGGAGACAGGACAGATCTTGGGTTACTTTGCCACCGACATCTGTTACACCTCACAGGACAATGAAACTCTGCCATCTGTGGTTCATTTCCCTCCTCAGGGATTTAGAAGACATGTGAGATGCAGCTGTGTTTCCTGAGCGGGAAGCATCGATGAGGAGGTTATTAGGCAATACTTTGTGCTGGAGGGAGCAGCACACTTGTGGCTGTATTAGTTTCCTACGGCTGCTGTAGAACAAACTCAGTGGCTTAAAATAATACCAGTGTATTATCTCATAATCCTGGAAGTTAGAAGTCTTCAAATCAATGTGTCGCCAGGGCTGTGTTCCTTCAGGAGGCTCGAGGGGAGAATCTGTTTCCTGGCCTTTTCAGCTTCTAGAAGCTGCCTGCATTCCTTGGCTCAGAGCCCCCGTCCTCCGTCTTCGAGGCCCACACTGTAGCATCTTCAAGTCTCTCTCTCTGACCTTTGCTTCCCTCATCATATCTCCTTTTCTTTTTTTCTCTTTTTAAAAATTTAACTATTGTTGATTTAAATATTGTGTTAGTTTCAGGTGTAGAGCAAAGTGATTCTGTTTTATATATATATATATATATATATATACATATATATACATATATATGTATATATATATATATATATATATATATATATATATATATATATATACATATATATACATATATATGTATATATATATATATACATATATATACATATATATGTATATATATATACTTTTTTTGAGATTCTTTTCCATTAATAGGTTAAGATATTGAATATATTTCCCTGTGCTATACAGTAAGTCCTTGTTGTTTATCTCTTTTATATACAGTGGCGTGTATCTGTTAATCCCATGATTCCTCTCTTCCTTTTCCCCTTTGGTAACCGTAAGTTTGTTTTCCATGTCTGAATCTATTTCTGTTTTGTAAATAAGATTATGTGTATTATTTTTTAGATTCTACATATAAGTGATAGCATAAAATATTTGTCTTTCTCTGTCAGACTTACTTCAGTCAGTATGATCATCTCTAGATCAATCTATGTTGTTGCAAATGGCAATATTTTATTCTTTTTTATGGCTGAGTAATATTCCATTACACATACATATATATAAATATATATATGGTGACATAAATATCACATCTTCTTTATCCATTCATCTGTTGATGGACAATTGGGTTGCTTCCATATCTTGGCTAGTGTAAATAGTGCTGCGATGAACATAGGGCATATGAACATATCTTTCTGAATAAGAGTTTTTGTCTTTTCTGAATATATGCCCAGGATTGAGGTTGCTGGATGATAGGGTAACTCCATTTTTAGTTTTTAAAGGAACCTCTCTTCTGTTCTCCATAGTGGCTGCACCAATTTACATTCCTACAAATGGTGTAGGAGTGTTCCCTTTTCTCCACACCCTCTCTAGCATTTATTATTTGTAGATTTTTTGATGATGGCCATTCTGACTGGTGTAAGGTGATACATCATTGTAGTTTTGATTTGCATTTCTCTAATAATTAGCAACGTTAAGCATCTTTTCATGTGCCTGTTGGCTATCTGTATGTCTTCTTTGGAGAAATTTCTATGTAGGTCTTCTACCCATTTATTGATTGGATTGTTTGTTTTTTTGATATTGAGTTGTATGAGCTGTTTGTATATTTTGGAAATTAAGCCCTTGTTGGTCACATCATTTGCAAATATTTTCTCCCAGTCCATAGGTTGTCTTTTTGTTTTCTTTATGGTTTCCTTTGCAGTGCAAATTCTTATAAGTTTGATTAGGCCCCATGTATTTATTTTTGCTTTTATTTTGTTTGCCTTGGGAGACTGATCTAAGAAGATATTGCTATGATTTATGTCGGGGAATACTTGCCTATGTTCTCTTCTAGGATTTTTATGGTGTCATGTCTTATATTTAAGTCTTTAAGCCATTTTGAGTTTATTTTTGTGTATAGTGTGAGGGAGTGTTCTCACTTCACTGATTTACATGAAGCTGTCCAGCTTTCCCAATACCACTTGCTGAAGAGACTCTCTTTTCTCCATTGTATATTCTTGCCTCCTTTGTTAAAGATTAATTGACTGTAGGTGTGCGGGCTTTTTCCTCTGGGCTCTCTATTCTGTTCCGCTGATCTATATGTCTGTTTTTGTGTCAGTACCATGCTGTTTTGATTACTGTAGGTTTGTAGTATCGTCTGAAGTCTGGGAGGGTTATGCCTCCAGCTTTGTTCTTTTTTTAAGCATACCTCCTTTTCTGACTCCGACCTCCTGCTTCACACTCATAAAGTCCCTTGTGATTACATCAGGCCCACCCCAATAATCCAGGGTAATCTCCCCATTTTATGGTCATTAACTTAATCATATCTGCAAAGTCCCTTTTGCCAGGTAAGATAAGATACTCACAAGTTTCAGGAATTGGAATGTGGACATCTTTGAGGGCCATTATTCTGTCTACCGTGGTGGTAGACAGTGGTCTAGTTTCTCCTTCTCTTCTGCCTGATCTTTACTTTTTTCCTTTTAAAATACATTTTTTTTTGTTTCAAATAGATAATATATTCATAGGGTTTATAAAAAGAAAACAATACCAAAGAAGATACACAGATGGCCAATAAACACATGAAAAAATGCTCAAGATTGTTAGTCATTAGGGAAATGCAAACCTGAAACACAAGATACTATTATACTTTACACCCATTAAAATGGCTATAATACATTGGCTATAAAAAATACAGAATTTTTAAAAAATTTATAAATTTTTATGGCTATAAAAAATACAGAAAATAACAAGTGTTGACAAGGATGTGGAGAAATTGGAACCCTAGCACATTGCTGTGGGAATGCAAAATGGTGCTGCCACTGTAGAAAACAAGTTTGATGTCTCCTCAAAAAGTTAAACATAGAATCATCATATGGCCCAGCAATGCCACTCCAAAAATGGCATATACCCCAAAGGATTGAGAGCAGGGACTCAAAAAGATACTTGTACATGGATGTTCATAGCAGCATTACTCACAATAACCAAAAGGTCCATCAACAGAAGAATGAATCAACAAAATGTGGTCTATACGTACAATGGAATATTATTCAGTCATAAAAGGAATGGAGTATTGAAACATGCTACAGTGTGGATGATACTTGAAAACATTATGCTAAATGAAAAAAGCTAGACACACACACACACACAAACAAATATTGCATGATTACATTTACACAAAATATCCAAAATAAGTAAGTCCATAGCGATGGTAGCAGATTGGTGGTTACCAGGGTCTTGGCACAGGAGGAATGGGGGTGATTGCTTGATTGGTACAAGGTTTTCTTTGGGGTAATGGAATGTTTTGGAACTTGATAAAGGTAGTGGTTGCACAACACTGTGAATGTACTAAATACCATTGAGTTGTACACTTTTAAATGGCTAATTTTATATGTGAACTTCACCTCAATTTTTATTTAAAGGAAAGCAATAAACAAGAAATACATCAAATAATCTTACTCCTACCTCTGCCCTATCTGCCCCATTTTCCTCCACCCATATGGATAACTACTTTACTTAGTTCCTTGTGTATACTATTGGTGATGCTTTATGCAGAAATAAGCAGATGTGAGTAATATGTCCTATAATTTTGTCATCTCAAGAGTGCTATATAAACAGAATCATATAGTGTATAAGCTTTAGATTGGCTTTATTCACTCAGCATAATTCCCTTGAGACCCATCTAAGTTGTTGTGTGTATCAATAGGCCATTCCATTTTTGCTGAGTAGTTTCCAAGGTATGGATATACTGTAGTTGGTTTAACCATTCACTGGTTGAAGGACGTTTGGGTTGTTTCCAGCTTGGAGCTATTATGAGTAATGCTGCTAAAACCATTCACGTACAGGTTTTGTGTGGACATAAGTGTTCATGTCCCTCAGATGCTACATCCTTTTACTTTCATCCTTTCCTATACCATTTTGATTTAAGTGAGTTTCTTATAAAACAGCACATAATTTTATCATTAAAAAAATCCATTCTGCCAATTGATTTGTTTAGACTATTTGCATTTAATGTAATTATTTCTGTATTTGGATTTTTATAATAGCTGCTTTAAAGTCTTTGTCAGGTAACTCCAACATCAGTGTCATCTCAGCATTCCAGTTGAGATTTTCCTAGTTTTTCGTATGACAAGTAATTTTGTATCATATTCTGGACACTTTGAACATTATGAATCCCAGGGTCTTATTTAAATCCTGTGGAAAATGTTGATCATTTTGCCTTAAAATCAATTGACCCAGTTGGGTTCAGGCTGCAAGTTCCAACCAACCTTCTGTGGGTTGAGGTTTCAGTGCCAGTTCCACTTTCAAAGTCTTTGAAATGCTATTCAGATCCTTCCTGCACGTGCGCCACCTGGTGGCCAGTGTGGGATGTGGGTGATGGTCTACCTCAGTTTATATTTCCTTCTCAAAGATTTTGGGGTCAAGTTCACACATGTGACACTTAAGGGTGAGCCCAGGGATTTATCAACAACTTTATCAGGTCACTTCCCAAACTCCTTTCTCTCTTCCATGTCCCCAGTACTTTCTGGCTCCTGGAGTTCCCTTTTCAGTCCTCCAGCCAGAAGAAAAACAGAAAAGAAAAAGGAAAGTTCTCCCATTCTCTTTGAAAATTCTCTTTCCTGATCCTTGAGCCGGAACCAGAGGGTTTCTCCTGGAGCCCATGTCCAGCTTCAGACTACCTTATGTCCAGACTGGGCAACACCGAAGCTGACTACATGGTAAACTGGCCCTTGGTTCAGAGGTAATTTGATCTCTGGTCTTCCTTCCCAGTCCATCTGCTACTATTTACAGTGTCCTCACAGGGCTGCTCCATGCATTCTGCGCAGGTTATAGCTGCGTTCAGTGGGAGAGGTAGGGTAGATTATGATTATTCCATCTTTCCTGAAACCTGGGGCTGAGTTTTGAGTCACATAGTTAATTTGATTAATACCCTATTAATGGCCACTTGGGCTATTCTTCTTGCCTTTTAAATTGTGGTATTTCTGAGAATTCTGTCTTCTCTTATTTCTTCATAACAGTGGTTTTCAACTTGACTTCTCCTTAGAATTACCTAGTGAGATTAAAAGAAAAATACAGAGTTCAATGTCTAGACTATATCCCAGACAAATTAAACAGAATCCCTGGGAGTAGGACCCAGGCATCAGTACTTAAATTTTTTCTTTTATATTTTACACTCTTCACCCCATTCCCCAATCCTCCAAACCTGCTCTTCCTATTGATGCCTTATTTCATTTAATATTGTCACCATCCACCGGACTCTCAAGTAAGACATTTCGGAGTTGGCCTGAACTCAGCTCCCAAATCCTGCACGTCCAGTCTACTCTCCATCCTAACAATGCTGACTCAGAAATGTTTTCAAACATGGCTCCATCTTCACTCCCTTAAATCAAGCCCATCTTCCATCTGGATTACTACATAGCCTTGTCATTTTCCCTCTCCTTTCTCTCTCTCTTCTTGGCAATAGCTCTCACTGATGCCAGGGGATCTTCCTAAAAGAAGAATCTCATCATGTTACTTCCCTTGCACAACCTCTGTGGCACCTCCTTGCTCACAGTATAGAGTCTAGACTCTTGTGCAAGAGACACAAGTCCTGCCATACATGGCCTGGACTTCGCCTAACTCTGCTCCTATCACCTGTGCACCTCTGCTCCCGGCATCCCAGAGTCACACAGGCGACTCCTGAAACACTCCAGGCCCTATCATGCCTTCTTCCTGTTGCTTCTACTGAAATGCTCACACGCTACCAACGCTTCCACGTTGATGTCATGGCTGGATCCTCTGTGTTTCTCCAGCTTTGACCAGAAGTGTATAATAGTGGCCACAAGCGTGTAAAACTGCACTGAAATTGTCTGTTTGCATGACTGTCATCCCCACTAGACTTGGAATACCTTGAGAACTTATTAATATTTGTCTTTCCAGGGAAGAACATAGTCCCTGACTCAGAGCAGACCCTCAATGGACATTCAAACAAATGAATGAATTTATAGCAGATAGTGGCCAAGGCAGCAGCTTTGTGAGTTTAGAGAAGCCAAAGAAAGAGGGTGAAATGTACATATTAAAAAGAATGCAGGAGTGTTTACAAAATGCAATGAGATCACTGAAATATCTTAGCTAAAAGAGAGTAGTCATTTCTGATGTAGGTGAAGGTGTCAATACTATTTTGAAAAGCATCTTGGACATTTTCTTATCTGAAGGAGAAGGAGATACCAGGGAAATAGAATAAGTTTGTAAAACAGGTATAAGCTAAAACTCTAAGAGGCTGAGGAAATGCCTCTAATTTGGGAAGCAGCAGCATCTTGCCATATTTGAATTCAATTCCCAGCTCACCATTTGCTGCTTGGTGAACTTGGGCAAGTTAACTAACCTCTCTGAGTCTTAGTTAACCTGTGTAAAGAACACAATATTTCCTAATATATACGATTATTTTGAGGGTTGAATGAGTTAACACATATTTCTGGCATGTAGTTAAGGGCCCAAAAAAGTTTCTGTTTTCTGGTGATTTAGGGAACAAGTTGGCAGAAGTAGATGGAAAGCTCCTTGGAGAGAGAGCCTCTGGATTCCCAAGTCCTGAAGTCCGGGGATGGGCTGACAAGCCAGTGGTCCTCCTCTGGCTTTGGCCATGGCTCTTGGTCTAGTTGGACTAGTCCTTCCCTTAAAGAGCTGCAAAGCTGACCAAGATCCCGCACAATCCTTTCATACAGGGAGAGACTTTATTTCTCATCGAAGTGTCCTTGACACCTGAAATAATAGAGCAATATTGTAACATGCTTTACCTGGACAGGCCCTATTTGCCAAGGACATTCTAAAAATATACTGTTGGGATTTTAAAAAAAAAATCTCTCACAGGTTCTAAAGTTCTCTGCAAGTGCTACCTTCTAAATTTATGTCAACAGAAATAGTCAGAGTTGACATGTCCATTGGTAGTGTATGAAGCATTCAGTTACAAAAATCACTAGCTTACATTTCCAGCATACAGCTCTGATTATATTATTATTGCTGTTTCTTCTGCTAATTTTTTATTAATAGACCATCATTGTTTACCACTTGTGATAATTATGTTCTCTGATAACTGTGAAAAGTACTGAGTAGCTCAATAAATCAATCAAATCAGAACAATCAATGTCCCTGAAGACAATCTTATTTTATCTGTCTGTCCATAATTTCTCCTTTTACTGGGCAGGAGAAAAGAACCTTATCTTGTCAGCATCTCAGTTTCAATAGAAAGAAAGGAAGGACAGAAGGAAAGAAAGAAAATGGACATTAACGGAGACCTTACTATGTGCATTTTCTGTATCTTCTCATTTAAATTCCAGAAGAGAAGTCTTATTATTCCCATTCTTACAGGTAAGTAAACTGAGACCAAGAGATTAAATGTCTTTGCCCACTCAAGAGGCAAAGGTGAGTTTTGAATTGCAATCAGCCCACCCTGAAACCTCTGAAACTGACTTTCAGTCCAGCCCCAGGCAGCAATAGCAATTTAATTTTCACCTACTTCTCATTTGTCCCTCTTTAACATCTTCTCCATCTGCTCTTCCCTTCTACAAGCTTCCCCACTGTGACTTTCAACTGCGTGATAATTCTCCAGCTCCCAGGCAACAGTACATCTATAGGAATTAATGGAGGACAGACTTGACAATGCATTCAATCCATGTGTATGAAGCATTCAGTTACAAAAATCACTAGCTTACATTTCCAGCATACAGCTCTGATTATATTATTATTGCTGTTTCTTCTGCTAATTTTTTATTAATAGACCATCATTGTTTACCACTTGTGATAATTATGTTCTCTGATAACTGTGAAAAGTACTGAGTAGCTCAATAAATCAATCAAATCAGAACAATCAATGTCCCTGAAGACAATCTTATTTTATCTGTCTGTCCATAATTTCTCCTTTTACTGGGCAGGAGAAAAGAACCTTATCTTGTCAGCATCTCAGTTTCAATAGAAAGAAAGGAAGGACAGAAGGAAAGAAAGAAAATGGACATTAACGGAGACCTTACTATGTGCATTTTCTGTATCTTCTCATTTAAATTCCAGAAGAGAAGTCTTATTATTCCCATTCTTACAGGTAAGTAAACTGAGACCAAGAGATTAAATGTCTTTGCCCACTCAAGAGGCAAAGGTGAGTTTTGAATTGCAATCAGCCCACCCTGAAACCTCTGAAACTGACTTTCAGTCCAGCCCCAGGCAGCAATAGCAATTTAATTTTCACCTACTTCTCATTTGTCCCTCTTTAACATCTTCTCCATCTGCTCTTCCCTTCTACAAGCTTCCCCACTGTGACTTTCAACTGCGTGATAATTCTCCAGCTCCCAGGCAACAGTACATCTATAGGAATTAATGGAGGACAGACTTGACAATGCATTCAATCCATTTGCAAACTCCACTGTAATGTACATCTGTGTGTGTGTGTATGTGTGTGTGTGTGTGTGTGTGTGTACCACGGAGGCACACAACTATATTTCAAATTAGCAAGTCAGTCATGAGTTACAGCTCCATGCCAGGGACGTCTTTAGACAGCCAGACACACAGATAATCAAGGCATAGATTAACTTGCTCTGACTGTGCAGTAATTTAAAGCTCTCAGCTTATATGGCCAGTTTGTGGTGGTGAAACATTCCTATGGCATATGGTAACCTTTAGTAGAAAGCTCGCAGTGAGAAGTGCGGGATCAGGACTGGCTTCTCTGTATTTAAACAAACAAGCAAACAAGCAAGCAAGCAAGCAAACAAACAACCCCAGACCCATGAGACTCTTGGAATTGTAACTACTTGTCAGAATTTTCATGCTGATTTAAATTAAACAGTAGCAAAGGGCTTTAGATTGGGAGCAAGGAGCCTGGATTCTCATCTCTCCTGAGTGGCCCTGGATCAGTCACAGTGACCCCTCAGGGATGTGAACTCAATATTTTCTGAAGGATCCCCTCCAGCTCTGAAAACAGTGATTCTGATCATTAGGATCGGAAGGAGTGAAGCTCCTGGGCCGGTGATTCGAATTCTCAGGCTCTTACGTGTTTGCTCTCCCTGAGGAGCAGAGGCCACCAGGCAAAGCCTTCTGTCTTCCTCGCCCCACCACACTCCTCTCCTACATCTCTTTCCCCATCCTTCTTAGAAACCCTGACAACTGTCCTCCCGGGCAGGGCTCCTCAAACCCCCGGGGATCTTGTGAAAATGCAGATTCTGGTTCTAGTGGTCTGGGGTGGAGCCTGAGATTCTGTATTTCTAACAAGCTCCTAGGTAATCCTGATGCTGCTGGTCTATGGATCGCACTTTGAGTGGCGTTCTAACCTGCTAGGGCTGCCATGACAGAACATCATGGCCTGGGGGGCTTAAACAACAGAAATTTATTTTCTCACAGTCTGGAAACTGGAAATCCAAGATCAAGATGTCAGCAGGGTTTATTTTCTGGTAAGAACTCTCTCCTTGGCTTGTAGATAACTGTCTTCTCGCTGTGCTCTCACGTGGCCTTTTCTCTGTGCAGCTGCATCAGGTGTCTCTTCCTTTTCTTATAAGAACACTGGTCCTATCAAATCAGGGCCCCACTTATATGATCTCATTTAACCATAATTGCTCCTTTAAGGCCCTATCTCCAAATACAGTCACACTAGGGGTTAGGGCTTCAACATATGAATTTTGGGGGAGAAACAATTCAGTCCATAACAGAGTACAGGTGTCTAGAGCAGCTCTGGCCCTAGACATAGCATGCAAGCCACATATATAATGTAAAAATTTCCAATAGCCACATTAAAAAAAGTAAAAAAGAAATAGGCAAAATTAATTTAAATATTTTATTTAACCCTATATACCTAAAATATCATTTCAGCACACCATCGATATAAACATTATTGAGGTTTTTTAATACTAAATCTTTGAAATCTGGTGTGTATTTCACACTTAGAGCACATCCCAGTTTGGACTAGCCACAGGTCCAGTGCTCAGTAGCCAGTTGTGGTTGGTGGTTATGGTATTGGACCATGTAGATCCAGAGGTAGCCGGTGTGGAGCCTGGGAGGATACATACATGGCTGAGGTAGATTCTAGAAAGGATATTTGACCATTAGAGAAGACCCACTTTCACCAACTTCACATATTGGTCACAGGTCTACCCCTGTTCCTCCCTGACCTCTACGTTTTCCACCTAGAACAGTGTGATGGTTCAAATTCTCTGACTTTTCCACCTAAAAATGTGTGATGGCTAATTTTTTGTCAACTCAGCTAAGCTATGGTGCCAGTTGTTTGGTCAAATGCCAGTCTAGATGTTGCTGTGAAGATATTCTTTAGATGTGACTAACATTTCAATCTGTGGACTTTGAGTAAAGCAGATTTCCCTCCATAATGTGGGTGGGCCTCATCCAATAAGTTGAAGGCCTAAAGAGAAAAGATTGAGGTCCCTAGGAAAAGAAAGATCTTGTCTCCAGACTGCCTTCAACTCAAGACTCCAACATCAGCTCTTGCTGGAATTTCCAGCCTGCCCATCTGCCCTGCAGATTTCAGAGTTGCCAGCCCTCAGAGTCACAAGAGCCAGTGCCTTAGGACAAATCTCTCTCTCTCTTTCTCCATTTACACACATACACACACATGCAGGCACACTCTATTGGTTCTGTTTCTCTGGAGAACCCTGACTAACACAGTGATTCTCAAACTTTATATATGAATCACCTGGGGATTTTGTTCAGTTGCAGATTCTGATTCAGTAGTTCTGGGGTGGGACCTGAGATTCTGCATTTCTAAGTTCCCAGGTGATGCTGATGCTATGGGTCTGTGGACCTCACTTTGAGTTGCAACAGCACCTTCCCTGAGTTCTCAGAGCATTTCGGAGTGAAGTTAGTTCTTCTAAGAACCTTCTAAAATTAAGGAGTTATTTTATTCCTCAGGAGCAAGTGTTGGCGAATATTTTCTGTCGAGGGCTAGCTAGTAAATATTTTAGGCTTATGGTCATATGGTCTTTGTTACAGCTACTCTACCTTGCCATTGCAGCATGAAAGCAATCACAGACAATAATAATGAGCATGGCTGTGTTCCAATAAAACTTTATTTACAAAAAACAAGATGTGAGCTGTATTTGGCCCAGGGACCAATGTTTGCCAACAAATGGTTTATA
>NW_006773947.1:3373098-3381745 GCF_000442215.2 Lipotes vexillifer | reverse complement strand
GGAAAGAGTTTTTACTCATCTCAGCACCTCCAGGATCTCACACATAAAAGGCACTGGATAGATGCTTAATGAAAAAAATGAATGTATTGAATGAGGTCATTAAGATTTGACTACTCAGGGACTTCCCTGGTGGTGCAGTGGTTAAGAATCCACCTGCCAATGCAGGGGACACAGGTTCAAGCTCTGGTCCGGGAAGATCCCACATGCCACGGAGCAACTAAGCCCGTGTGCTACAACTACTGAGCCTGCTCTCTAGAGCCTGCAAGCCACAACTACTGAAGCCCACACACCTAGAGCCCGTGCTCCACAACAAGAGAAGCCACTGCAATGAGAAGCCTGCACACCGCAACGAAGAGTAGCTCCCGCTCACCACAACTGGAGAAAGCCAGCGTGCAGCAATGAAGACCCAGCCCAGCCAAAAATAAATAAATAAATGTATTAAAAAAAAAACAATGTGACTACTCATAATTTGCAAAGTGCAGATCCTCTGTTACCAAGTAACTATCTTTTATTGTCTTTTCAGTTTCCGTTTCAGATAGGAAATAAGAATGTGTCATAATTTTTGCATAAGTGAACTTTCTGGCACCTGTTTGCTACCTTCTGGTGCCCTATTCCTTAAGCCAGAGAGTTAATAAGAAAATAAATTGAATTCATCAGAAAATTCACTAGTTCAGGGTATGATATGGAAATATTGTGGCCGAAAAAATGGAAAAATAACAGTGTAAGAATAGCTAACGCATACAAATTAATTCTTAAATTTGTGAAATATTTTACACATATAAAATGTATAATGTAATATATGTGGCATAAAAATTAATATGACCACCAATGCAAGTGGTTTTTATATGTTAAAAATGATTCAAATAAAATGCGCTACATTTGCTTCATTTAAAATATAACATATGTTCACTTGAAAAAATGGAATTTAAAACTCTGTGTAATCCCACAAGCCAAGATCAGTAAAAGGCTGTGAAAATTGCAGTTTCGAGTGGGATTTGAAAGTCCCATGTGTTGGCATTATTGAATGATCGATGGTGTTATGAGGTCACTGCGGCAGCTTGCGAAGCAGTTATTTCACCTGGGTTCACCTTCTTGGGGATCAGCTGTTATGGGTTGTGCTTCTCACCCTACTGTCCTCTTACCACTATAAGCTCTAAGGATTTCGGGGAGGACATAGGGTGGAGTCAGTGAAGGCTCATAGCTCTTAATGCCATACTTTTGGACGCCATGGTCAGGTACAATGGGCCACATTCTAGCCTCAGGGCTATGGCTTTGCTCAGAACAGCAAATTTAACATTTATTCTCATTTCCCAAGAGCAAAGCAAGTTTGGTCTCTATGGTTGCACCTATATTTGCACGTACACCTCACATGAAATTGGCTCCCTCATTATCCAAATACTCCATTTCCACATACTGGGTGATGGCTGGTGATGATGGAAAAGATCTATTAGTAAATGATTATAAAGTACTTGGCTAATCAAAATAAGGGCTAAATAACCCTTTGATAACCCGGGCCCCGGTGGCCCTTTGTGAGGTCTAGCCATGGCCGGAACCCACGTTATAAGTGTTACCTGTGTCCCCAGCAGTCTGTATTGATTGGATGTACCCCAGGTGCTGAGCACTACGGGAATGGAGCAGAACCCAGAAAATGCACGGTCCTTGGCTCCTATCTTAAAACTGATCATTATGATGGGGTATCCTAGACCGTTGGTCAGTTTTTACTAGCCTTTTAGATAGACACAAGGCAGTTTGTGCATTTGGAGAAAAACATAATTTTATTTTAAAAAATATTTATTTATTTATTGACTGTGTTGGGTCTTCGTTGCTGCGTGGGCTTTCTCTGGTTGCAGGGAGCGGGGGCTACTGTTCGTTGTGTTGCGTGGGCTTCTCACTGCGGTGGCTTCGCTTGTTGCAGAGCACAGGCGCAAGGCGTGCAGGCTCAGTAGTTGTGGCGCACGGGCTTTGTTGCTCCATGGCATTGGGATCTTCCCAGACCAGGGCTTGAACCCGTGTCTCCTGCATTGGCAGGAGGATTCTTAAGCACTGCGTCACCAGGGAAGCCCAAAAACCAATTTTAAATGTTTAAAAACACTACTCATCAAACAGATATTTTTATACCCATGTTCCTAGCAGCATTGTTTACAATTGCCAAAAGGTGGAAACAACCCAAATGTCCATCAACAGATGAATGTATAAACAAGATATGGTATATATGCACAATTGAATATCATTCAGTCTTAAAAAGGAATGAAATTCTGATACATGTATAACATAGATGAATCTGGGAAACACTTTGTTAAATAAAATAAGCCAGACACAAAAGGACAGGTATTGTATGGTTCCACTTGTATGATGTACTTAGAATAGTTAAATTCATAAAGACAGAAAGTGGGATGATGGTTGCCAGGGGCTGGAGGGAGGGGAGAATAGGGAGTAGTGTTTAATGGGGACAGAGTTTCAGTTTGGAATGATAAAAAGGTTCTGGAGATGGTTGACGGTGATGGTTGCACAACATTGTGAATACTTAATGCCACTGAACCGTGTACTTAAAAATGGTTAAAATGGGGGGATTTTCCTGGTGGTCCAGTGGTTAGGACTCTGCCCTTCCACTGCAGGGGGCACAGGTTCAATCTCTGGTTGGGGAACTAAGGTTCTGCAAGTTGCGAGGCACAGCCAAAAAAAAAAAAGATTTCAAAAAAAAGGTTGATTATATGGTATGCACAATAAAAAAATGTACACATGCCGCACCGCTACTCAAAGCATTTTCTTCGATGATTTCCATTTAAAGTTAGGAAAACCAAAGGCTTCATGTTCAATTTGAGCCTCACCTTCCCTTTTCCTCTTGATGGCTCATGTCCATCCTAGGTGGTCTTTGACCCAGTACACAAGACCTAAGTCAAAGGCAGGTCACCCTGACCTCACCTCATCTGTGGCCAGAGAGACAGGCTGATGTCAGGTGTTCGCAAAGTGGGGAGGAACGAGAATGGGAGTCTGTGGGGCCGGGATGGGGAGAAAGGCCTCTAAGGTCATTAGGAAGAAATTAATTGATAATTAAAGAAAGATGGCGGCTGGTAGACACGACTCGGACAGGAGATCTCGGGAAGGACAGGAAGTGATCCCTTTGGATCCTAATGAGGACTGCTTTGGGGGAGGCTTTGCGAGGCTCCTGGAAGCGGGGATAAACTGCAACCACAGAGTGGGCCGAGGGGGTGATTTGTGATGCTTAAAATGGTTTGGTCTAGAGCAGAGCTGGAAGCGGCCATACGTAGAAACAGTGTGCTCTGTGCTTCCCATGTATTTGTCTCCTCTTGAAATTCAATCTATTTTCTTAAAAGAACTGGGCCTGCAGTTTCCGAGGTATGAATTGGAAAATTTGTGTCTGTGTAGGTTCTTCCCTCACTCCTCAGAAATCTCTGGAAATTTGTTTCCTAAAGGCTGGAAAGCAGAGCTACAGTGACTGCATCGGTTGCCAGATGACTTGGGTAGTCATCTGAGCCTGTGGTTCTGTTCTCTCCGGAAGTGACACCAAACGTTAGGTGCTGAGGGCTCCTGGCAGGTGCTGCGGAAAGTGCGGGAAGCCCCTGGTCCAGGGCACCGGAGATTTGCTGCTGCCGCAGGTAGCAAGCAGGAAAGGGGAGAATTTGACAGCTGGTCTGAGCTTCCAGCCCCACTCACCTCCTGGGGTCTCTGCTGCCTAGGATTTCATGCTCAGACTTTTGCTGAACTCCCTCTACTGAAAACCGGCCTCTTATGGTTCCTTATGTCCCTCCAGTCCCGTCTCCTGGCAGGTGAAACCGAGTTTCGTTTAAAACATGTTTCCCCTGGAATTTCCATTTCAGACACCAGCAAGGCTGACTTAGACCACAGACAGCCCAAGAGAAGCGTCTGCAAAAGACACAAGCAGGCATTTCACAGAAAATACATGTGGCCAAGATCCAGAGGCCACCGCAATGAGAAGCCTGCGCACCGCAACGAAGAGCAGCCCCCACTCACCACAACTAGAGAAAGCCCGCACGCAGCAACGAAGACCCAACACAGCCGAAATTAATCAATCAATCAATCAATCAATTAATTAATTAAAAAAAGAGATATCCAGTATCCTCAGGGGTCAGTGAGATGCAAATCAAGTTCACTGCGCCAGCCTTTCAATTGACAACAATCAAAAAGTCTGACAATACTAAATGTTGGAGAGGATTCAAATCTAAAGAGAGATCTCTAACGCTTGGCTAGTGGGAGTAGATTTGTACAATCAACTTTGAAAAGTTGATTGGTCCCTAAAGTGCACCGTTTACAGACTTTATAACAGAGTTCCACTCCATGGTATGCACCAAAGAGTGATGCTTGCATAACAACAATGATGACGACAATAACAGCAGTAGAAGGCATGCACTAGAATGATCGAACAGTCCTTCTCACAATAGCAAAAAACTGGAAACATCAGGAAAGTGGATGAATAAATATTTCACTGCAGTCAAATGTATGAACTAAACAATATACAATGTGAACGAATTTGCACATATATTAAGTGAAGAAATAAGTTCCAAAAGACTATAAACAGCATAATACCCACTCCACCCCCTTTTTTTCTGACCATGTCAGGCGGCTTGCAGGATCTTAGTTCCCCGACCAGGTATTGAACCTGGGCCCCGGCAGTGAAAATGCCGAGTCCTAACCACTGGACCGCCAGGGAATTCCCATAATACACTTAAAAAAAAAAAAAGATCTTTATTGGAGTATAATTGCTTCACAATACTGTGTTAGTTTCTGTTGCACAACAAGCGAATCAGCCATCTGAATACACATGTCCCTGTTTCCCCTCCCTTTTGAGCCTCCCTTCCATCCTCCCTACCCCACCCCTCTAGGTCATCACAAAGCACTGAGCCGATCCCCCTGTGCTATGCTGCTGTTTCCCACCAGCCAATACACTTTTTAATAATTAAAAATAACTAGGGCTTCCCTGGTGGCGCAGTGGTTGGGAGTCCGCCTGCTGATGCAGGGGACACGGGTTCATGCCCTGGTCCGGGAAGATCCCACATGCCGCGGAGTGGCTGGGCCCGTGAGCCATGGCCGCTGAGCCTGCGCGTCTGGAGCCTGTGCTCCGCAACAGGAGAGGCCACAACAGTGAGAGGCCCGCGTACTGCAAAATATAATAATAATAATAATAAAGTAAAATAAAATAAAATAAAATAGGGACTTCCCTGCTGGCGCAGTGGTTAAGAATCTGCCTGCCGATGCAGGGACACAGGTTCGAGCCCTGGTCCAGGAAGATCTCACATGCCCGCGGAGCAACTAAGCCCGGGCGCCGCAACTACTGAGGCCCGCGCGCCTAGAGCCCATGCTCTGCACCGAGAGAAGCCACCTCAATGAGAAGCCCGCGCACTGCAAGGAATAGTAGCCCCCGCTCTTCGCAACTAGAGAAAGCCTGCGTGCAGCAATGAAGACCCAACGCAGCCAAAAATAAATAAACAAATTTATTTTTAAAAAATAACTAAAATAAAGCTATATACTTTAAAATATACATATACAGATCATCCTCGACCACCGTTAAGTCAGGGACCATCTGCAGAGTCGATACAACTGTTTATAAAGAAGAGTGAGGATGTGGTGATCAGGAGAGGAGGAAGGGGTGGAGGTTGGGGTTATCTGGTTAAACTTGGGTTATTGTCCAGTCGCTTGCTTTTATTCTGGGTGGTGGGTTTGAGGGTTTGAGGGTGCTTGTTATATTGGCCTGAGAATATCTGCACATTTCACTCATCAAGGCTCACTTCTTTTTGCTTCGCACACCCTTGCCTTCTGTTAACATGCAAATAGTCTAACTGCTTGAGCAGAGTATGACTTATGAGTCTTGAATGTGTTTTTAGAACCATCTCAACTGTCTTTCTGTGTCTCTCTCTATAGATTTATTTCATTCCTTGTAACAGCTGCATAGATTTATCTGCACCATAGTTTATTTAACTTCATTCTTTTATGGGTAGGCATTTATATGGTTTCTAGCTTTTGCTTTTGCAAAACGATGCTACAGTAAATAAAAATGCTGTAGGGAATATTCTTACACACATAGGTGAGAATACTGGTATGGTGGATTTCTAGAAGAAGAATTGCTGAATCAAAAGAAGCACATATTTACATTTTGGTAGCCGTGGCCAGATTGCCTCGAGAATGGTTATACCGGTTTCCAGACTTACCCGAAGTGTGTCATAGTGGGTATGATCGGGTATGTCAGGAAGCCAGATTTTTATGGCTTTCTTTGTTTTCCCTGAGCTGGCCCCGTAGGAGGAATGGTTCTATGACCAGGGACCAGAGGAGAGTGATGCTCACTCCTGACCTTTAACCTCTCCCCTCTGTGTCCTAATTGCTGATGGACAGAGGCTTTGTGCTTCCCTTTGGCAACAGTAGGGGCACTGTCTCTCCTTGGCCCCTGGTCGCAGGCAGGGCCTTAGAACTGGGAACCTGTGTGAACACTTCTCTTCCCTGGCCTCAAGGGATGCTCTTAGGATTTGTGAAAATGCCTTTGGGATGAAAGATGCAAACATACATAAGTTCACATTTACAGACACAACTCCGTAAATAACGGCGCTGAGGGAGAGGCCGGAATAGAATGTCACAATGTCAATAAAAGCTTCGTCACTCATTCAGAAACTCGACATCTCTGCTTTTGGATTCAGACTCTTCCCAGGTTTGGTTTTAAGCAATGTGTCCCTCCTCCCCTCCTCCCCCGAAGGTCACATTCATTTGTTCAGCCTTGTTTGCAGTTTGATGACAGAAAAGAAAAGACTGTCTCCTCTTGTCCCAACTTTACCAGTTCCATCAAGGTCCATTTTTCACACCCACACAGAGTTTTGCCTTTCTGAGGGTAAAGTTTATTTATTTATATTTAAAATATATTTTTTATTATAAATGTATTTATTTATTTATTTTTCGGCTGCGTTGGGTCTTTGTTGCTGCACGTGAGCTTTCTTTAGTTGCGTTGAGCAGGGGCAACTCTTCGTTGCGGTGCGTGGGCTTCTCACTGCAGTGGCTTCTCTTGTTGCGGAGCACAGGCTCTAGGCACCCGGGCTTCAGTAGTTGTGGCTCGCGGGCTCTAGAGCACAGGCTCTGTAGTTGTGGCACACGGGCTTAGTTGCTCCGCAGCATGTGGGATCTTCCCAGAGCAAGGATTGAACCCACGTCCCCTGCATTGGCAGGTGGATTCTTAACCACTGTGCCACCAGGGAAGCCCCACTTGGGGAAAGCTTTATTAAGATTCTGGGAGCAAATATCCTCAGTGCTGGCCAGTGACCCCACCTGACTGACTTGCCTGGACCTTGGTTAGGCCCTAACTCCTCCAGGACCCAGTCTCCTCGCACCAGCCTCTGTGGGCTTGAAAGCAGGGCTGGTGCCGACATATTGCCCCACTAGCTCCGGGGGCTCTGACCTGGGGCAGTTGATTCTTCGCTCTTGTTTTGTCCTTTCAAAATAGAGTAATACAAATTACGGAACTTGGTTTTCCTGCTGGTAAATAAAAATCTAATAATGCCCAAAGTCAGGATGCAGTTGTGTGAGCCATTGGCACCACATAACCCCTGACAAGGTTGATACACAGGCCACCGAGCTGTGCGGTGGCTCCTCGGGCCAGCTTGGACCCGGTGTGGCCTACAGCTCACCTCCTGAATGACGGCAGTTTCTGCCCTGTCACACCAGGAGTCACAGGCAGGCTGCCTTAGAGGTCAATGACACACCAGAGCCAGGGTTTGAGAATCACTTTTCTAAGCCTAGAGGCCTGTGTGTTGGAGGTGTGGTGGGAGGGCTTGTTGAAGGAGATTTGAATTATGTCCAGAGGTGACTCACACCCTTATTCTCTCTAGCTTGTTAAACAATATCTAGAACTGATCTGGCCTTGGGTATGATGAAGGTTTTAATTAAGGAGGTGCTATGCGCGAGGACTTTGAGTGGCATGGAAAAGCAGTGTGTGTTCTTTGGTATTAAATATCACCTTTTAGAGCATAAAAGCCCAGCACGATTAGCAATAATTTAGAATAACATTAAGAAAGTAAGCTTGATAATATGATTAGTTTTTACATTTAATACTATAAGTATACAACTATAATATCATGCCATTATAGTTTAAAGGTTATAGCTTACATGATACAAGCTACAAGGATATAATATGATATTGAGGGAACTCCCTGGCGGTCTGGTGGTTAGGACTCTGTGCTTTCACTGCTGAGGGCGTGGGTTCAATCCCTGGTTGGGGAACTAAGGGATTTATGGGCAAGCCTTGTGGTACAGCCAAAAAAAAAAAAAAGATATTGAGTGCTTACATGCCCCTGGTACTAGAAGCGCTTAATATGTATTATTTCATTCAATCCACAAAGTTGTCCTATGAGATAGGCAATAAAATTTACCCATTTTACATGGTATGCACATAGTAAAGGTCAATAAAGATAAATCTAGTAGTAATAATTAAAGTAGGGCTTCCCTGGCGGCGCAGTGGTTGAGAGTCTGCCTGCCGATGCAGGGAACACGGGTTCGCGCCCCGGTCCGGGAGGATCCACATGCCGCGGAGCGGCTGGGCCCGGGAGCCATGGCCGCTGAGCCTGCGCGTCCGGAACCTGTGCTCCGCAACGGGAGAGGCCACAACAGTGAGAGAGGCCCGTGTACCGCAAAA
>NW_006773947.1:3341170-3373066 GCF_000442215.2 Lipotes vexillifer | reverse complement strand
AAAAAAAAAAAAAAAAAAAAAAAAAAATTAAAGTAAATTACACTTATTTAGTGTTTATTATATTCAGGGAGCTAAACTAAGCACCTTTACACGTATTATTTCATTTATTCCTCCTTATCCCTTGAGGTAGATATTATTATCCCTACGTTCTATTTAACTTCTCAACCAAGGAGGAAGTTAAATAATGTACCTAAGGCCACTGAAGCTGGGATTTGAAACATTAATACATGGGGTAAAGCAAAAGCCATCATTCAGTTAAGCAGCAGGAAGCTTAATTTGTCTTTTTGGACAAATAGAAATAATTTTCTCTCAATTTCCATTGTATTCATAGGTATATAAGGCAAAAACACAGTACAACTGAACATTTTATGTTCAAGAGAGCTGCTCTCTATCTTAAAGTGACCTGTTGGAAAGTAAATCACGTTTCCCACAGGAGCAACGTTGTAATGAAGGGCCTTGTTTTGGCCAAGAATTTCACATTAAATAAATCAAACCGATAACCAATAACACGGTGGAAGAGCAGAACCGAACAATAAAATTATACTACTCCAAAGTCAAAGGATTTTTGAGCTCAAAGGAGCCTCAGAGGTTCTATAATAAGTAGTTTTAAGAGTGTTTGTAAAGCAGAAGAACCCGTTTTTCAGCAAAATCTTATTGGTCCCATGTATGAAACAGCTAAAAAATGAGCCAGGCCATTGGTACAGGATGGGGGATTTTACATATACATTTATATAAAATATATATACTTTTATGTGTATAAAACACACATGTATTATAATATGTATCATATATTATATATCATATACATACATGCTTGAGTACCTCTTAGGGAAACCAAGCAAATGGTGGCAGCAAGTGGCTTGGGTTGGAGGAATCCTTACATGCCACTCTACTCCTTTGTAGTGTTTGAATTTTTAAACAACAAGCACACATAAATATATCAAGTTGCTTTGCTTTGTTCTTTCTTGCTTCCTTCCCTAGCTTTCTAGCTCTACATTGTCCAGTTGGAAACTGCCAACATGCACTGAACCCTTGAAAACTTCCTCTTTCCTGTTACTTAACCAGCTGTGGGCTGTAGGCACAGGATTTCACTTTACTAGGTCTTCACTTTCTCATCTGAAAAATGAAGATACAAAACTCACATGGTTGCTGGGAGGATTAAAGAGAGTCTGTGTAAAATGGAAATATAAGGGGAGCTACAAATGTGAGCCACGTAGGTAATTTCAAATTTTTTTGTAGTCGCTTTAAAAGGCAAGTGGACCATTGTAAATCAAGTATACTTCAATACAAAAAAAAAAAAAAAAAAAAAAAAAAGAAAAGAAAGAGATAAAAAGTGACCCATTAGGAGAGTTAGGATTTTTAAAGTATTTTCTGTTTATGTAGTAAAAAGCATTTGTGTGTTGTTAAAAAAAAAAAGGAACAGGTGAAATTAATCAATAGATCTTCTTTATTAATTTATTAGATTTATTAATTTATTAATAATTTATTAATTTACTAGTATCTAATTCATTAGATTTATTCTATTAATTAATAGATCTTCTTTAACCCACTGTGTCCAGCATGGGATCATTTCAACATGTAATCAATATAAAAGTGTTTACTGAGATATCCTGCATTCTTTTTTTTTTTTAATAAATTTGTTTTATTTATTTATTTTTGACTACATTGGGTCTTCATTGCTGTGCACGGGCTTTCTCTAGTTGCGGCGAGCAGGGGCTACTCTTCTTTGCAGTGCATGGTCTTCTCATTGCAGTGGCTTCTCTTGTGTGCAGAGCACGGGCTCTAGGCGTGCGGGCTTCAGTAGTTGTGGCACGCTGACTCAGTAGTTGTGGCTCGCGGGCTCTAGAGCACAGGCTCAGTAGTTGTGGCTCACGGGCTTGGTTGCCCCGCAGCATGTGGGATCTTCCCCGGACCAGGGCTCGAACCTGTGTCCCCTGCATTGGCAGGCAGATTCTTAACCATTGTGCCACCAGGGAAGCCCCCCTACATTCTTTTCTTTAAACTAAGTTGTTGAAATCCTCTGGGATTTAACAATCTCAGTTCAGACCAGCATCCTTACAAGCGCTCAAGAGTCTAGATTTTAGTACACACTTAATAAATGCTAGCTATCATTAATGTTGTACCTTTGCGTGTCTTCACCTCCCACTTCTCTGCTGCACCCTTGCTTATACCTTAAGACCCAGCCAACTGGCCACATCCCCTGGAAGGTCTTCTCAAGACATCCTGTCCTGATCCCTCCTCCACTCCCTGCTCCCCCAGTGCCTATCTCTCTTGTAGATACTTTATTTGTTTATCTTCACAGACTCTAAGCTCCTTAAGAATTATGACCCACTTTTTGTTCTTTATAGCCCTGGGGCACTTGGGAGGGACTGAATAAATGTCATTTGAATGAAGGAGTTGTATGCATGGCAGGATGGTGATGCGCTGCTTGTTTGTTTCTCTTTCTTTTTGTCATTTAATTTTTATATATTAGCTGGCAGAGCCAGCTCCCCCTTCCTTCTCAGACTTCCTCTCAAGGTCATTTCCCTCAAGCTGGGCCTGGTTGCAGAAAAGTCACGATAAGAAAAGCAAACGTCTTCGTTAAACAGTGGGCCCAGAGGGAAATCATGAAATGTAAGCAGGATCGCCCAATTACACAAGTACCTTTCGTGTACTCTGTTACTTACATATTATAAACCTTTGTGAAATGGAAAGAGACACTTTTCAGTTTCCATTTGGTTCAGGGATTTGAGGCCTAAATAAGAAGGTTTGTAAAATGGTTCAGAAGACGAGAGCGCCAAGGAGAGCGGGAGGTATTTTACTGAGCGTCCTCTCTGGGAGCCGACCTTTCTGCCCGGGGAGTTGGGGGCGGGGCACCAGCACGGGAGGGAGGGGTGATTTAAGAAGCAGTGTTGCTGTGTTCTTTGCTCACGTTCTCTTTTTCTGTAGCCCAATTCTCACTCTGTGTCTTTTCCATCCGGTTTCTGCCCCTGAGAGTGGAGTTGAGGAGTGGGAATGGATATTGAGGCATCCTGACCCAGGGCTCATTTTCACCTTTTGTCAAAGCCGGGTGTCAGGTTTGGCTGCCATCGGAGCCCAGCCCATCCACGTCTCCTGTAACTTTAAGGAACTGCAGAGTTTCTGTGTTTGATGTGTCTTAACTTTAACACAAAGCACACCAGAGCTGGTTAATGATCATGAACTGTCATGGCAGCCACTCTGCAAAGGTGACAGTGATGGATGGGGCCTGCAGCACTGAGGGAGGTGGATGGGTGCAGGGGCAGAAGGTTTATTTAAGCCAAGGCTGATAATAGAGGGGGCTTCTCAGTCCCTGAGCAGCAGGACTTTAATGGGATAAAAGGGGATGAGAGCCCTCTTTCTGCACCGCCCTTGGAAGGGACAGTTCTGGCTCTCCTCGTCTGCTCTACCAAATAAAAGCATTCCTTGGAGATTCAGATCTATTTGAAATCTGCTAGGAGGGAGAAAAAAGCCCATTTCTGTGATCAACCTTGTCATCTTTCTTGATTAGGCCTCATTTATCTAAAAGCCCATGTTTGCCATATTTAACCATTGGAAAAGAAACTGTAAGACTGGGCCTGAGTAAGAGTGAATTCAGTCTTCTGAATAGGCTTGATCCCCTTGGGATTGCCATTGAAATGTGAACAGGAGTACAGAATTCTACATGTCAGGTGGTAACTCCTTGAGTGATTATTGTATCTGGGAAAATAAAATCTATTAAAAAAAATTTAGTAGAATTTTAACACCCATCCTTGTTTTTGGATTTATTGATCATCCCTAGTGCCCAAACTAGGGACAACATCTATGTCTTCTTTTGGTCAATATCAAGATATCAGTATCAAGTGTAAATCTAGTCCTAGCAGACAAGCCACAACATGATGCTTAGCTTTCCTCTTGCCTCAGATGTGGCTCATTAAAATAAGCTCTATGGGGGGCTTCCCTGGCAGTCCATTGGTAAGACTCCACGCTTCCACTTCAGGGGGCTCGGGTTTGATCGCTTGTGGAGGAACTAAGATCCCGCGTGCTGCATGGCTCTGCCAAAATATTAAAAAAAAAAAAAAAAAGAAAGAAAAAAGAAAAAAGGTCTAGGGGAATGGCCTGACCACAGACCCCTTCTTTGGAGACACCAAATTCAGATCACCTGGGAATCTTTAATCTCCCAGGGAGAGAGGAGCTATTCAGGGTCTGCTGATAATTCTGTAGGGGGAGGGCTAATGCCTGATGGAGATGTTTAGTTGTCTCCCCAATTACTAAATTCAACAGCCCGTGGCCCTCCCCATTGCTGAACAGCATAAACATCAGGTTTTGGTAAATAAACTCAGGCTATCATGCAACTGTCCCACACGCACTTAAGCTGTGACTGACAGCTCGCTTGGGAAGACTTGGAGCCTAGAGATGAAGCTTTTGGGTGCAGAGGCTCCAAGGTTCCAAGATAAACAAACCTGTCGGTGAGAGTGACCAGAGTGTTAGGTCAGTCCAAGGGTCACTTATAGGTCATCCTGCTGGGAGCTTGGTCTCTGCTTTGTGTTTATCCTGGGAGGGGAAAAGCAGGAGGGGCTCGGGGTAGTGGGATTGGTCTCTATTGGGAAAACATCCCTGGCCTGCTCATCAGAGCCTTTGGAAGTGAATCAGTGCCCATCCCTCTCTGAGTAATCCAGTAAAAGGAATGGACGCAGGCTTCTGTTTTTTTTTTTTTTTTTTTTTTTACTGGAGTTAATGAACAAGTTCTTTTGGAAATACAGATTACAGGATATTCAGGGCCCCACTCACCTGAGAAGCAGGACCAATCAAGGAATTTTCAGAGCCCAGAGTGAGTTAATAGTTTACTGTTATGAAATTGTAGCAGTCAAAACTAGAAAAGTCAGTTGAAGGAATGGAAAAACCTTCCTGTTCCTATCTATTCCTCTTCTTGATCTTACCAATTTTCCTGGAAAATATTTCCTCAGTTTTACATTCCTTACCAACTGGGGGCTTTTTAAAAGAATGATCCTACACTTTCTTATTTCCTTCATGGCTCTTTAAGATTGATAGAGAGGTGAAAGTGGGGGTGTGTATTACGACCTCCTTAGTTGATATTTAGCAAAGTAAAGACCTTCACCTTCCCATAGATCCCTCTGTTTGGTCACCTTCCAATTCTCTCTCATTTGGAGGACAGTCCGGCATAGGAGGAAGATGTGACATCAAATGATGGACATTGAGAGCTGACGGCACTTTTTTGTTTCAAGATTGCAGATGAAAAAGACTTTAATCCAAGATTCAGTTTCATTCTCTGGAAAAAAGCCTTATCTAATAAAAAGTCTAAAGGGATGGTATTTTCAGATATACAGAATCCTGGAAGTACTCACAAATAAGCTCTTGGGGATATTGGTAGACAGCATTTAAGTAAGCTCAATTTACAAAATAGATAATACATTAAAGATGCATTTAAAGATACACACAGAGATACATATAAAGACATTGGGTTGGCCAAAAAGTTCGTTCAGGTTTTCTGTAACAGCTTATGGAAAAATCCGAAAGAACTTTTGGCCAATCTGATACAATTAAAAGAACTGAAATCCTATGGAGTATCTATGACCACAATGGAATCAAACTAGGAATCAACACCAAAAAGGAGACTCTCCAACCATTTGGAAACTAAACACAAAAATAGAAGTCCTTTTTTTGAAGTCTCAAAAACAAAACAAAGCAAATATATTGAACTGAATGAAAATACAATATACTGAGATTTGAGGGGTACAGCTAAAGCAGTGCTGAGAGGGAAATTTATAGCATTAGATGTTTCCATTAGAAAAGAGGAGGGACCTCCCTGATGGTCCAGTGGTTAGGACTCCACACTTCCGCTGCAGGGGCCATGGGTTCAATCTCTGGTCAGGGAACTAAGATCCTGTAACCCATGCAGCACAGCCAAGAAAGAAAGAAAGAAAGGAAAGAGGAAAAGTCTCAAATTAATAATCTAAGCTCCCACCTCAAGGAACTAGAAAAAGAAAATAAACCCACAACAAAAGGGAGGAAGGAGGGACTTCCCTGGTGGCTCAGTGGTTAAGAATCCTCTTGCCAATGCAGGGGACACCGGTTCGAGCCCTGGTCCGGGAGGATCCCACATGCTGCGGAGCAACTAAGCCCGTGCGCCACAACAACTGAGCCTGCGATCTAGAGCCCGCCTGTGAGCCACAACTACTGAGCCTGTGTGCCACAACTACTGAAGCCCGCATGCCTAGAGCCTGTGCTCTGCAACAAGAGAAGCCACCACAATGAGAAGCCCATGCACCACAACGAAGAGCAGCCCCTGCTCGTCACAACTGGGGAAAGCCCGCACACAGCAACGAAGACCCAACACAGCCAAAAATAAATAATAAAATAAATAAATAAATAAAATGTTTAAAAAAAAAAAAGGAGGAAGGAAATGAGCAGAAAATGATGAAATTGAAAATAGAAAACAATAGAGAAAGTCAATGAAACAAAGAGCTGATTCTTTAAAAAAAAATCAATAAAATTGGCAAACCTCTAATAAGAGAGACAAAAAAGAGATAAGACACAAATGATCAATATCAGGAGTAAAACAGGAGCTCTCACTACATCCTGTTGGCAGGTTGGAAAGAAAAAGAACCTATCAAAAGGACAATAAGGGGACTTCCCAGGTGATCCAGTGGTTCAGACGCCATGCTCCCAATGCAGGGGGCCCCCTGGTTCGATTCCTAGTCAGGGAACTAGATCCCACATGCCGCAGTTAAGACCTGGCATAGCCATATAAATAAATTAATAAGTATTTTTTTAAAAAAGGCAATAAGGGAATACTATAAACAACTCTACACCCATAAATTTAGATCTGTGACAACTTAGATGAAATGACCAATTCCTCAAAAAATACAAACTACCACAACTCATCCAATATAGAACAGATAATTCAAATAGCCCTATAATTATTAAAGAAATTTAATTCATAATTAATTCTCCAACAATAACAAAACTCTTTAGGCAAAGATGGTGTCACTAGAGAATTCTGCCAGTTTTAAACAAGAATTAATGCCAATTCTACACAATTTTTTTTTCCAGAAATAGAAGTGGGAACACTTCCCAATTCATTTTATGAGGCTAATGTTGCCATGTTACCAAAATCAGACAAGGACAATAGAAAACAAAAACCAAAAAACTACAGACCAATATTTTTTATGAATACAAATTCAAAAATTGTTAATAAAATATTAGCAAATAGGTTTCAGCAATATATGGAAATAATTTTACACAATGATCCAGTGATACTCCCGTGATGCAAGACTGGTTCGAGGGGCTTCCCTGGTGGTGCAGTGCTTAAGAATCCGCCTGCTAATGCAGTGGACACGGGTTCGAGCCCTGGTCCGGGAAGATCCTACGTGCCATGGAGCAACTAAGCCCGTGCACCACAGCTACTGACCCTGAGCTTTAGAGCCAGCGAACCACAATTACTGAGCCCACATGCCACAACTACTGAAGGCTGCGCACCTAGAGTCTGTGCTCCGCAACAAGAGAAGCCACTGCAGTGAGAAGCCCGTGCACCGCAATGGGGAGTAGCCCCTGCTCACCGCAACTACAGAAAGCCCGCGGGCAGCAACAAAGACCCACCGCAGTCAAAAAAAAGACTGGTTCGATATTTGAAAAATCAATCAGTGGAATCCACGATGTTAATAGACTAGAGAAGAAAAATCACATGATGGTATCAATCAATTATATCAGTGAACATATTTGACTAAGTTCTACATTCATTCTTGATAAAAACCTCTCAGAAAACCAGCAATAGAGGAGAACCACCTCAACTCGTTAAAGAACATCTGTAAATACCTCCAGCTGGCATCATATTTGAGTGAAAGCGTGAATATCTTCTCCCCAAGATCAGGAACAAGGTAAGGATGTCTGCTGTGACAGGTCTCATTCAACATGGTGCTGGAAGTTCTACCCAATGCATAAGGCAAGAGAAGGAAATAAAAGGCATACAGATTAAAAAGGCAAAAATAAAACTGCCCCTATTAGCAGACTGCAGCCTTCAAAGACTGACCCAAAGGGCTCCTCCCTGAAGAAGCTTTTTCTGATCCGTTCACCTCCACTCAGCCGGAAGTCATCTCTTCTCTAAGCTCCCAATGTCCATGTTTGCTCCTCTCTTAAGACACCTAACACTTTCTATCACATGTGAGAGTCTAGACTTCACCTTTGTTGCCTATCCGTGCACTATTCTGAATTGGGTCTAAATAGATAATCTAGAAATTCTTGTGTGAGTAAATGAATTACAGATGGTACCCATCAAGCTGTCAGCTGGTCCTTGCGGGTTTGGTGGCAGCCCTTGTAGAAATGGCCTGGAGAGACTTGGAGGTTAGAATGATATGTTCTTTTTCTTTTCAACCTGTCAACAGGAAACGTAAGGCATTGGGCATTGACTGGGATTTCACGAGATGTGGGCTGCCCAGTGGAGAGGTATAGTCCGTCCTTCCACAGGGACCTGTGGATCTCCTAGGTTCAGCCCAGCAGCAGAATTAAAAATTGCACCTGTTCCTGCCCCAGTTGTCTTATTTAGGAAATGCTTTTAAAATCCCACCAACTCCCTGATTTCACATTCTCTGTAGCATACGTCCAGTCTTGGAAGGGAGAGTGGGAGTGGAGAGAGGGACTCAGGTATTCCCCGTTCCAGTGGAATTGGCCCCAAACACCCAACAGCATCGCCTCTAGCCTCTTTTCAAGAGGGGTGGCAACCCTCTCTTAGCTGGGATCATCGGCTGCTTAAACAAACGCAACCTGGAGGTATTATCCTTTGGAAACCTGGCCTGGGACACTTTACCAAGTGTCTGCAAACATTTAGATGCACAAAACTACCCACTGTAAACGTGGAGCTATTGTCTTGCCTGAAAGTGGCTTAGGGTTGGGGTGGGGCAGGGAGAGGAGGTGGTGAGAGTGGGCCCAAGGGAATCCCTCAGCTGGGGCTCTGGGCTGGGGAATTGTGCTGCTGTTTGTTTAAACAACCTGAGTGTAATTGGGATTGTTTGAGATGCCCAAGATGTTTGGGAAAGTGGGGGAAGGGAGTCAGCTTGCTGGGGGAGAGAGTCACCAGCAGGGACTTTGATGGGTGGCTGGCTTGGTGGTTGTCAGCCTCCTGATTGCAAAGCCAGTGGGAAGGGTGGCCCTTCCGGCTTGATGTGGGCACATCAGGACCTGGGTCAATAGGTCGGACCTCTAAGTCTACAAAATATGAAAGTTAGCCCTAGAGGGCTGCATAGGATACAAGGAATATGTAACTTAAAACCAATTGTCGGGGCTTCCCTGGTGGTGCAGTGGTTGAGAATCTGCCTACTAATGCAGGGGACACAGATTTGAGCCCTGGTCTGGGAGGATCCCACATGCCGCGGAGCAACTAGGCCCGTGAGCCACAACTACTGAGCCTGTGCGTCTGGAGCCTGTGCTCCGCAACAAGAGAGGCCGCGATAGTGAGAGGCCCACGCACCGCGATGAAGAGTGGCCCCCGCTTGCCGCACCTAGAGAAAGCCCTCGCACAGAAACGAAGACCCGACACAGCAAAAATAAATAAATAAACTCCTACCCCCAACATCTTAAAAACAAAAAACAAAAAACCAATTGTCTCTCTTTTTTAAAAAAAATAAATTTTATTTATTTATTTATTTTTGGCTGCGCTGGGTCTTCGTTGCTGCACTTGGGCTTTCTCTAGTTGCGGCGAGCAGGGGCCACTCTTCATCGCGGTGCGCGGGCCTCTCACTGTCGCGGCCTCTCTTGTTGCGGAGCACAGGCTCCAGACGCACAGGCTCAGTAGTTGTGGCTCACGGGCCCAGTTGCTCCACGGCATGTGGGATCTTCCCAGACCAGGGCTCAAACCCGTGTCCCCTGCATTGGCAGGCAGATTCTCAACCACTGCGCCACCAGGGAAGCCCCAGTTGTCTCTTTTTAATCATAACAATTCGAGGGCAGCACAAACACATAGTTATTTGTTTATTTGTTTTCAGATCTGATTTTTTACAATCCCATAAAAGTAGTTGTAACGACCAACCCAGGTTTCAGCAAGGGAAGGTAAGAATGCTGGCTGAGGAATTCCTTAGGACGTGTGCTTACGTCATTTCTCAGCACACAGAGGGGCAATTCGGGAGTATTCGACTGGCCGGCCAAGCAAAATGTCTGTTTTTTTATTGTAAAGATCCCACCCTTTCCTTTAGACCTGTGGTAAAGGACAGAAAGCCTTAAACAATGAGAAGAATTTGGGAATAATAGAAAGCATCTCTGCAATGCGGGGCCTGGCCAGCGCCACCCTGAGTGATCAGGCCTCATGGGAACCAGCTTCTCTTGTCAGATGCATGTGGGACTTGGGGAGACTCAAACAAGGTGTGACTACTTATTAGGGATGCTTGCCACAGGAAAGGATTAGAAAAATTTGGGGGCTCCTACTGCATGGCAGTCCCCAGCATACGTTGTTTTATTTTACTACCACTACAAACCTGTGACATCAATTTGTAGAAAAAGAGACAGTGGCTCAGAGGGTTGAAATTAACTGGCCCAGACAACAGAGAGTGAAATGGTCAAATGTGAACGTGAATTAACATCCTTCTGTTTTCAAAACCCTTTCTCCTTCCACTGCACCCTCCTCAAAATATCTCCCCTCACAAAGAGTGAAAATGTAGAATTCATCACCGGAAGTTAGAAAACAAATGACTCTCTTTTGATATGCTAAACGAACACGACACACATGTAGGCCTTCAGCTAAATAAACAAGCATTAAGGAAAGGATAGAAATGTTAATAACTATAAAACCTACTGATCTTTCGATTATTTGTGGTTAGAGTGCTTGTCACCTCCTTTTTAAGATGGCTATTGGTTTTCATTTTTTTTAATGAAGGTTTTATTTATTTATTTTTGGCTGCATTGAGTCTTCGTTGCTGTGCCCGGGCTTTCCTTAGTTCTGGCGAGCGGGTGCTACTCTTCGTTGCGGTGTGTGGGCTTCTCATTGCGATGGCTTCTCTTGTTGCGGAGCACGGGGTCTAGGCTCGCGGGCCTCAGTAGTTGTGGCTTGCGGGCTCTAGAGCGCAGGCTCAGTAGTTGTGGTGCATGGGCTTAGTTGCTCCGCCGCATGTGGGATCTTCCCAGACCACGGCTCGAACCCATGTCCTTGCATTGGCAGGCAGATTCTTAACCAGTGCGCCACCAGGGAAGTCCTGGCTATTGGATTTTGGATTGCCCCTTACACTTCCTTAAAATAAAGTTACAGCCAACTATTTTGTAAGAAATTTAGTAGAGCAGCACTTTACAGAATGCAATGTTCTTTCACCGTTAGCATGAACGTCTCTGTAAGGTGAAAATAGCTTTGTAAAGTCTAAAAAATTCCTAGTGGTATTTTGATGAATACTTGAAAACATTGCTTTCAGGGAAAAAGGCTTTGTGTACTTCCAGAGCAGCTCGGTTTTGTGCACACCTGAAGGTCGGCCACTTTTGTTCCTCTGGGTGGCCGGGATCATTTCATGGGCACAGCGAACCACAGAGCAAACAGTGGTGTCACGGAGCACAGAACAGCCACTGTTCTGATTCCATTTGGCAACACCATGCTCCTAGGCTCTGTGGGCTTCTTAAGCTATGAGCCAAAGAGCTTTTCAAACTCAGACCATGACCACGCTTGTCTCAGTGGAAGCTGGGAGCTGCTTCTAGCACTTCAGGTCTTTGACACCGGAAGGCTGCCTGGCTCCAAACACTTAAAAATGAAAGGTCTCAGCTAAGTCAAGGGGGTATTTATAATATGGATAAAAGTAAACATGGCAAGGCTGGCAGTAGTGTACAAGGGACTCAGACAGTGTCTTTTTATCAAGCTGTGCATTTCGTAAAGGATGTGGAGAGTGAGTCTTGGGGACTTAAGAGGGTCTGTGACTCTGCGCACTGCTGTTGGGTGGGCACTGCTGGCCTCCATCCGTGCCACGGAGATCACACGGACACCGGGAATGCACCTCCCATTGGCCAAGCTGGGGATGTGAGCTGTGATGGGTGAGCCAGGCTTTCCATTTCTTTTCCCCGTGTGAAAATGTCATACTGATAAATTTAAAATAATAATTTTTTTGCATTCTACTGTTCTCACTAAGGCGTACATGGATCCTTAAAGGTTAGGAAAATTTCCTTAGATTAGATGGAGGTTCCTTCCATACTCTTTTAAGGGATGCTACCTCCTCCAACCTCCACCTCAACTCCCCAAATTCTAAACTCCGAACGCTCGAAAGGTTTAAACTTTGTTGGTTTTAATGATGGCCATTTACAATGGGCAAATATGTTGGTAATGTGTGTTCTTTCCTGGAGGTTTGTTTAGAAGTGAAAACAATGTGGCTGGTCATAAAAGTTTCTATTTATTTTAGATTGGGTAGCTCACTTGTTCAGAGGAGGGATGGCCCTTGTCAGCAGACAACTAGATTTCGCATGATGTGTTCAACGAATTTCATGGCTGAAGACTGAATAGAGACTAATGTCTACAGCTCAGGAAGAATAATCACCATCTTAGTGGATTCAAATTCTGTTGCACAGAATAATTGTGGGTTAGTTTAAATAAGAGTCTGCTTCACAGTTATCAGAATATGTACTGATATATGAAAATATACTGAATCAAGAGGACTCAGATGTCTGGATGGAGCAACTAGATGGTGCTCCGTAGATGGTGACGCCGTTTCCCCTAGAAAGGCCCTGGGAAAAGTTTATTTATCATGTGTTTCTTCCCTGTTTTGATCGTTTCCAAAATGTCATTCTCCTGTTACTAGTGAGCATTTTAAAAATGATTAAGGAAATAGGGAGAACAGGTTGGGGTGTGTATGCATGTGCATCAAGTCCAGTGCTTAACACTGCGTACCCTGGATTCGAAGTTCACGGGATTCAAATCCCACTTTCACCACTGAAAAAGTGGGATTTTCAACTACTACCCCTGTGACGTTGGGCAAATGGATTTATCTTTCTGTGTTTCAGTATCCTAAGCTATAAAATTAGGATAATTATAGAAGTAAATAAGATCATATATGTAAACACATGGGCTGAGCACACAGTAGATGCTCAGTAAATGAAAGCCATGTTTATTAGTAGCTGTGGTAAAGGTAGTAATAGTTCTCCTTGGGAATAGCTCAGGGGACAGTCTAAAGAGGTAATGGTAGGTGTGTCCTGACGGGCAAACACAGCAGGAAGGAACATTTAGTAGAAGTTCCCAAACGTTGCGTGTGGCTATGAAAAAAGCCGGGAGCCAGAAAGCTTTGATTTTGGTGTCTTGGACAAAATGGTGGGCTGGGCTTGGGAGATACTGGGGAACGAATCCTGGAATTTGGAGCGAATTCCCTGAGCCCTAATGTCATCGTTTTTAAAATGAGGATTAAAAATATCTAAATGACAGTGTTGTTGTGATGGTAAGTAGTATAATTATGCAAACCACTCGGATGAATATGCAGGAAATGTTTGTTTTCTAAATAGAATCTGCCTTGTACTGAATAATGAATCATTGAAGGCTCACGGGGCTCTGAGCCTGCAGGCCAGAGCAGCCTTTGAAATCTACCTGGAAGGAGCCGGTCACTCCCAGCCTGGCCACAGAACTTTCATCCAGCTGGCCTTTGGTTCTTGGCAGAAACCTCAGACTCAAGTCTTCTCTGGCCCAGCCCTTTCTTAAACCCATTGTTCTGAGAGCCCTTGTGCTATTTGTCCGTCTAATCCATTAGCAAAAAGACAAGCTGAATCCTTGTCTTGGATCCCTGGCTTGTGTCCCACAAAGAAAAGAAGTGTTGTGCCTGCAGTGGCCAGTTGCTCTGCTGGTCCTTACTCCTCTCTGGCCCCTCTGGAAGGCCCTGGGCAAGGAGTGGTGGCAGGTGCCCGGGGAGAGGTCCGGTGTTTCTGCCTCTTTAGGCCTGTTTGGACTTGGTTCCGTCCTCTCTGATGCCAGGCAGGGCCCAGGAAGGCCCTGGGACAAACGTGTCACTGGAGAGCTTGTCGCCCCTCCCTCACCCCTACCCTTGGGGATACACTAGACCTGGGACAGCTGACCGAGGGTCCCCTGGCCCAGCTCCGGGACGGGGCTGTGAGTCGCCACACTGAAAATGACCTGTGGGTCAGAGGAGGCAGGGGTCCAGCTGCCTGTCACCCACCCTCATCCGTACCACTAACAAATTCTTTTTTTAATTAATTAATTAATTTAATTAATTTAATTTAATTTAATTTAATTTAATTAATTAATTTAATTAATTTAATTTATTTATTTTGGCTGTGTTGGGTCTTCATTGCTGCGCGCAGGCTTTCTCTAGTTGCGGCAAGCGGGGGCTAATCTTCATTGCAGTCCGCAGGCTTCCCATTGTGGTGGCTTCTCTTGCTGCAGAGCACAGGCTCTAGGCACGTGGGCTTCAGTAATTGCAGCATGTGGGCTCAGTAGTTGTGGCTCACGGGCTCTAGAGCACAGGCTCAGTAGTTGTGGCGCACGGGCTTATTTGCTCCGCGGCATGTGGGATCTTCCCGGACCAGGGATCGAACCCGTGTTCCCTGCACCCGCAGGCGGATTCTCAACCACTGCACCACCAGGGAAGCCCCACATCTAATTCTTTTATTCATCATTATTTTTAACCAAGACCAGCAGAAAGAATACTATAAGAAACAATTATGCCCAAGTTATAAAAGTATGCAAGGCTCAGGAGTTCCCTGGTGGCCTTTACTGGGAACTGAGATCCCGCAAGACGTGCAGTGCAGACAAAAAAGAAAAGAAAAGAAAAGTATCTAAGGCTCACACAGGTGTGATGTGATTCTTCCCATTTTTTACATATTAAATGGTGAAGCCAGGATCCTAAGCCACTTTTCCTGACTGTAGATGCCCCGTTTACTACTCATCACCCTGCCTGCTGCTTTTCCTAAGCCAACCCCTACTGTACAACACCCACGCTCTTGGCCTGGCTTGCAAAGACCCCCAAGGTAATCAACCCTCCACCTGGGACCCCACCCAGGTTTCTCTGCTCCGTCTCCTGGGTGGGGGTCCCTCTGCCCTCTCCTCCCTGAGAACACACTGCATTCACTCCTCTGTTCCCTGGGCCTTTGGAGCATCATTCCCTCCAAATCCCAATATTCCTGAAGTTCTGCTGATTTGGGCTGTTGCACCCTCTAGACTGCTGTCTGTTGGTAATCTTTTGTGTATTCGTTGCTTTATCTTTTGAGTTTTCTGTTTAATTTGTATCTTCCTCTTCCTCCCTTTCACTCTACACACATATTGAACTAGATTATCGGGTCCCCGAAGGCATCCAGCATCGGACTAGCTTATGGTCGCTACAGGGGTTTCCCCTCCTTAGAGCTGCAAAGGCTGCGTCCCTTTCTTGCTAAGTCTAACAACATCCTGCTTTGTGAGACAGCGGTGACGCACCATTCATGATCCCCATTATTCATACTCTTACTCTGGTAATTCACATTCATGATGAAATGCCTGTCTTTCTGAGATTCTCTATGGGACTGGGTTGCTTGAAGAAAAAAGGTGTTAGAGCCAATAAGTTTAATCAGTAACACAAGTAATGTGTGGTGCTCCAAGGAAAAACTCTGGAAAGGCCTCCCTGGGGTCTGCTCATAATGAAAGGAACAGGCCTCCCGTGTAACAGGTCCTCAAACATTCCTACTCACACCTACAGACTTAATGTTTATTAAGTGCTGACAACGTGCAGGGCTGAAAGTTTTCTCCTGCCGTTTATGAGTGCTCATGTTGCTGAAATGAGATGGACAGTTAAATATCTTCCATATCATTCCACATATACGCATTGATACACACACACACACACACACACACACACATATACACAGACACACATATGTTTATCTGTTTTTCTTTTCTTTCCTTTTTTCTTTTTCGTTGTATGAAGTCAGAAAGGTCTGGCTAGTTTCAGATTCCTCCTCTGCTACTCACTTGCTCTGGGACCTTGGGTCCTTCTCTTCACCTGTCGTAGCCCATTTCTCATCTGTAAGATGTGGACAATATGCCTTCCTTGAAGGGGTGTTGAGAGGCATAACTGAGATAAGGTGTGTGGTCAGGGACCTGCAGCATCTGCAGGAAGTTTGTAGGAGTGCAGAATCTTAGGCCTCACCCAGAGCCACAAATCAGAATCTGTATTTAACAGAATCTGCATTTAACAAGATTCCCAGATAATTTGCATGCACGTTAACTCTTCAAGAATCCCTGTCCTCAAGGAAGGAATAATCAGCGTATGGATCTATGTGGAGAGGATAAGAGCATTGTAGAGTTCTTTCCAGCCCTTTTCAGGTGACTTTGGACTCAGAGTTGGTGGGAATTAGGTCTTGATAAGATTCAGAGAAATAGCCTTGGTGGCAGATAGATTCTGAGACAGGTCTGGGGGTAGGTATGGCAGAGGCAGAAGGGGAGGGTGTGTGGGCTTTTGGTGAAGGGAGAAGTGGGGAAGGCAGGAAGGGAATGAGAAGGGGGAGGTACATGAGCTGGAGGAAGAGTTCTTTGGAGGCTTTGGGAGCAAAGGGAGGAGAGACACAGACAGAAATGAACATACTTACATAGAATTTGCTAGAGCAAAAACGTTTATAAAAGTCACAATAGCATATATTAAACTCAATCCAATATGATATATTCACATATACAGGAGATGGTAATAAAGTGAAATTATGATCAGTTTAGAATCATAGGTGTTGGAGCTGGAAGGAAATTTTACGAATCATCATCGGTCTAATCCTTTTGGCCACAGAAGCCCAGAGAGTTTTAGGGCTTCCCACATTTACCACGTATAGTGTGATCTAGATTAAGTGATCTCCTCTCATTAACCCTTTTTTTCTGGGCTGTGAAAATGAGAAAATAAAAGTACCTGAGTTCGTATGTTGTTATGTGGATCCAATGTGGTAACGCTTGGACGGTACCTAGCACAGGCCTGCTCCCAATTAAATAATAACACATAGTTTTATCACAGCTAGTGACCCACAGGAGGTAGAGAGGGGAAAATCTTCATCAGTACTACTACTAGTACTAATAAATATTAAGACAGTATGTTTAAGATTCAAGGACTTGAATAAATTTCTTGTTGATATCAGTCTGGATAATGGTGATGATTGTTATAAAAAATCAACAATATCCGTAACAATAATTATAATGTCATAAATACCACCCATAGTCAACATTACTTGCCAAGCACAAAGTAATGCACTTCACTTGGATTATTTCATTTGATTCTACAAACATATGTTGTTGCTTGTACTACCCCCAGTTTATAGACGAAGAAACTGAGGCCTAGAGAGATTAGTAATTGGCCCAAGGCCCAGAGCTTGCAAATGGAGTTGGAATTTGAATTCAGACCAACTGCTCCATAAACCATTCTCTTAAGCACTGCATTAGCTCCACGCTAAAAAAACCCAATGAACGAAATGTTCTTTCCATTGGGTGGCAACATATGTACGTGCTGTTTGTTTTCTGGCCTGATTCCCTAATCGGTTTCAAAGAAAATGCATTGGTGCAGGATAAAGAAGAGGGTAGCTTGAAATCAGAAGTGAGAAGGAGAGGAACATCTGTTAACACATTGTGTGCTGGGCCTGGTGCAGTTACATATATGAACTCGCCAATGTTCATGGTTCTCCGTGGATGTGACCTAAATATTCACAGGGGTACAACTAAGACTCAGAGGGATTCAGCCACTCGTTCAACTTTACAGGTTAGTAAGTGAAGGAGCTGGGATTTTAGCCTGAGACCAAGGCCCAAGCAAGCTCAGAAAAGGCCTGGATTCATGACTTGTATTTGTACTTAAAGGAAAATTACAGCCCTCCAAATTTCCCAGAGTCCCTAAGACCTGGTTGTACTCCCAAACTCCTCCATCATAAAATCTACAAATAGTTTGAAGAAACTTCCCCTAGAATTGTCTGAAATCTCACCCTGGAAGGGCACCCACAAAAAACTCCTTTCTAGAAATATTTTATTCTTTAATATTCATTTCATTTATCTATTCATTTGGTTGCACTGGGTCTTAGTTGCAGCAGGCAGGCTCCTTAGTTGCAGCTCACGGGCTCCTTAGTTGAGGCACATGGGCTCCTTAGTTATGGCATGTGAACTCTTGGTTGCAGCATGCATGTGGGATCTAGTTCCCTGACCAGGGATTGAACCCAGGCCCCCTGGATTGCGAGTGTGGATTCTTAACCACTGTGCCACCAAGGAAGCCCCTGGAAATATTTTATTCTTAACTTGTGGTTCATCCCTTTCCAATAAGAATTTCAAGTAGCTTACATATGATCAGCTGAACTATAAGAGAATGGGAAACTGAGGTAGGAAAAAGAAGTTTAGGCTAAGAATAAAGTTAGTTCCTGAAATATATGCCAAAGGGCCTTGAATCAGGTGAGGCGATCTGTGAGTCATGTTTAACTGAACTGGAGTATGTGTTACTCCCAGAGAGACTATAAAGCAGAAAAATCCAGGTAGCTTCCAGGGGAATCCCTCACAAATCCACGGGTCATGTGAATTACTACAGGAACTGGGGGTTATTTCAAGGCATATCCTTGCCTTCGACCTAAAGTCTAGGGTGGGTATCAGGCCCTTCCCTTGTCTGGTAGGTCTCATGATGAGCTGGGGGTTTGGCTGAAAGCCATAAGCCTCAAGTTGTGTAGCAGTTCTTAAGTTCTTACTTCCTTTCTTCTTTGGTACCAGTTGTATGTGATGTTTCACTAAAACACCTTTTCTTTGTAATGTGCTCTCTCCACTGACCGTGCATGTCATTCCACTGGAGGGTAAGGCACAGATCTTCCCATGATGCACAAAACCTCATCTCCAAAAACATGTAACTCCCAAGCTCTGGGCAAAGGGGCCCACCCATAGTGCTTCCCTCATTTACAGCTATCAGCAAAATAGGGCGGGAATCAGCCTACAGCCCATGGACTCCACCTTGTGTCAACAGCCCTCATAAACAGAGGGGCCCAGCAGCAGCCTTTGACACCACCTGGCACTGTACACTGGAACCAGCTTGCACGCTCAACAGAAATGAAAACAGGTGCCGGCCCTGTTCCGATGGCAGGCCGATAACGCCGCCCCACCAGTCAGGGCGCTATTGTTCTTTCCCTCTGCTCCTTCCCTCCTTCATTCCAAGCAGCCCTGATAAGTTTGTGCATGGGGCAGGCTTGTGTTTGAGTTGGGGTGGTCAAACCCATTACTCAAAGGGAGGACGTGGACTTGCTTTGGGAAGGGCAAACTCTGGTCTCAAGGAGTAGGAGAGAATAAAGATGATTTATGATTAACTAAGTGGCCACACTATTGAGTTGGGTCTCATTGACTGCTGTTTTGAGTCATGGCTCCTCTGTGTGGTTGGTGTGTCACCGTCGGGGTGTGAGTCAAGAGCGACCACAGAGGAAGTCAAGCAAGACATTAAAATATGATGAGCATTAGGGCAGCCTTGCATGTTGTCCCTGAGTGAAGGGAGAGAGGCTTTTTGATTTGATAGGGACCCATTAAACAGGTCTTGTACTACTTGAATGGGTCTAACTGGGTTAGATCCTGTGGGTGTTGCCGGAGATGTAGGGAAGCTTATCTGTAAAAGAGTTTGAGTGAGGATAATATTCTCCTTAACTCTCTCCACTATCAAAACTTTGGGCTCCTTTGTGAATTTTCACTAGGAGTGAAGAAAAGCAAAAAAGAGAGGTTTTCCTGGTACCAGCTGGTATTAGAGCAACAGAGGGTGGGAGCTGGCAGAGGTGTGGAGGTTGGCTGTGTGAATTGCCAAGTGCCCTGGGACTTACATAATTTTTTCTGTTTTGGCCTCTTGGGGGATGTTAAAGTTTAAAGAGTTAGTTTTCCTCCAGAGTTGGCAAGCTAGTAAAATGTGTGAACACATTAAAAAAGCCAAAGTATTACACAAAAGGAAGGCAGTATTATTATTTCATTTTGTGCTGACCACAGCTCTGTGAGGATCCCATATCAGATGTTACTGTCCTCATTTTTAATTTGAGTAAATTAGGCCCTGGGAATTGAGGGTGCCCATCCAAAGCCACACAACTGGCAAGGAGCTGAGCTGGGAGCAGGACCCAGCTCTCAGAGGGGTCAGCCTGGCTGGTATGGCAATAATATAAAATTTAGGAGCATATGTAGGGAAGGTAGGAATTGACTGAAAATTTCCTCTACCATTTAAGAAATGAAATAGGCTTTTTCCTAAATTAAAAACCCCTGATGTGGATACACCCTACACATGAGAACCACCAGCTTTTTCTCCCCCTGGAATCCCCCAGAACAAGAAGCATTCCCTGAGTGGGCAGGTTCTGCTGCACCATATGGAGAGTGTGTGTGTGTGTGTGTGTGTGTGTGTGTGTGTGTGTGTGTAACTTTCTCCCAAGTTCCACATTCTAAGATGGAATTCCAAACACCTTTGGCCTTGAAAACACTTTAAGAAGCTAATTTCCCAGGCTTTGTAATTTTACTTCAACTGTAACCCATAGTTAAAACATCATAATTTGCCAAGAAGTCATTTCCAGTATTACATATTTTTCATTGCAAATTCATACACGATATTTAGGAACTTTATTAAATAGGTTTTATGAGCTAGTGCTGGGACCTAAAGTCTATTTGTAACACTGCTTCTATTACAAGAGGTGTTATAGGTTCCAGAAAGCTACACATTTTAAGAGCACAGATGATTGCCACTAGAAGTCTATATAACTGTCTGTACTGACTGTACGGCTGTCTCTGAAGACTAACTTCCCTTATTATAAATTTCTCTGGTACCCAAGGGCATTATCAGGGTGGAGTGTGCTAACATTTATGCTAAAAGATAAGCAACAGGAAAACACATCAAATGTAAAAACAGATGGTACATTCCAAACTTTCTGAAGTCTTGCTCCTGATTATTCTCAATTAGTCGGTCATCTTCTGTGCTCTTGACATCTTCTCTTCTAATTTTCCAGCGCCTTAGACACCAACCCCAAGCCCTCTCTGAGGTCCTGCATCCTCGGAAAGTGAAGAGAAGAAAAGACTTCCAAGAAGGCTCGTGCATTAGAAATGGAAGAGTTCCAGGGACGCAGAAGCCCTGTTGTCAGGCATGACTACTCACTTCTCTGTCCATCTGGTGTCACCCAGCCTGTCCGAGAAGAAACACATAGTGGCAGATGTGAAATAACATTTGATATTCTTTCCAATACTGACATTTAATTATTTGTTACATTTTGATTCACGAACTCTACAAATAAAAGAACTGGCTCTAGTATAACAACCAACGGATTAGTTGTAGGTGGAGAGTTTAATCGTTGCTCATTTTTGCTATTCTGAAAATATATCTTTAAAGGTGACCTGGTTGATAAGACCATCCAGCATTTTACTGTTGATCATCTTCCTTACTTCACTGAAGAATACAGTATTTACAAACTAGCTTATTTTTTGCTGTTAGAAATTGCAGATACACTTTCCCTTTGATCTGTTACTTTAGACACTTGAATTTACATTGAAGACCAAACATCTCTTTGGTTACCTTTAATATTACTTTCGATAATTATTGCAATGATTCTTCCTAGGACTTATGTCAGAACTTTTTTCAGTTGAATTTATTTTCTGTGCTTTATTTATATTTGGCTTTTTGAGACTTTAAAGGTGATCAGCCTACATTTATATAACTTTGATAAAGAATAATAGTTATAACTTATGGCCATTGTGAGAATTCTCCCAGTCACTGCACTAAGAGTGCAGCAATTAATATTTTGGCACTCACAAAATATTAAAAGATAGAGATTTGTCGATATTTTTGAATCCCTCAACATGGCTGTTTTCTCATATTCTGCTCTGTAGACTGAATTTCAAAACCAGGAACCAAATTTATGTAGTTGCTCACATCTGACTTGAACAAATAAATAAAGTCTGAGTTATTGCTTCGCCAGCTAACTTTAGCCCTGCATCCATCTTCCCATCATAACTTTCCCTTCTGCTTTCTTTGTTAACCCCTCCTCCATTGTGATCGCTGTCTTCCCTTTACTGTTGTTCTCATCCTTGTGGGACAAGAGCCTATTAATTAGGAGCTGGTCCATGGGCCCCGATGGGAGCTAGTTTGGACTCAGCTCATGAAGCATTCTTACTCGAGTTGATTCACGACGTGGTCAGGGGCCAGTGGTTCCGTCTTGCTGCAGCCTTTCCGTGAAGGAGCCCGAGCCCGGGGCTGGGGACCACTGCCGGCTTTTGGCTCTGCTGAGCCTCCCTAATGTGTTTGTAAATCTTTTGAGCTCTGTAAGTAGCCTAGCTTACTAGATGGCTTAAGCACAGACCTGGAAATCAGCCACTCTCAAGTTCTGACTCTAATATTCCTCATCCAGACTCGAGTGTATCCATTTATAAAACAGTTATGAGTATTAGTCCCTTCCCAAGGTCCCTAATCAGGTATTTTCCTATTAAGCTTCTCTTTGGAGCCTACACTTATGTGGAATACCTTCACTTTCTTCTTACAAATCTGACGTTTCAGGGTCTCTCCGACCTGACTCCAACCCAGTTCTTCCTATTTTCACGCTTCTGTTCCTATTAAGCTTCTCTTTGGAGCCTACACTTATGTGGAATACCTTCACTTTCTTCTTACAAATCTGACGTTTCAGGGTCTCTCCGACCTGACTCCAACCCAGTTCTTCCTATTTTCACGCTTCTGTATTTTGTTCTGTCCTAAAGGGACTTCACTCTATTTCTTGTGTGTGTGTCTTTTTTTTTTTTTTAATTTTTTTGGAGTATAGTTGATTTACAATGTTGTATTAGTTTTGGGTGTACAGCAAAGTGAATCAGTTATACACATACATATATCCACTCTTTTTTAAAAAAATTCTTTTCTCATATAGGCCATTACAGAGTATTGAGTAGAGTTCCCTGTGCTTACAGCAGGTTCTTATTAGTTGTCTATTTTATATATAGCAGTGTGTATATGTCAGTCCCAATCTCCCAATTTATCCCTCCCACCCCTTCTTCCCTGGTAACCATAGGTTTGTTTTCTACATTCATGACTCTACTTCTGTTTGGTAAATAAGTTCATTTGTACCCTTTTTTTAGATTCCACAAATAAGCAAAATCATATGATATTTGTCTTTTTGTGTCTGACTTACTTCACTCAGTATGACAATCTCTAGGTCCATCCATATTCTTGCAAATGGCATTATTTTGTTCCTTTTCATGGCTGAGTAATATTCCATTGTATATGTACACCATATCTTCTTTATCCATTCATCTCTTGATGAACACTTAGGTTGCTTCCATGTCCGGGCTATTGTAAATAGTGCTGCCACTCTATTTCTTGACACTGCTCTTTTTTCTGGCTCAAAATCTTGACTCTTTGGGATCTGGACACACACTCCAGTAAATGCCTTCTTGAACCTCAGGCTGTTGGAGACAGAAGGAACCTGGAGGACCAGAAAAATTTCAAGGAGGGGGGTGGTGGAATGTTCTGGGACAGTGAGGTCACCCACCTCAGATCTCTTGCTACTCTTTGAGGGCTTTTCTTAGGACCACACAACAAACTACTTTGGGATGTACTATTGCAAGTGACTCTGTGTTTTCTTCTTTTGTGTATGTGTCTTATTCATTCCCTTGCCCCCATTATGCTATGAGTCAAGACACTCTATGCTTATACTTCAAAACAAATGACTCCTGAAAGAAAACTATTTCCTCCCTAGAGAGGGTCAGATCTTTAAAACATGAATGAAGTGAAGGTGATATTTATAAAACCCTTTGGAATGAAGGGTGAAAGGACCTTTAAGCAAACACTTAATAATGGAAAAATCAATGAAAATGTTCTTAGGAAAAGAAACTGGCCAATCAGTCTTTCTCTGTGGGTCTCACATTTCTTTGCTCAAACAGCTTCTCTTCCATCTGATATTTGCAAAGTCTGCTGTTGGAAAAGGTAACATTAAGATGGCAGAACCGTGAGTGACTTTTCAGCTTTGTCAACCACTTGTTTTACGTGTCAATGGATTTCCACGTTACCTTGTTTTTGAAGATTACATCTATATTAAGAACATTTTTACTGATGATCATTTTAGAAAGTTATCCCATAAATATTAAATTGCTGGTTAGCTTACTTTACCAAGGTGGAGTGGACATTAAAATGGATTGGGTATCTGAAAAGAACTTCACTACAACTGCAGCCCATGTGCACTGATTGACACTATTAGTATCCTGGCCTGCGCAAAAAAAAAAAAAAAAAAAAAAAAGAATTTATAAATGGTGGACATTAAAATGGATTGGGTATCTGAAAAGAACTTCACTACAACTGCAGCCCATGTGCACTGATTGACACTATTAGTCTCCAATCCTGGCCTCAGTTTTGGCTGATACTACACCAGATTGACAAAGAGCATTAATTATAAGGACATTCATGTGTGTACAAGGCTATTCTTTGTAGGATTTAAAATAGCGAAATTTCAAAATAATCTAGGGACTTTCCTGGTGGTCCAGTGGTTAGGACTCGGCATGTTCACTGCTAAAGGCCTGAGTTCAGTCCCTGGTGGAGGAACTAAGATCCCACAAGCCGTGCGGCATGGCCAAAAAAAAAAAAAAATCTAGATGTCCATCAATAAGGGTTGGTTAAACACATAATGGTACATCTGCACAGTAGAATGGTATGCAACTGTTAAAGAAAAAAAGGGCAAATCTTCATATATTGATATGGAAAATTTCCAAGATATATTGTTTGGTTAAAAATAAAAAAGCAAGGGGCTTCCCCTTCCCGATGCAGGGGACATGGGTTCGAGCCCTGGCCCGGGAAGATCCCACATGCTACAGAGTGGCTAAGCCCGTGTGCACAGCTACTGAGCCTGCACTTCACAGCCTGCAAGCCACAACTACTGAGCCCACGTGCCACAACTACTGAAGCCCACGCTCCTGGAGCCTGTGCTCCACAACAGGAGAGGCCACAACAATGAGAAGCCCACACACTACAACGAAGAGTAGCCCCTGCTCGCAGCAACTAGAGGAAGCCCGTGCGCAACAATGAAGACCCAACACAGCCAGAAATAAAAAACCAAACAAATAAATAAATAAATTAATTAAAAAGTAGGATGTTGATCAATGGGTACAGTATGTGACCTTTTGTGTAAAATAAACCATGTGCTAGATATTTGTTCATATTTGTATGTGCACAGGATAATTCAGAAAGAAAACACAAGAGACTGATACTGATAACCAGTTGTTTGGGGAAGGGAAATGGAAAGACTAGGGTGTAAGGGCCATTTTTCAGTGTGAACTTTTTTTTTTTTTTTTTTGCCATATGTGGGCCTCTCACTGTCGTGGCCTTTCCCCTTGCCGGACGCGCAAGCTCAGCGGCCATGGCTCACGGGCCCAGCCGCTCCGCGGCATGTGGGATCCTCCCGGACCGGGGCACGAACCCGTATCCCCTGCATCGGCAGGCGGACTCTCAACCACTGCGCCACCAGGGAGGCCCCGGTGTGAACTTTTTGTATGGTTGGCAACTTTGGAGTGGGTCAGCTTGGCTAGGCGGAACTACATTTCCCAGAATTCCTTTTCCTGTATGTTCCAATTAGAGTAGGTCCCCAAAGAGATGACTGTGTGAGCTTTGGAGGGTGGAGGTGAAGCAGAAGCTGTTCTGTACCTCAATATATTGTCTCTTCTCTGCTGGCAGCCCTTGTTGGTGGGGGGCAGCCGCTGGACCCACGATGAATCAACTTCCCTTGGATCCTTTTTCAGCTTTCCTGACTTCTGAATCAATCTGAATCCTGTGTTTAGCTGTGTGATGAGGGCACCAGATTCTCCTGCAAGACACCAACATCAGAGGCAGCGGGAGATGACACGTTTCAGTCCATCCTCGTGGGTTCTAGACATACTTGTGGGTTCCTGCCTGTCTTTGCTGTCCCCTACTTTACATCCATCTTCCTGTGGACCTCAAACGCCAGCATCAGATATGAAGACAGACAACAGTCCTACGGAGACTACTTAACTAGCTCCCGCAATTGCGCATAACAAATCCTTTAGTGTGTGTGTGTGTATTTCCTAATGGTTCTGCTTTTCTGATTGAACCCTAATACAGAATTGTTAGATTTTTCAACATGTTCAGGTATTATCAATTCAAAAAGTAAATAAAAACTTTAAATAGAGATTTAACTGTCAGAGACTGAGCGTACTACTCAATTCATGTTAGGGACTGAGGGGAGATAGCCTGGATTTAAGTTGGGAAGGTTTGAAGCTGTTACAAAACTGCTGGGGGAAGTCACATATGGTTGGGTTAATATGAAATTTAGAACCTTCTAAGAGAAAAAAATGGGGCTCCACAGCCTGCTGTTATGTTCCTGTGATAGAAAGTTGATTATGATGTTCTTGGGTGTGATTTTCCGTTTTTATCCTGGTTGAGGTTTGTAGAGATTCTTGGATATGTAGGGTGACTTTTTCATCAAATTTAGGAAATTTTTGGCCATTCTGTATTCAAAAATTTTTTTCTCTCCTGATCTCTGTTCTACAGCTGGGGCTCCAATTACCTGTGTTAGATCACTTGATATTGTTCAACAGGTCATTGAAGCTTTGTTCATGTTATTAAGTCTTGTTTTCTCTCTGTTCTGTGTTGATAGTTTCTAATGACCTATCTTAAAGTTCACTAATACCAATGATCTAATTATTTATCCTCCTCAGCTCTTCCTTGTTCATGCAGGTCCTCTTCTTTCACATTGGTGCAGCACGGTAACAGAGACAAAAAAGAAAAGAAAATAAACAAGCAAGTAAATATCCAATTACAGAAATAAACACGATGGAGAAAATGAACATGATGCTAGGACAGAGAGTAATGGAGTGGGGGGTGGATGGGGAGGTATTTAGAAAGGGTGGCCAGGCAAGGCGTCTATGAAGCAACTGACTTTGAGACTTGAGAAGGAGCTGGCCTTTGAAGAGGAGGAAGGGGTGTTTGAAGAACTGAAAGGAAGCCAGTGATGCTGGAGTGACGTGGACAAGCAGGAAGAGCCTGGCTCTGGATGAGACTACACAGGTGGGCGAGCCAGTCCTGCAGGGTCTTTTTTTTTTTTTTTTATGTGGACCATTTCCAAAGTCTTTTATTGAACTTGTTACAATATTACTTCTGTTTTATGTTTTGGCATTTTGGCCGCGAGGCATGGGGGATCCTAGCTCCCCGACGGACCAGGGATCGAACCCGCACCCCCGGCATTGGAAGGTGAAGTCTCAACCACTGGACCGCCAGGGAGGTCCCCTGCAGGGTCTTTTAAGGCTGCTGAGATCTTGAGACTTTATCTGAAGTACATGGAATGCCATCAGGAGTAGGGAGTGGGGAGAGTTTAAGCGGGACAGGGACATAGTGCCTGTAGCCCCGTCTTGTAAATCTCACTGCCCATGCTTCATGTAAAATGGATTAGGAGGTGCAGGTAGGAGTCGAGGTAGGGGGACAGTCAGAGGGCTGTTGCAGCAGTTCAGGTGGGGCATGCGGGGTAGTTTTGACTGGAGGGGGCAGCAGTGGAGCTGGAGAGAAGTGGATGGAGTCGATGTTTATTTGGGAGGTAGACCAGACAGGATTTGTGCAGGACTGGGTGTGAGGGGACAGGGATAAGGATGAAAGACACGCGGCGGGCTGCAATGACCTCCCCCAGCCCTCACAACTTGCAGCTAAGATGCTCATTTCCTTGTATTGGCCGCCCTAGGATAGGTCCACACGTCCCTGTGCTGAGGGATTGGAGGGCTCTGTACCACTTAGCCAGGCAATGGGGGTTTTGAAAAGAGGTCTGTGCTTATGTCAGGGCACCGCTCCCAGGTTGTGGGGGAAAGATGGTAATGATGAAAATGATGCCAACGGCGACGACGACAACAGCTAGCATTCGTCAGGAACACACCGAACTCTACGAGAAGTCAAGGATCTTGTCCTAAGTCTTGAGGTAGCACATGGATAAGGTAGGATGCGACCCCAGACAGCCTGACTCTAGAATTTATTGCCTTTCCCATTCTACTATTTAATTAGCTCTGAGTGTGGGCAGACGAATCTTCCCCGAAATTGCCACCCAGCACCCTTTTTGGGTGCGGAACCGGTAAGATCAAGTTCAAATTCAATCAGTATTTGAGACAGAGCTTAGCATTGTGAAGCCAAAATTAAAAACCACCACCACCACAACAAAAGCCAAAAAAATCGGAAACGGGCCTGTTCTGGCCAGCCTCAGGAGCGAGGATTCCTGTCAAAGCCCGGGGTTCCCACTGGCTCTTGCCGAGCTGGGTCACCCCCACCCCGGCATCTCAGGTCACTCAGCCTCCTGCTCTCCCCCTGCCCGGGGATGAGGAGGCATCAGCCTCGAAACCTTCAGCTGGGAGCTAATCATTAACTGGCCCGACTTCTGCGCTCCCCAGGCCTCCTCCCACCCTGGCGCAGACACAGGGCAGTCTGGGACGCACCCCCAGCCTTGGAGATGGCAGCCTGTACGGTTTTAATTACAGGGAGATACTCTTATCTCTGGCCAGTCCCCTTCTCCATTAATTTACACCTTCCCTTATCTTTTCTATCTATTGTCTCTGCAGTGACCGTCTCCTCGAGGTGCTCCAGCGCTGTCACTGCCTCAGTCTGTAGGCAGCCTGTCCCTCGGCTGACCCCTCGGGCAGCCTCATTTGTCTCCCTGCCAGCACTCCCTTCCCCGACCCCATCCAGGCCCTCTTTGATCTACCTTTGCTCCCCTCTGCCTCGGCCTAGAGCTCTCCTTTCTCTGGTTCAGGCGACGTCCCTGCCCATTCCAGGAATTCTCCTCACTCTAGGAGACAGGGTTTCTGCACGAAGAGCCCCTTTGTCCCCCCCAGAAGGACGGGAAGGCGAGAAGGGGAAGTGGTCGTTTGCGTCGCCCGAGGAGTGGGCCTTGAGAACACAGAAGAGGGGGGCCTCTGGGTTCCTAATCCCAAGTAAGGCATTGGGCAGAGAGGCAGGAAGCAGAGCCAGCTGCAACTCACGCTTCCCACAAGCAGGCGCCCGTGGAGCACCTACTGTGTGCCCGTGCTGATGTGGTTCAGACACGAGCCCAGAGGAGGCCCCGGGCTGCCGGCTGACTGGCCCCTCCTTTCCCGGACACTGAGAAGGAACTTGGCCTTGGCGGGCTGAAAGCTGCCCGGGCACCCAGCTGTCGACCCCTGGTGGGGCTGGCCTGTGAAGAATGTCCAGCTCGCTGTTTCTGACTTGGCTTTGTTTTGGCCTGAACCCCGGCTCAAAGCCCTCTTGCTCACCTCCCCTGTTTCCAGTCTCCTTCGAGCCGTAGGATTTCCACGCCCTCCAGTCTCCATCGAGCCGTAGGATTTCCACGCCCCCCTTTTTCTCTAGGTGTCTCTTCAGTCTGGAACTTCTCCCTGGAATGCCGGTGCTGGGCCGGTCCTGGGCATTCTGCCACCTGCAGCAAATTGAAAAAGAAAGTGTGTCCTTCCTGTCGCCACCAATGTTTGCTGTGGCCTGCAGGGGAGGGGTGGGCTTGCCTGCTTGCTGGAGGGGACCTTCCAGTACCCCGGCCCCCCTGCTGGGTACGTGAGGGTAGTCAAGCTCTTGCCAAGGCCTGTGAGGACCGCTGGGCAGCCCTTGGCTGTAACCCTCTGTTCATTTACTGGTCAAAAGCTTGAGATTAAAAACAAAACCCAAAAACCCCGCAAAACCTGAACTCCCAAAAGATATATACACAACTGCTGTCAGTGGGTGGTAGCCCGTGTGGCTGGAGCCAGACTGGGAGTGGAAGTGAAAGGTAAGGGAGGTACAGGTCTTCCCATGGCCTTTGGCTCTTCTCTGCATGATGTGGGAGCCATGGGAAGATTTGGAGCAGAAGAGTGACATGGTCTAAAAGTTTAAAAGAATTGCTCTGATTATTGTTGGAGAATAGACTGAGGAGGCCTGGGAAGGAGGAGGGGAGCCCCTGGGAAGGCCATTGTCATAATGTAGGAGGGTGATGATGGCTTGGACCAGGCGTGACCATGGACATGGTAAGAAGGGATGAGACTCTGGGTCTGTTTTCTTTTTTTAAAAAAATTAATTAATTAATTAATTAAATCTTGGCTGCATTGGGTCTTCGTTGCTGCACGCGGGCTTTCTCTAGTTGTGGTGAGCGGGGGCTACTCTCTGTTGTGGTGCGTGGGCTTCTCATTGTGGTGGCTTCTCTTGTTGCAGAGCACGGGCTCTAGGCGCACGGGCTTCAGTAGTTGCAGCATGCAGGCTTCAGTAGTTGTGGATTGTGGGCTCTAGAGCGCAAGCTAAGTAGCTGTGGTGCACGGGCTTAGTTGCTCCGCAGCATGTGGGATCTTCCCGGACCAGGGCTCGAACCCATATCCCCTGCATTGGCAGGCGGATTCTTAACCACTGCGCCACCAGGGAAGTCAGGAATGACTTTGAGAGCTTGGCCTGAGCTTCTGGAAGGATGCAGTAGCCATGTGCTGAGAAGGTGAAGATATAAAACCATCTCCTGTGCCATGTTTGCATCGGCTTCTGACTCTACAGCAGCTGCATTCACGAAGGGATGGAGGGAAGAACGTGCCTTTGGTACCTGGCATGGAGCTTCATGCATTGTCAGCAAGCACTGTGGAGGCAATGGAAAAAAGTGAAAAAGAACAGAAAAGGAGAGCAAATATTTGCCTAATGGTGAGCAGATCTTGGGCTTCCGAGGGCCGAGGGCCCTACAGTTTGGGAAAATGAGTCAAGGAAATGTTGAGGTTAGTATGAGCATACAGGATTCTTGTTTTGGTATTTGGTGTCTCTAACTTTATTTAAAAAGTTGTAAAGTGGGACTTCTCACGTGGCTCAGTGGTTGAGATTCCGTGCTCCCAATGCAGGGGGCCCAGGTTCGATCCCTGGTCAGGGAACTAGATCCCACATGCATGCCGCAACTAAGAGTTCACGTGCCACAACTAAGGAGCCCATGTGCTGCAACTAAGGAGCCGGCGAGCCGCAACTAAGGAAACTGCCTGCCACAACTAAGACCTGATGTAACTAAATAAATAAGTAAATATTTTTTAAAAAAGTTGTAAAGCTGTCATAGTAATGTCTACTAACAAGAGCTTATCACAGAGTTGTTGTAAAGAGAAATAAGGTGCTCACTTATAAGCCTGTTTGTTTCTGAACAAAGTCTAGGATTGATGCCGTGTAAAAGCAAATATTATTCCAGGGAGAAAAAAAAAACCACCTTAGCTAGCCAGCTTTACTTTTTCAGCAATCTTAGTTATTTCAACTATGTCGAGGACAGAGAAGTCAGCAAAGAAAGGACATCCACTAACGCTCAGGGACTTTACAAATCGAAGAACTTCATAGGTCCTCACTTGGAGCCTAGGAACTCTTAGTTTAGAAACATTTGTAACTGACAGTAATTGTCTGGTACACCAGGCCACAGCAGGGGTCAGTATAGCAGAGTGGTGAACAGCATGAGCTCTGAATTCACACAGCATTATCCCCCCTCTTGCCTCCAGCTGTGTGAAGAAAGGCAAGTTAATTTCTCGCTAAGTCTCTGTGTCCAAATCTGTAAATGGAGAATAATGATAGTTTCTGCTTCATAGGGAAATAATGTCTTCATTTAATCCTGAAGTGCTTAGCACAGTGCCAGGTATATATACCTGCCTAATAAATAGCTATCAATATTAGGATTATTTGTTATTATCAATAACAGCAACAAATTAAGTGCTATAAATTGGAATGCTAAAAGCAATTTTATTTATGTATTTATTTCTTAAAATTAATTTTTATTGGAGTATAGTTGATTTACAATGTTGTGTTAGTTTCTGTTGTACAGCAAAGTGAATCAGTTATACATATACATATATCCACTCTTTTTTTAGATTCTTCCTCCATATAGGTCATTACAGAGTATTGAGTAGAGTTCCCTGTGCTGTACAGTAGGTCCTTATTAGTTTTCTGTTTTATATATAGTAGTTGTATATGTCAATCCCAATCTCCCAATTTATCCCTCCCCTCCCCCCACCAGCTAAAAGCAATTTTTAAAAGTTACAGCCTAACACTGAGGGAA
>NW_006773947.1:3299454-3341160 GCF_000442215.2 Lipotes vexillifer | reverse complement strand
GGAAAAAATTATTCAAACATAAGCATAAAATTAAAAAATAATAAAATCAGTGTCGATGTAAAGAAAAATAGCTCAATGCACTTCCATAGCACTTGGAGGCATGATGTTGTACAATAATTACGTAATTAATAATACCCTGAGTCATCAAGGTAATGTTCAAGTAGGGAAGAGGCAGCACACTGTGTTATAAAGCATATTTTAGCTGAAACAAAGTTTTTTTTTTTTTTTTTTTTTTGCGGTACGCAGGGCTCTCACTGTTGTGGCCTCTCCCGTTGTGGAGCACAGGCTCCGGACGCGCAGGCTCAGCAGCCATGGCTCACAGGCCCAGCCGCTCCACGACATGTGGAATTTTCCCGGACCAGGGCACGAACCCGTGTCCCCTGCATCGGCAGGCGGACTCTCAACCACTGCGCCACCAGGGAAGCCCTAAAACAAAGTTTTTGGGCAGGCACTTGTGTGCAACAGATTGTGAACCAATAATGCCAAATAAATGAAACTCCCTTATTTGAAAATTTCCAGGGGTTACCTCAATGATGACTTGAAAAATTATTACACATGGGATATAATTGTTTTTGGAAAAAGACGTTTAGAGTACATCACAATCTCCTTCATAGGCCAATGAAGTCATCTCATGTTTTAAATAAGTCAGGTACAGAACGCTTAAAACTTTACACAGAGAGTTTCCCATGAGATGGATAGAATTAACTGAAGCGTGTGGCGAATAAACTTCTCAGGGTGTAAGTCAGAGACAGAACCGGTTAGAGGCAATAGGTTTTCAAGTATATTAACAACACACACCACACACACACACACACACACACACACACACACACACACGCTGTCACGTGACACTTATCTCAGGAAAACATTATTATCAAACCACAAATTAGGATCTATCAGATGAGAAGTCCTGAAGGGGGGAGTGGAATAGAATATTGACATTATAGAACTTCCTTGGACCACGTCCTTGCCTGGTGTAGCTCTTTCCCATTATCTGGGCAAAACTTGGGCTTCCCAGGGCCACATGGTCCCTCCAACTTGGGCTCTTGGGCTCATTTCTTGTTCTTTGTCTATTCCAGTAATTCCCTTCTGGGAACTATACTCAATATCTTGTAATGACCTATAAAGGAAACAAATCTGAAAAAGAATATATATGTATATATATATACATCCATATATAATAGCTGGATCACTTTACTGTACATGTGAAACTAACACAACATTGTAAAGCAACTATAAGAAAAAAGGAGGAAAAACAATTCCCTTCTGATTCTCAGGCAGGGCCCCCGTTGCTCTCTGTCAACCCAAACAACCACGTGTTGGCTCTTTTGTGGCTGGTGGGGACATGTCACTCCTCTTCAAATCCCAGGTCCTAGCAGAGAACTTGGTCTGTGACAGGCTCTCAATAAACGTGTGTCGAGTGGGATTGAATTAGCACAGCTGAGAATTAGCCGCAACTCCTCACTTCCGGAGCCACCTGGGTTAGTACCTCCCCGCAGACGGCCTTATCCTGTGCCCCGCCCCTGGGGGAGCCAGGCCGGCTGCCTTCTCCCTCCTAGGGACGCAGGGCCTGGCTGCTTGAAGGCCACAGAGCCAGCTGATCACATGTGGATTGCCCTGAAGCCGCGTTTTCCCAAGGCTTGGCTGTGCTAATTATTCCTTCCCCTGCTGGTGCTAAAACCTTGGACTAGAAAATGAAATCAAGGGAGGGGGTGGGAAGGACAGAGGGGAAGGAAAGCAGTTACAAGTGGAACAAGGTCACCCATCTGCGGACGCTGTCCACACTCCTTATCTGTGACGCCACCAGCCCCAAGGTCCCCTCTCTTCATTAAAACAGTTGAATCACCTAAATGATAAAATTAACTAAATTCCGGCCTTCTGCCTTAGACATAACAGAGCTTGCCTTGATATGGAGGCTGCCCTGCCTGATGGGATGCGGCTTCTCTCCTCCCTAAAGCCCTGAGGTCGGAGAGGAAACCCAGCTGAGGGTGGGGAAGCTAGTGGGATGCATGCACCGGGACCGTCTGCACCGTTGAGGGGCTGGTGACAGTTTTCCTGCCTGGGTAGTCAGACTGCATGTCTGCAAGGTTCTGTTTCCTGGGCAGGTGAGAGACAGAGCTGCCGGCTCCTGCTTTGTGTCAGGCCTGTGACAATACCTCATCATTCCACACCTCTGCAGGGGACGAGGGGGGGGGGCGGGTGAGCGGGCCAGGCTCCTCTAGGCCAGGAAGCCAGAGCGCCTTGCAGGCCATGATCTGTATACCAAGAGGAGACGCAGAGAAAGGCATGGGCAAACTCTGCGCTTGACAGAGGGACTGGGACGGAGGGTAAGGCCCAGGAAAATCCAGAAGTTGTGTGATCCTGGGCAAGTCATCAAGTCTCAATTTCTCCAATGGTGAAATAGGAATAGTGACTGCTATATCCTAAGATTTAAGGGAACAATGTATTTAAAGGTTCTAGCACCTGCTTGGCATATTGTGATGCTCAATTAATTTTCGGTTGTTCAATTATTGCTAGACAAACCCATTAGATAAATATTAATGCAACCACCAAAACCAAAGCAAAAAGTTGGGAATTTCCTGGCAGTCCAGTGGTTAGGACTCAGTGCTTTCACTGCTGGGACCCGGGTTCAATCCCTGGCTGGGGAACTAAGATCTCGAAAGTTGCAAGGTGTGGCCAAAAAAAAAGCAAAAAGTTAAGGCAGGGGCAAGGCTGATGTAGAAATGCCTTGAGATTTTTTTAAAAACAGGGAAGCATGAGCATGATAAATGCTATATGCACTTTCCATTCCTCCCCCAACTTTACTGAGCTATAATTGACATATAACATTGTGTAAATCTGAGGTATACAGTGTGATGGTCTGATAGACGTATATATTGTGAAATGATTATCACAACACGGTTAATTAACACCTCCATCACCTCACATTATTAGCTTTGTGTGTGTGTGTGCGTGCATGAGTGTGAGAATATTTAAGCTCTACTCTCTTAGCAACCTTAAAGTATATAACGCAGTATTGTTAACTAGAGTCACTGTACCATGATTAGATCTCCAGAACTTACTCAACTTATAACTGGAAGTTTGCACCCTTTGAACAACGTCTCCCCGTTTCTCCCACCTCAGTCCCTGGTAACCACCACTCTACTCTCTGTTTCTATGAGTTTGGCTTTCTTAGATACCACACATAAGTGAGATCACACAGTATTTGTCTTTCCCTGTCTGACTTATTTCACTTAGCATAATGCCCTCAAGGTCCATCCATGTTGTTGCAAAAGATGGGATTTAATCATCCATAAAAAGAAGAAAATTCATTTTTTAATCTAATGATGCATCTTGGAGATGATGTGAAATCAGTACCTATACATCTGTCTCATTCTTTTTAAAACATGACTGCATGAGAGTCTATTATATGAACCGATATCGATTGACAGATGCATATAATCTTTTCTTAAATAAATTTATTTATTTTATTTTATTTATTTATTGTTTCTCGCTGCGTTGGGTCTTTGTTGCTGCGCACGGGCTTTGCTCTGGTTGTCGCGAGTGGGGGTTACTCTTCGTCACGGTGCGCGGGCTTCTCATCGTGGTGGCTTCTCTTGTTGCAGAGCACAGGCTCTAGGCGTGCGGGCTTCAGAAGTTGTGGCACGTAGGCTAAGTAGTTGTGGCTCGTGGGCTCAGTAGTTGTGGCTCGTGGGCTCTAGAGTGCAGGCTCAGTAGCTGTGGCGCACGGGCTTAGCTGCTCCGCAGCATGCGGGATCTTCCCGGACCAGGGATCAAACCCATGTCCCCTGCATTGGCAGGCGGATTCTCAACCACTGCGCCACCAGGGAAGCCCAAGGTGCATATAATCTTTTGCTACTTCCAAACTTGTGACCATGAACAGACTTGTACATATTTCATGGAGCACATGCATCAATATACATATAGCCCTGCACTTTCCAACACCTTAACTAGCAACTTGGGTGAAAACATAGAAGGCACACTTTTCAGTTTTGCTGAAAGGGAGAGACAGTATAATTGGTGGGCAGAATTCCATGTCTGTCTCCACTAGACTATCATTTATATAGTTATATATATATGTATGGAAATTATATAGATATAACATATATGTATGTAAGTTATCTCTATCCTTTATGTACTGAGTACCTACTATGTGCCAGATACTGTTGCAGGTACTTGGGATCCATCAGTAAATAAAACCAATCAAGGTCCCTGCCTTCATGGAGGCGATAAGCTAACAGGAGGAAGACTGTCACCAATAAACATGATAAATAAGGAAATTACATAGTATGTCAGAAAGAGATAAGTGCTGTGGAAAATGGGGAAAAAGTAGAACGGGGTAAGGGGGATTCTAGAATCCAGGTGTGACCTTGACGCTCCCTAAGTTTCATGGTGTATTTTGTGATTTAAAGCATGGCACATAATGGTCAAAGACATTTCAATTGGATTGAATGGAATTCAAACAAATGAAAGTTCTCTAACTGGCCAGGTCTGTAGACTCTCACTGGTCTAGCCACTCTCTGCTGGGAAAATGTCAGGATGCCAGCATTCCACTTAAGATGTGTCACCCACAGGTGGTAGTATTCTTGTGGATGGTGACATCATACTGTTGTCACAGATGAATTTACAGTCGTCAGAAACCTCTAGCGTAGCTGTTTTTCAGGAATAGTTATTAAGCAGAATAAGCCATCCTTATTCTGTTCCACTTAAGCTTATATTTTTCAAATTTAATGCAGGACTTTTGTGAGTCTTTTCCCTAATAATTTCCTATTTTATAATTTCCTATTTTAGTTTTATTTCATGTTTCTAACTCTGCTGAGATGCTGAATCTCAACTTTTGTTGTTGGGTTCTGGAGGCCTATTTTTCCCCCCAAACTAAGGATTCTGGACTTTATTCTGAGAGCTATAGGGAGTCACTGTTGGGCTTTGAGGAGGGGAGTGATGAGGGCAGATTTGTCTTCTAGAAACTTCACCCAAGGAGTAAGTGGGAGGGTTGGTTAGAGGGATGCATGGTGCCAGGGAGGGAAGCCAGGTGCACTGTGGAGAGGGGTGTGGGGGTGGGTCTTAGCCAGGGCAGCAGTGGTCGGGTAGGGAGAAGCGGGGGCAGAGGACATGTGGGGAATGGGACTATACGGCTGTGAGCTGTGGAGACTGCCTCCCCCCAGAGGGTGACTGGATGAAGCCTTTCACCAAAATTAAGAATATGGTAGAACAGGTTGATGGGCTTGACTTTGGGTGTGATGATGGTGGGGAGTCTGGACCAGATCCAAATGATGCTGTCTCCCGGGCCTGGGAGATGGGTCTGGCTTGGGGATTTAGAAGTGGGAGTTTCAGCTTACTGGGGGAACCAGGAAGGTTACATGCATAAAAGCAGCTTTCAAGGGCTGTCACATGGAAGAGAACTGAGAAGAGCTCTGTGCAGTTCCTGAGGCCGAAACTGGCAGTGAGGGGGGAAGTTGTAGGAATGTGGCTCTCAGGTCAGCAGCAGAAGAACTTTCTAATGAGAAGATTACCATCCTATTGCAGGCCATGGCTGACAACCACACAATAGGCAGAGATGACCAGATTGGTCCCTGCTAACAAGGAGCTCTTAATCTTGTAGGGGATCCCAAAAATGAGATGACCACTGAATGGACTGTAGGTCCACAAGGAGCTGAGAAAAAGCAAAGATTAGCATGAACTAGAAAAAGAAAAAACAATGACCCCCATCAGGATGAGTAATGTTGAATGAATGAATGGGCAAATGGATGAACCAAACTGTGGTCTGCACGGAGGGGCCAAAGAAAATGAGACCGCATAAAGCATGCTGTCCAAGTGTGGTGCCCGGCGTGGAAGTTTGAATTAACACAGGTCAAAATATGCAGCCTCTTTGTGTTTTTCCCTAGAGAGACGACATGAAAATTGTGTTTTTGAAGGAGAAATCCATGAAGGAAAAGAAAGCAAGTCTCCAAGGAGAACTGGATTCTACTTTCTCAGTCTTGGAGTAGCCAGTGCATTGATCAGTTCTATTTCTCCAGTCAAGTTTCTTACAGTCAGCAGCCTAGATCCAGTTACAAGTTTTTCCAAGAGCCCGTTGTGTTTTAAACCCTACTGTGTTTTGTGGGAGGCCTCCAACATAGAGGAGTGTGTAAACCTTCAGCAAACAGCGGGCAAGGAAGGCAGCGAGGCCGCTCACAGCCCCAGTGATGCTGCCAGGGGAGTCTGGAACACCTTTAAAAGACTCCCCCGCAAAGTCTTTCAGTGCAAACATGGGTGCTTTGCTAGGAGGGCAAGACCTGATGCCGCAGCTCCGAGACTGCCGGTGGGAAGGTGGTGGCCTCGGAGTTCTATCCGAACATGGAAGGACTCTCCCTGAAGGGGACCAGCCCCGCTTGTGATTCTTCACTTCACCAGCAAGATGCTGTGGGAGGCAAGGGAAGGTGTCAGGATGCACCACCCCGCCTTTATTCCTGTAGTCTCTTACCTGTGGGTCCCCTCTGAGATCCGAGGAAAGCGAGGGCCTCTGCTCCCGGGAGCTGTCGGGCACACAGGCAAACGTTGCCAGCAGTGTCTGCAGGTCATGGACCTGGGGCCCATCTGATGGCCTCAGTTAAAAACCCATGCTGAATCTCTGTCCCCTTTAACACTAATTCCCCATTCCCAACCCCCCAGCCCCTGGCATCTACCAATATACTTTCTGACTCCGACTTTGACTCTTCTAGGTACCTCGTGTAAGTGGAATCAAACAGTATTTGTCTGCACTTAATGTATATTGGAATGCATTTTTAAGGTTAATTTAATATATGTCCTGCAAACAGATGGTACCTTCTTTTTTCTTCCCCCTGTGCTATGCAGTAGGCCCTCACCAGCCATCGACTTCATACATAATAGTGTACATACGTCAATCCCAATCTCCCAATCCATCCCACCCCCCCTCCCACCTTGGTGTCCGTACATTTGTTCTCTGTGTCTCTATTTCTGCTTTGCAAATAGGTTCATCTGTACCATTTTTCTTGGGAGATGGATGATGGTGAGAGTTGCACAACAATGGAATGTCCTTAGGGCCACTGAACTGTACAGTTAAATATGGTTAAAATAGTATGTTTTATATTATGTAACTTTTACCACAATAAAATAAATAAATAAAAGAGTAAACAAGGAGAAACAAAACAAAACAAAACACCTGTGCTGTTGTGATAACAATTTCCTCTGCCTTGTAATGTTCATGTTTGCACAACGACTGCAAACTTTTTGACGATGGGCACCAGGGCTTAAATCATAGTATTTCTCCCTGATCTCAACAGAGTTTTGGGCACATTCTAGAAGCTCGTTAATTATTTGTTGAATTGAATCCTACTTTAGCTACAGGGACAACTGCTTTCTTGTTAACAGAGAAACTGGGCTTTTTTTCCCCCCCTCAAATGGAATTAATATACCTCAAAGGGAGAAAAGTACAGATCTACAGAAGAAAAGAAACATGCCTTAGGCGGGACACGTCATAGCGCAATAATGCTTCTGCTTCTGCCCTTCCTGATGCAGGCGAGCTACGAGGAAACGCAGTGCACAGCGGATCTAAAACAAGGGGATCTTTACATGTTTTTTTCTTTCGCCCCACACCTGAGCTGTGCACTTGAATAATCCTGGTTTCCGGAGAGCAGACTACTGTAATGATAATCCAGGAAGTAAACTGCCCTTTGAAAAGCAAGGAAGAAACCAGTCGACTAAGTATTTATTTATATTTAATGCTCCAGGGCTTCTGTTTCCAGCTTTGAAGAGTTCCTGGCCAATGCTTCTTGAAGTCATTAATCCTGGGGGCAAATCTAAATGTCTGTCGGGCTGCTCCTGGCCCCTGGAGCCTGGCACACCGTGTTTATAACCTGTGGGCTTTCCAGAAAGACAGGAACATGCTGAGGGAGGAGCTGGTGGCAGCGGAAGAGAGAATAAGGAATAGACCGGTTTTTTTTTTTTTTTTTTAATTAATTAATTTATTTATTTATGGCTGTGTTGGGTCTTCGCCTCTGTGCAAGGGCTTTCTCCAGTTGTGGCAAGTGGGGGCCACTCTTCATCACATGCACAGGCTCAGTAATTGTGGCTCACGGGCCCAGCCGCTCTGTGGCATGTGGGATCTTCCCAGACCAGGGCTCGAACCCGTGTTCCCTGCATTGGCAGGCGGACCCTCAACCACTGCGCCACCAGGGAAGCCCAATAGACCGGTTTTGAGTCTGTGCTGGAATCTTTGGTCAGAAATGAATTCTCCAGAACGGATTGATTTGGTTTTTTCTCAAGTGGGGTTGACCTGTCCACATCCTTCGCGCCCTGAAGTCAGGCACCGACACTTGGACTCGCCACTCCTGTCTGCCTCTGGTTCAGTCTGAGGGTGCCTGTTGAGTGACATCAGCTCTGGTCCACTTCAGGGTCACTGACTTCAAAAGCACTTACCTTTTTTTTTTTTTTTCTAACGTGCAAGCAATCTTTGTTCACTATAGAAAAATTAGAAACTGCAAGTAAGCAAGAAAAAAGAAAAACTCTACGTGTACGTGATTCTCTCAAAGATAATCATGCTTCCCACATTTTATTTATTTATATATACACAGAGACATAAACAAAAAAGTATTATTCTATGCATACTATTTTATAGCCTGTTTCCCTCACTTTAATGATATTTTATTATACATCATTAAATATATACTGAGACCATTGTTTTTAAAGGCTATGTAGCTTATCATTGAATGGCCGTATCAAAATACATTTAACCAGTTCCCCTATTTGGTGATTTAATGGCTGCAGTCGTTTGCTAGGGCTACTGCAACAAAGTACCATAGACTGGGTGGCTCACACAATGGGAATTTATTACTTCACAGTTCTGGAGGCTAGAAGTCCCAGGTGAAGGTGCTGGTAGGTTGGTTTCTCCTGAGGACACTTTCCTCAGCCTGTGGACGGCCGCCTTCTCCCTGTGTCCTCCCATGGTCTTCCCTCTGTACCTGTGTGTGTCCAAATCTCCTCTTCTTATAGGAACACCAATCATACTGGATCAGGGCCCACCCTAATGACCTCGCTTTAACTGAACTACTTTTTAATTTTTATTTTCTAAGATATTTTTCTTTTGATGTGGACCATTTTAAAAGTCCTTATTGAATTTGTTACAATATTGCTTCTGGTTGTTTTTTTTTTTTTTTTTTTTTTTTTTTTTATGTTTTGGTTTTTGACCTCGAGGCCTGTGAGATCTTAGCTTCCCGACCAGGGATGGAACGCACACCCCCTGCATTGGAAGGCAAAGTCTTAACCACTGGACCGCCAGGGAAGTCTCTTAACTACTTTAAAAGCCCCTGTCTCCAAATACAGTCACATTCTGAGATACTGAAGGTTATGACTTCAATATACACATTTTGAGGGACATCCTTCAGCCCATTTTTAGAAGGCTTACCGTGGGCCAGGAACTGTGCTAATTGCTTCATATACGTCATCTCATTTAAAGCCTTAACAACCCTAAGATGTAGGTACAATTATTAACCCCATTTCACAGATAATGAAACCGTGGCACAGAGAGGTTCAGTAACTTACCTCAAGGTCATACAGCTAGGAAGTGGTGGAGTTGCATTCAAACCAGCCAGTTCAGCTTGAGTCTGTGCTTTCAGGCATTTTGATACCCTTATAAGTTATCACCTTGTGAGTTACTATTTTTACTATTATTTCCTGTACACTTAGTTGATTCCCTAGGATAACATTTCAGGGTGAATGTGTTTGAGCATTTTTACTTTTAACACAAAAATGCCTTCCACAACACTTGTCGTATTTACATTTCCAACAGCAGTACGCAAGAGGGGCTGCAAAGACTACTCTTGGTGGTTGGGTCCAAATCACCTGTGGGGTGTGTGTGTGTGTGTGTGTGTGTGTGTGCACATGAGTGAATGTGCACATGCACGTCTGAGGTTTTATAAAACGCTTTACTGAGGAGAGGCACAGACCTAAGAAGAGTGAGCTATGATCAGGCTCTTTGAAGTTTGTCTGTTAGACCTTCATTCTCAGTTTGTTCATCCTGTTGTGCAAAGAAGAATATAGAACTCTGACTGTTACAAATGAAGTGGGTGGTTTTGATGAACAATGCACATAAACATTATCTTGGAAGTGAAAAGGGAAATCCCATAAAAGTGCTTTTTGTTATATTATTCCCCTTAAGGAGTTTATTGATATACACTTTACAGACACTAAAATTCACCTGTTTTAGTTACAGTTCTGTGAATTTTGATATACACGTACAGTCGCATAATCACCACCACAATCAAGATATAGGACATTTCTACCAAAAGTTCCTTTGTGCACGTGTGTCATCAAGCGCCTACACCCAGCCCCTGGCAACTACTGAGCTGTGTTCTGTCTTATAGTGTCGCCTTTTCCAGGATGTTTCCTAAATAGAATCTTATAGCGCGTGGCCTTTGGAGTCGGGTTTCTTTCACTTAGAACAATGCATCTGAAATTCACCACCTTGCTGTGTGCATCCTCTTTATTGCTCAGCAGGGTGGGTGGAGTAGGGTGGCAGTTAGCCTGGAAATACCACAGGCACATTTTTTTATCCATTCTCCAGTTGAGCAGATTGTTTAAAGCTTATTAATATTGTGAATAAAAGCCACTATAAACATTCCTGCACATGTTTTTGTGTGAACACATTTTCATTAATCTTGGATATATATCTAGATGCAGAATTGCTAGGTCATATGTTAAGTGTATGTTTAACTTTAACTTTTTTTTTTTTCTGGCCGTGCCACACGGCATGTGGGATCTTAGTTCCCCAACCAGGGATCGAACTCATGCCCCCTGCAGTGGAAGCGCAGTCTTAACCACTGGACCGCCAGGGAAGTCCCGTATGCTTAACTTTATAAGAAACTGCCAAACTCTTTTCCGAAGTGGCTATGTCATTTTGAATTCCCACCTTCAATGTGTGAGAGTTCCAGGTGCTTTGCTCTCTCATCTGCACTTGACATTGGCAATTTCCTTTCCTTTCCTTTCCTTTCCTCCCTTTCTCTCCCTCCCCTCACCCCTTTCTTTTTGGTTCAGCCATTTAAATAGGTGTTTCTGTTTCATACAGAAACTTGTACCACTTTTTTTAGTTTCCACATATAAGCAATATCATATGATATTTGTCTTTCTGTGTCTGACTTACTTCACTCAGTATGACAATCTCTAGGTCCATCCATGTTGCTGCAAATGGCATTATTTCATTCTTTTTTATGGCTGAGTAATATTCCACTGTATATATGTACCACACGTTTATCCATTCATCTGTCGATGGGCATTCTTCCAAGACGGGTTGCTTCCATGTCTTGGCTATTGTAAATAGTGCTGCTATGAACATTAGGGTGCATGTATCCTTTCAAATTATAGTTTTTTCCAAATATATGCCCAGGAGTGGAATTGCTGGATCATGTGGCAACTCTATTTTTAGTTTTTAAAGGAACTTCCATACTGTTTTCTGTAGTGGCTGCACCAATTTACATTTCCACCAACAGTTAACATCTTTTAAAGTGTTTTTTTTTTTGCCATCCATATGTCTTCTTTGGTGCAGTGTATGTTCAGATGTTTTGCCCATTTTAAAATTAGGTTGTTTGTTTTCTTATTACTGAGTTATGAGAGTTATATTTTGGAAACAAAGCATTTATCAGCTATGTCTTTTTCTCCCAGTCTGTGACTTGTTTTTTAATTTTCTTAACCACATCTTTGGAAGAGAAGACATTAAAATTTTGATAAAGTCCAATTTATGAACTTTAAAGAAAAATGGCTTTGTGCTTTTGTGTCCTACCTAAGAATTTTTTGCCTAACCCAAGGCCCAAAAGATTTTCTCCCTATGTTTTCTTTTAGAACTTTTGTAGTTTTAGGTTTCATGCTTAGGTTCGTGGTCCTTTTAGAGTTAATTTTTGTGTGTGAGGCAAGAGGCAAGGTATGGGTTGAGATTTTTTTTTTTTTTTTTTTTTTGCTTATGACTATTCAATTGTTTCAGCTCTATTTGGTGAAACATGAAGGCATCTTATGACTGACCTGGAGGCAGTTGCTGAAAGGCTCTAGTTCCACAGAAGTCGTGCTGAGCCCAGCATCCTTCCTCCTGCTCAACCCTCACATGTGACCTAAAGGATGCTGAGAGGGCAGACTCCCACCTGGAGCACCTTTCAGGGGCTCATGAAAGAAGGCACCTGAGGGCTTCCCTGGTGGCGCAGTGGTTGAGAGTCCGCCTGCCGATGCAGTGGACGCGGGTTCGTGCTCCGGTCCGGGAAAATCCCACATGCGGCGGAGCGGCTGGGCGCGTGAGCCGTGGCCGCTGAGCCTGTGCGTCTGGAGCCTGTGCTCCTCAACGGGAGAGGCCACAGCAGTGAGAGGCCCGCGTACCACATAAAAAAAAAAAAAAAAAAAAAAAAAAGCAGGCACCTGAGATTGAGCAGCCTCAGGGGTTCTGGGGGCTGGTGTGGAATCCAGGGTTGGTATCAGGGCTGAGTGGGAACTACATTGGCATCCTGAGTGACATGGTACCTTCAGGCCTGCTCCCAGAGATGGGTGTCTGGGGCTCTGTCTCAAGGAAGATACAGTTGGAAACACTCTTCTGTGTGGCACAGCATAAGAAGGGTTTGGTGCATCTGGGACCCTCCCTCTATAGTGAGGGAAGCCTGTTTGCAGTCATCCTCAGCCCCCGAGAGATGCACTCTCTGTGCTCCCAGAGTCACATATGAATCTGCTCCTTCCTTGTTCGGATGGAGACTCCGAGGCTGAGAGAGGCCAAGGCGTTTGTTCAAGGTCATGCAGGAAGTGAGTCCCACGGGCCCTGATTTTGTGTCCTGCTGTCTGACTATCCAGCTGCCCCCCAGGCTCGCCACTGACCGGCATCTCAGCTCCTCAACTGCACCGTGTCCAGGTCGGAAGTACTTCTCCCTCCTGCCCTTCACTCTCCTACTCTGCTTCCAACTGCTCTTTGTGTTTTTTCTTTCTTTTTTTTTTTTTCGGTACGAGGGCCTCTCACTGCTGTGGCCTCTCCCGTTGCGGAGCACAGGCTCCGGACGCGCAGGCACAGCGGCCATGGCTCACGGGCCCAGCCGCCCCGCGGCACGTGGGATCCTCCCGGACCGGGGCACGAACCCGTGTCCCCCGCATCGGCAGGCGGACCCTCAACCGCTGCGCCACCAGGGAAGCCCATGCTCTTCGTCTTGAATATCCTCTCTTGGTAATGGTTTACCAACCACTCCGTTGCCCAAACAAGATACCAGGAAGCCCCTTGACACAGCGTCCCGTTCCTCCTGCACCAGCTCAGCACTGAGCTGAGCCGCCTTCTCCTTCCAGCCCCTCTTACCTGCGTGCCTTCCTTTTTGTCCCCTCCCGGTACTCCGTTGGTTCAGAAAGACACCATCTATCATCTGGACTTTGGAAATGTCCCCCCAGCTGGCCTACCTTCTCCGCAGTCTCAATCTATCACCTGCTCTGCCGCCAAAGTGATCTTTCCAGAATGCAGTCTTGATAACGTCCCTCCTCAGCCTCGAACTCCGATCTTGTGGCTCCGTGTCACCTCTCTGATAAAGATCAGACTCTCCAGCTTGACACCCAGGTCCCAGTGTAGGCTTGGGCTACACACCCCTTTGCCCCTTGTACTCTAGCAATAAAGGGCTCTTATTATACGTCTGCTTCTCCTCCTGTATGACCGCAATCTCACTGCAATCGTGTGTTTACACACCTGTCTTCCTCACTAGACTATGAAGTGCTTGAGGGCAGGAACTGTATTTTGCCTGTTGGAGCACATTGCACAGGGCCTGGCATGAGGTCACTGTGGTCATTCACTTGATAAACATTTGTTTAATGTCTGTCATCAGGTGTCACATTTATAGCAAATATTAGGGTGTCATTTTGTCCCTTTGCCAGAGTCTCTTAATAATTTTATTTTATTTTTTAATTAATTATTTGGTTGCGGCAGGCAGGCTTCTTACTTGTGGCCTGCGAACTCTTAGCTGTGGCATGCATGTGGGATCTATTTCCCTGACCAGGGATCGAACCCGGGCCTCCTGCACTGGGAGCACAGCGTCTTATCCACTGCACCACCAGGGAAGTCCCCAGAGTCTCTTAATAATTTTAAACTGAAGATTAGGAGGGCCGTGTTTTAGAACAGTCCCGAATCCTGACCACTTTGGAGTCATTTTCCACAGTGAACACTGGTTGTCAATGAAAATGCCATCAGTGAGATTAATCCTGTTTCGTGCTCAACTGACCATTTTGCTGTCTGGAAAATGTGGTAGATCAAGTGACAGGGCTTTGGGGGGTCTTTCACACTGCTTTTGGAGGAGGGTGAAGAGCTGGGTGATGAAAGACAAGCCTGTCCCAAACAGAATTCATCATTTTGCCACCATCTCTCCACGCCATCCGGGTTGCTTTCCCTGGGTCCCCATTGTCCGATGATGGCTTCACAGGACGGCCAGTCTGCTCCCTGGCTTCCCCCTCACACCTGATGTTCCAGCCTTTCAGATCTTTTCTGAGTTCTCTGAGAACATCCCAGACACTGTCATACCTTCTTGCTTTTGTATGAGCCATGCCTGTGGCCTGTAATGTGCTTCCATGTATCCTTGGCTTGGGGAGTTCTGCATGCACCTTTGGTGTGTGTGTGTGTGTGTGTGTGTGTGTTTATGTGTGTATATATGTGTTATGTGTTTATGTGTGTTTATATGTGTGTGTGAGTGTGCACACGTGCACATGTTTTTACCCTCCTCGATCTGGCACAAATGTCTCCTCATCCATAGAACTTTCCCAGTTCCTCCTGGAAGAATCAATCCCTAGTTCTTCTTTTCTAGGACGTTTCACATTGTGGGGATTATCTGTCTTCATGTTTCTTCACATAAACTATGGGCCAAAGCACAGGGACTGTGTTTTCTTTTTCTTGATGGATGTTCCCAGCCCAGCACAGTTAGTGGTAAAGCCTCTCCCTCCCGCCCTCCCTCCATTCATTCACTTCATTGGCCACTACCAGGCTGGTGTCTGTTTTTCCTAATCTATCTCCCTCCCAGTACAGGGACTTCCCAGACAAAAACTACTCCTGGGGGCTGGGCCAAGGCTAACGTCTTAGCCCCTCCCTTGCTTGCCATCAATGCCCTACATTCCTTCCTGACCACCTCCTTGAGTGGTTTCTTTTCCCCTTTCCTTCTTTTTTTATTTTATATATTGATTTTTGGCTACGTTGGGTCTTCGTTGCTGCACGTGGGCTTTCTCTAGTTGTGGTGCGGTATGTGGGCTTCTTATTGTTGTGGTTTCTCTTGTTGCGGAGCACGGGCTCTAGGTGTGCAGGCTTCAGTAGTTGTGGCTTACGGGCTCAGTAGTTGTGGCGCACGGGCTTAGTTGCTCTGTGGCATGTGGGATCTTCGCGGACCAGGGCTCGAACCCATGTCCCCTGCATTGGCAGGCGGATTCTTACCCACTGCACCACCAGGGGAGTCCCCCAGGAGTCCACCTCTTTCCTTCTTTAGAATGCCCTTGTCTCTCCTTTTATGAGGATTTCCCCTGTTCAAAAACCCAGTGTGCGCAATGAGAGGTGTGTGTAATGAGAGGCCCGCGCAGCGCAACAAAGAGTAGCCCTCGCTCATGGCGACTAGAGGAAGTCTGTGCGCAGCAATGAAGACCCAGCGCAGCCATAAATAAATAAATAAATACAAAATTTAAAAAAACCTCCAGTGTGCTCTGAGGGCTGGCCTTTCGGAAACAGACCACTGAAACTTTCACAGACAAACCTCCCCATGGTGTCCAAGACTCAGGCTTCCATGCTGAGAACAATCTTATGAGTGCATCTTGTTTTCAGCAATATCAACTCTTCCTCAAAAACGAACGGCCAGTCATTTGAAGAGCGAGAAAGATTGAGTAGGAAGGAAATCTGGGGCAAAATGAGGCTAATTTGAGAACCAGGAGAAAAGGAGATCCTGAGCCCAACAGTAGGGGAAGCAGGAGTGGGGAGTCTCTCAGAGGACCCCAGGGGCCGAGATTTCAGCAGGTTGCTGGTGACCTTCCCTTCTCTTCTGATCCTGTTTACCCCCCAGCCCATCTCTCAAGATAGAGTCAGCGCCATCCCCTTCCTTCTCGTCACTACCTTCCACGTCCTGCCTGTCACCATTCTGTCTTTTGCTTCTTCAAAATGTCCCTAAGATCGGTCCTTTCTTTCTTTCCTCTGCATTGGTTCTGCATCTGGGCCACCGGCCAGTCCTCCAAGCACATCCCTTTAATGGCGCCCCTCCCCGGTTAAAGAAACGTGAGCACCCTCAAGGCCCTCCGGGGTGGGTTGTATGTGTTTCCTCCCCACTCTGCACACTGAGTTCTTCCTCCAGCCTGAGAGAAACACTTCACTGCAGACTACGGAGCTGTCCTGTCTCTGGCAGCTGCCCCCTCCACTGCTTGCCCGGATGCTTGAGATCATCCTTTCTCCTCTCCTCACACCTGCATCCTGCCATCCATGAACCCATCCTCCAATCTCTTCCTTTGCTTGCATGTCTGCCATGGCTGTAGGTCTGTCGCCATCCTGCTACTGGTTAGAATTGTATCGCTTTCAAAGGAAAACCTCTGCAAAATTCACAGAGCCCTGTGATCTGTAACATCAATTGCAAAGACCCAAATGGAACCCAAATTTCTAAGTGCAGGGATGGTAGTTTAGCGTAGGGTTGTTTCAAGAGATCCCATGGTTGTTAGTTTTGTCCGTCCCCCATCCCCCCCCCCCCCCCCCCCCCCCCCCCCCCCCCCCGCAATCTGTCTGCAGCTGCTGGAGGGGCGTCAAGTCTCCCACAGAGTGTGACTCAGGGCGGGGCTCAGGGGGCCTCACTAAACACACCTTAATTGATTTATTGATTTCTTCATTCTGCCTTCTACAAACATTTATTTACTGCCTGCAGAGAACTCCCAAGTAGACTCTTAACTTCTCTGCCCAAACTGCACTGAAATGCAGTGAAAGCCCCCCAGCGCCTGCCTGAAAGGGGACTTTGACAAACGGAAGCAGCGGGAGAGCAGGTCTCGCTGCCTCTAGCTCCCCTGGAGCAGCTCCGTGGGCTGGGATGCACGGAAAGCACGCTTGCCGCGTGCTGTTTGCTCAGCAATAACCTTTCCGAAGCACAGGTCTGTTGGTGAGAACTCAGCCTGAAAAAGTCAACAGCAGGCTTCTGGCTGCTTCTCCAGGAGCACAGGGCCACTGCTGCCCTTAGCACAGATCCAGAACTTCCTGTCCTCGGTTTAGCAATTGCACAGAACAGGGAGTCCTGGCTCGGCCACCCCCTCTCACAGGCCACTGAGGGTCAGGGCTCATGCTAGCTGTCAGGGCTTCCTTGAGGGAGGGAGCCTGGAAACCTATTTCTAGAAGTGGATCCTCTTGTTGCTGCCCAGCCCCACCTGGCTGCAGCTCCCAGGGGCTCAAGGCAGAAGCCACATCTGAGTGGATAAGTGGACAGTGGACACTGAAGGCTACGGGGTGGCTGCTGGGGCAAAGGAGGGGACAGTGGGAATATTTATTGGCAACAGAAATGCACACGTATCTTTGGTTCACGTGGAAAGGACTAGTCAATGATTACATATTTTTATTATTTACCTGGTAAAAATTCCCTGGGGGTGGAAAAAAAAAGGAGCGAGAGAGACAGGAGGCTTGATGTTTCCCCTGAATTTTAGGTTCTGTTCAGTGCCTTTGTGGCCGTGTTCGTCCCTCTGAAATCTCTGGCTTCTGGGCTGGGCTCAGAGCGGGTAAGTCAGTTTGGAGGTCTAAGGCTTGCCGGCTTTGGCCTGGAAGAGAGTCTGCTCAGAGCAGAAAGTTCGGAGCCCAAGGGAGGTTGCAGCCCAGCAAGGTAATTCTCCCAGCCTCCAGATGACAAAGGTTGCATTTACACCTGGCCAGGAGGTTTAATCATCTACCATTTCCAAACACAGCAGGCTAACAACCGGCTGGGCTGAAAATCATAAATTAAAAAAAAAAATCACCAACAAGAGGAAGCGTAAGAGGAAGGAGGGAAGCAGCGGGTCAGTGTCTTTGCTCCAGAGGCCCCTGGGTGGGGGGCCCAGGGTCAGGGGGTCATGAGTGAAGAGCCACGGGTGGGGGCCCTTGTGAAGGCCCAGGGTGAGAGGCTGAGTCAATGTTCTCCAGACAAGCACGAGCGGCCCAGTTGCTATGAGCCCCATGAGAAAGTGGCCACCTGCCCACGGGCTGTCTTTCTCACCGTGGCTGTGAGGAAAGACGTCTCTGCCAAAAAGATCTTCCCCGGGGGGCTGGCAGAGGGGGCTGTGCCATGCTGCCGGCTCTTATACGCCATCGCCTCCTTCTTAGAGGAGGCCCAGTTGTCTTTCGGACACCAGATCACACAGTCTGGCATAGGGTTGCCCGCTCCCCACCTTGTGCCAAATCTCAACTCCAGCACTCACTTGTGTGGCTTTTTAATTTTTTTTTTCGGCCATGAGGTATGGCATGTGGGATCTTAGTCCCCCCGCCCACCAGGGATCGAACCCATGTCCCCTGCAGTGGGAGGGCAGAGTCTTAACCACTGGACCGCCAGGGAAGTCCCTCACTTGTGGCTTTGAGCAAGTAACTTCAGCTCCCTAAGCCTCAGCTTCCCCACCTATAAAATGTGAATGGTAACTGTCCCTGCCTCATAGGGTGTTGCCAGGGAGAAATGAGATCCAGTGGGGTTGTTACTTCTTGGAAAATGGTAGTTGGGGGGACCAGTGGTCAACTTAGGTGTAGACTGATGGTGGCCGAGCTCAAGGTGTGTGAACCAAAATGACGGTGAATTTCCAGGTGGGGGAGACTTGGAGGCAATTGTGCCCCTGGGATGGTGGTTATGTGTTGATTTTTCATGCATTGCTTTGAACTGAGACAGAGCCCATAGATCCTCACTGATGAATAGGAGCTTCATAGTAAAGTCTTTATTGCAGAGGAAAGATCAATCTCTTCAGTGATTAGCAGTAAATATTACTGAACGTCTGCCATCTACATGACACACTGGGTAGTTAAGGGGACGTGGCAGAATTGATCCAGGCCCTCCTCCCTCAATAAATTTACTATCTTGATAGGGGACAAGACATACATGTAAATAGATAACTAACAACTCAAGATAATATACGTCAAATGCCAAAAGTGTTGTATTGTAGACAAACGAACCTGTGTCTTATCTTCCGTTCACTCCTCGAAGACCAAAACCACATCTGTTTTGTTTACCACAATGTCCCTCTGCCCACCTCTGCATTATTGCTAAGATTTACTGAGCATTTACTATGGCCCAGGCACCTTTGCCCTTTCTAGGCATTAACTCCTCTAAGCTTATAATACAGACTATAATGGAGATACATCAACAGCCCCATTTTTTTTTTTGGCTGCACCTTGTGGCATGTGAGATCTTAGTTCCCTGACCAGGAATTGAACCCGTGCTCCATGCAGTGGAAGCTTGGAGTCCTAACCACTGGACTGCCAGGGAAGTCCCAACAGCCCTATTTTTAAGGTGAGGAATGTGAGGCACAGAGAGATGGAAAACTTGCTTTTGTAATGTCAGACACAGACAGCTGCTCTCTCTCCGTGTCTGGCCTTGTGCCTGGTGCTGTGTCTGGCACAGGGAACGGGAAAATGCGTTCACGGGGGGCCCCCAACATTCCAGGCACTGTGCTAGGCACTTTAGGCATGCTACCTCACTTCGTCTTCACAAAACTCCCTGCAGGAAGATCTCGTGATGTTCATGTTAAGGAAGAAGCAGGTCCGGGAGGCTAAGGTCACGCCCAGGTTACAGGCTGGCAAGGGGTACTGCTTGAATCTATTCCTGTACCAAGGGACTCACCTGGACCGGGACAAATGTTTGGAGTTCAGAGGACGGGTTGGTGAAGGAAGTCTTCTCCAAGAAGGAGTGGATGGATTCTCCAGGAGGAGAATCTGGAGGAACCAGATTCAGATCAGCAGGGAATGTGAGAGAGAACTGGAAATGAACCGGAAGACTGCACAGCCTTGTCATGGGCTTGTGCCAGCAGGCGGGCTGGAGGCAATGACATGTGTGGGTTTGGCAGGGGCTGGGACTGTGCAAAAAAATGAGAGCAGGGACAGATTATAAAAGGCCTTGAGTACCAGGCAAAGGAGGGGACATCCTGCAGGACAAGACTCCACAGAAACAAGCTGGCCACATTTTGAGGGCTTAATGTTTCTGGATCTCTAGCTGGGTCCAAACATATGATAAGCCTGGCATGGCCTTTAATTTCTTCAAGCTTTGGTTATATTGAATTACATAACATCTTTAATCAAGGCCACTGGAAAATTACACAAAACGTTTGTTTCATATGGCATGGGAAAATTTAAAAGCCTTGTAGAGAAATGCCAGCACCCGCCCTCCCTCCCTCCCTCCCTTCCTCCCTTTCTTCTTTTTGTACTTTTCATTTAATGGGGGCTCTGCAGTTGTACTGCCTTATGATTGTGGAAATGGAGCTGGCAGTGAGGCGCAGGCTGTAGACTTGTGAGGGAGCAGGAGAGCTCAGTGCTGATAGAAACCGGTCGCTTCAGTGCCAGGGGCCCTGGGTTTCTTGCCCCATAGCTCTCTGTACCACTGCCACTAATTTGGGTTCTGACTGTGTGTGTGACCTTTGACAACGCCAAGGTTTTTGTTTGTTTGTTTTTAATTTTTAAATTTATTTATTTATATTTTTTTGGCTGTGTTGGGTCTTCGTTGCTGCGCATGGGCTTTCTCTAGTTGTGGCGAGCAGGGGCTACTCTTTGTTGCGGTGCGCAGGCCTCTCATTGCAGTGGTTTCTCTTGTTGGGGAGCATGGGCTCTAGGTGCGCGGGCTTCAGTAGTTGTGGCACATGGGCTTCAGTAGTTGTGGCTCGCAGGCTCTAGAGCACAGGCTCAGTAGTTGTGGCACATGGGCTCAGTTGCTCCACAGCATGTGGGATCTTCCCGGACCAGGGTTAGAACCTGTGTGCCCTGCATTGGCAGGCAGATTCTTAACCACTGCGCCACCAGGGAAGCCCGACTCCAAGGTTTTATTTTTCTAGCTGTGGAAAGAGGATCTGGTTCTGCTGCCTTTGCTCGAATGAGCGTGGGGATGAATAAATCGGTGTTTGCTGAAGGCCAGTGGGAACCCAGACATCACACAAGCACCTCGAGTTATGACTCTGGGTAGAATCCAGATGGTGGAAGTGCTTCTCTAGTTGCTCTGATATGAAAGCAGAATCTCACTCAACACCCAGACCCCTCTCTGTCTGCCACAGGGAAGCCGGGATGGGGATGGAGACAGGGGGAGGAGGGGGAAGTGACCGAGGAAATGAAGACATCTAGACTGTTTTTTGCTCTTTTGTTGGCTTTTCTTATTTTGTTTGCTGTGTTTTCCAAACCTTTGCAAAGTTAAAAAAAAAATGTTGGTAACTTCGGTATCTGACACCCTGTACCTCAACGAAAAGTGTCTAAACTTTGCCAATATTAAAATTCAGAAAATGGAGGTGCTGGTATTTAGCTCTCTAATGTAGTATATAACTCTTTGTATTTCTTTTCTTTTCTTTTTTAAATTTTTTGGTCACGCCCCAAGGCATGCGTGATCTTAATTCCCCGACCAGGGATCGAACCCGTTCCCCCTTGCAGTGGAAGCATGAAATCTTAACCACTGAACTGCCAGGGAAGTGTCTGTATTTCTTTTTCATTCCTTTTTGGAAAACACATTTTTTTTAAGGGAGAAAAGGCAAAAATATCTCCTTAAATTACAAAAAAATAATTGATAAAATGTCCTTCATAGCTATTGTGGAATCTTCTCTCACTTGCTCTAAGCCTCAGAAAAGTCAAATCTGAGGGAGAGACGGTGTTGATTGCGGGTCACGTGGATGTTACAGTGGAGGAGCAGACTCTGCTGAAAATATGTTTGGGATTTTCCTCAATGGATATTTGAAAACCTTTGATTAAGCAAGCCAGCTTTATTGTTTTCCTGTCCTCTTACAAGATTCAAACTCAGTTGGCCACCCACCGACATGAATCTGTAAATAGATGAAATCCTCCCTTTGAACACACTGGTCCGTTGTTTGCTATCTTATGAAGATGTTTGGGGGATGACAGCATCAGAGGCTCAGCAGAGACCAGCGTGTCTGCCCTTTGCTAAGGAGACCTGGAAAGCGATAGGTCTCTTGAAGAGGAAGGGAGTGCCAGGGAAGGACAGACCACAGAATATTCCTGCAGAGTCTGGCTCCCTGACTCCTTCCTATATCACTGTGTGTGTGTGTGTGTGTGTGTGTGTGTGTGTGTGTGTGTGTGTGTGTGTGTGTGTTTGTAGTGGAAGACACTGATTCTGTAGGGATCTATATTTTCATTTAGACGTGTGCCTTGCGCTTTGCGGTGGAAGGTGAGAAATGTGGAAAACAGAATTTTAAAACATATTATTTTTATCGAGATAGAATTGACGTATAACATTATTTTAGTTTTAGGCGCACAACATAATGATTTGATATTTGTGTATATTGTCAAATGAGCACTACATCTGTCACCACACATAGTTACAATTTTTTTTCTTGTGATGAGAATTTTTAAGATCTGCTCTCTTAGCAACTGTCAAATATACAACTCAGTATTATTGATTATAATAACCATGCTGTACATTACATCCCCATGACTCATTAAAAATTTTTAATAAAATTATCACACTACCTAAGCCCAATTTTTCTTTCTGCTCCCTTTTCTCACCTTCCCGTGTTCCACATTTTCTCTCATTTCTTTATTTCACTTTTTTCTTTAAATGGATCCTGTCTACTCCCATTTTCTTTCATTTTTCTCTCATCATCTCCCTCTTCTGCATTTTTGAATTTGTATTTTTCCGTATTTCTCCTCATTCTACTAGTAAGCTTCCTCCCTCCTATCTATTTTCTCTCTTGCTACTCTCCCTGGGAGCTGTAAGTCAGCGAACTTGAACTTGACCTAGAGCACAGCCAGAAGCATCAGTTATACTGCTATCACGTTTCTTTAAAATAAAGTCTGCCAGCACGAGACTTGTGGAGTTTATTGTAGTACACATGCCCAGGTTCTGCTTTTGTTCTGAATTCTGAATTGACCTTTTGATTTTAAGAGCTGCTAATCAAATGGAAGTGGCTGACTTTCCAGCAGGTGGTGAGCTGACAAAGAGCAAAAGACCCAAACGGGCGACGGAGGAGTTGGTGAGAAGACTGTGTTGAAGCCAGTTCAGGCTGACTTGCATTCTCTTCACCCGATGGTTACAGTAGGAGTCCCCAGAGTTTATGAATGTGAAGGGAAGCTTTAGAAGTAATTTGCAAAAGATGTCACAACTGCAGAAAACTGGCAAAATAATCAAGTTGCGGGTATGGGAGTCTGGAGAAAAGAGCTAACCTAAGCTAAGAACCATCTGAAGGTTTTCTCCATAGTCAGCCTTTAGCACCTCTGAATGCCCCCCACCAATCACTATCTTCTACCTGCCTCTACGTTTGTGTTCTTGTGCCAGCAAAGTCGGCACTTCGGCGCCGTAGTTAAAGCTCAAGGGTGAGACTAAGTTTGAATTCCAGCTAAATAACCTCTCTAAGGCTCACTTACCTCAACCGCAGATAGGTACAATAGGGCCTGTTGTTAAGGTAGATGATCCAAGGAAAGCGCTGGGTGCTGTGTCTGACCCTAATAAGTGCTCAGGTTGTAATCATTATTCTTAGCCACTACTGAGGAAGTCCCGAGTCTCAAAAGGAGTTAATGTTCCTCCCTCCTCCAGGGAGTCACAGAAACTCAAGCTCCACCCCAGGCCCGACCCCAGACTAATTTTGCCCACTTCATCGTGAGCCAGGAACTATGTTGAAGGAAGACGAAAAAAAGTCTTTTACTGTTGAGATAGACTTTTCCCCCTTTTATCAGTTATCTATTATTGTGTAACAAATCAACCCCAAATGGCCTAAGACATTACCAGTTTTTATCTACTCATGACTCTGTGGGTCAGCAATTTGGGTTGGGCTCAGCCAGACAGTTCTGCTCATCCTGCCTGGGGCTGCTGGTGGGTCAGTGGGGCGAGGTGTCCCTTCATGTGGTCCATCATCCTCGAGGAGGCAAGCCTGGGCTCCTCCCAAACGGGAAGCCTTCCAAGAAGAGCAGAAGCTGCAAGACCTTTTGAAGCCTAGCCTGCAACGTCGTCACCCTTCTGCCACAATCTACGAAATCAGATTCAGATTGTGGGTAAATAGGCTTTAACTCTTGACGGGGAAACACAGCCAAGTCCTCCTGAAAAGGGACGTGCATGCAGGGGTGGGAGAAATGATTGTGCCCATTTTTGCAAATCATATACCAAAGTCCACCTCTGGCCATAGTCAGTCACATCCCTCCTCCATAAAAAGCACTTCTCCCTGGGAATTCCCTGGTGGTCTAGTGGCCGAAGCCACTCCGATATCTCATATAACCTTTTCCTTCTAAACCAATTTTAACAATAATTATAATGTCAACCTGTATCTCATTACAAGCAGTTGAAACACTGGAAAAAAAAAAAAAAAAAAAAACAATAACAGCAAGCACTTCTCCCTACAGGATTCATTCCATTAGGGGATTAAGCTTGAAGTTCAGAATCTAGTCATTAAAAGTAGGTCCACATTTGGATGAACCTCCTCTGGTATATCACAAAAAACACCATAGTATGTTTAGGGGCAGAATGCTGCAGAGAACTTGTATTTTTAATTTACAGGAATCTGCACCATTCTGCCCCTAAATATACTATGATGAGAGACCAGACAACCACTGTAGACATTTCCATTCAGAAAAAGGGAACAACTAGAGACACGTAGCAGTCACTGGTACATGACAATTTTGAAACCCAGCTGGATACATGCTTTCAGCTCCTTCTACTCTAAGGAAATATTCTTGATTAGAAACCAGTTTGTTTGGGTTTTGGTTTTTGCTTTTTTTTGGCCATGCCGCATATCTTGCAGGATCTTAGTTCCCCAACGAGGGATTGAACCCGGGGCCCCAGCATCCTATTTTTCCCTAGTCCCTGACTCGTGGTTCTGTGCAAGCACATACTGGGCCTTCTATAGTCCCTCTAAATTCTACTTGCAAACTGAGTAGCTCTTCCTTTAGCTTATCTCTTTCTCTCTAAGACAGAATCTCCTTACTCAGATCCACAGTTCATTAGGTATATTTTCTATCTTCCAAGTTACCACAGGCAATATTTGACCAATTGTTTGGTCACTATTGAACACAGATTGCCTTTTCTCCAGAGTCTCCTTAGCAGTTTCCTCACTGCATTTCTAGTGCAGTTTGTTCACTAACAATTTCCTTACCATTTTTCCAGCCTCTGCCTTCTATCTGGTGCTAAAGCAAATGCCACTTATTTTAGGTTAATTTTCCCAGCATCCCACTTCTAATACCAACTTCTATATTAGTTGTTTATGGATACATAACACACCTTCCCAAAATATAGTGGCTTTAAATGATAACCATTTATTTGCCCACGTTTCTGTGGGTCAGCAATTTGAGCTCAGTTGGGTAGTTCTTCTGTGGGTCTCACCTGGGCTCACTCATGACTGCAGTCAGATGGCAGGTAGGCTGGGACTGGCTGCTCTTATGGCCTCACTCACATGGCTGGAACTGGGGCTGGCTCCAGCTGGGCCTTTCTCTCCACGTGGTCTCTCATCCTCGGAGAGGCTAGCCTGGGCTTCTTCAGAAGGGCAGCCCGGCAAGAGGGCGAGAGTGGAAGCTGCAAGTCATCTGGGCCCAGAAGTTGTAAATGTCACTTCTGCCACATTCTGTTGGTCAAAGCAAGTCACAAGGCTGGCCCAGGTTCGGGGGGGTAGGGAAATGCACCTCACCTCTCAATGGAAGAGGTGGCAAAGTTGCATTACAAAGGGGTATAAGACAGGGATGGAGGAATTATCTCAGCTATTTTTGCAAAACAGCCTCCCATAACCTTAGTCTTAAACATAATGTTCCTCTTTCCCCTCCCGATCCTATACGTCACATAAAATATTATTCCTACCCGTATTTATTAACCTGTGTATCATGACCTGAGCGCTTCCACCATTCAATTCCCCATTGGTTGCCTAGGCTAAAATGGTCAGGCATCCACTTAAAGCCAAAACTCCTCTGCGTCGCTCCCCACTCCACACCTTTTTTGTGAAAAGCCAATAAGAAGGTAAGGCCTGGCTGTAGTAAATGCTCTCTCAGGTGCTCCTGTCTACGTTTCATAAGAGTGTGCACACACAAGTCACTGTTTAACTTCCCAGGTATTGTATTTTATTGTCTGATGTCTTAGTCACTTCCAGAGTCCTGGGGATAAAGTTGGGGGTAGGTGAGAATTACTATCCCTCACATTCTGCCCAGTCTCTGGCTTAGTTAGAAAGAAAACCAGCCGTTCCCGGTTCCCCATTGCCTCTCCTGTTTGAGTTCGAACGTGGATAAAATGTTGGATTCAAATGTTCCTTCAGCGTTTCGTGGATATTCTGATCATCATAAAGCTTCTCAGTCTACCATAGCTTCTCAGTCTTTGTTAACGAAGCTGGCTTACACTGTGAAGTCATTTTCTTTTCTTTTTTCTTGAAGCCATTTTCTTAAGGTGTAAAAATAAATTAGTTGTGATGGTTAAAAATGCTTATAAAAAAATCCTCTTCCATAAAGATGAAATGATTTCAAACCTTTAGAAGTGACCAGAGATCAAGTGGGAAGTTTGGAGCATTACAAGGGAATCATGAAAAAGGCCCATTTGACTGTATATTAAGCTATTGTGCAATTTTCCTACCAAAAAAGAAGAAAACCCCAAAGCACTTTCTATCCAAAACAGCCACAACAATGCTGAGTTTTTCTCTGCACCCTGACTGTCCTTGGTCCACATTCCCAGCTGCTTTTTGTGACCCAAATGTCTGTTTACTTCCAGAAGAAACATGTAAAAGGAAACACTCAAGGGCACCTCTTTCAGCATTGACCTTTACAACATTTTGGCTCATTCAGTTCAGCTTCTCTTTATTAAGAACTGACCAGACACCCAAACTCTCTAAGGGGCCCGGAGGAGGCAACAGGAGTGAGAATGATTAGGAAGCGCTTGTGCACTTTTACAAGCACCTCTCACAACCCTACACAACTCTGCAAAGCCAAGAATTTATTCCGCATCGGCGTGAGTTAGCCTCTAACATTTCCCAGGCAGCTGTACCGTGTGGACCAGGTGACACCGTGTCGTGGCCAAAGTCTGCACTCAGGAGCCTGACTGCCTGCCTTTGAATCCTCTGGGTTCACAACTTACTAGCTGTGTAACTCTGGACAAGTTGCCCAACCTCTCTGTGTCTCAGTTTCTTTATCTGTAAAATGGAAACAAGAATAGTACCACCCTCTTCGGGTGATTGTGAGGATGACATAATTAGAAGCTTGCCTGGTGCTCAGAAATGTTATATGTATTTAATAAATTAGTTCAGAATGAGAAGAAATGTTAAAAATCTCTGATGAATCTATGCATACAAAAGGAAGAGGGAAGAGATATGGGAGCATATGTATATGTATAACTGATTCACTCTGTTATAAAGCAGAAACTAACACACCATTGTAAAGCAATTATACCCCAATAAAGATGTTAAAAAAAAAAAAAAAGGAATGTTAATACATTAAAACGTCCAATCAATGTGAAGGGCCGTTGTGAAGAGAGGCTTTGTTTCCAGTAAGTGTCCTTGCTGAGAAAAACTCCTGTTTTCTGGGGTGTAAGATGAGACGGTATAATTATTATAATAACTATAAAATATTATGTAAATACATAATATTTTAGGACCCTCCTTGAGGAAAGAGCACATATTATTCCATTTTCTTAGGCATTCCATTCTCCCACACCGATTCTCCCATGGATGATCATTAACGTTTTTTATTTTTTAGGTCGCACGGTGTGGCATGTGGGATCTTAGTTCCCTGACCAGGGGTCAGGCCCTGGCCCCCTGCAGTGGAGATGCAGAGTCTTAACCACTGGACCGCCAGGGAAGTCCAGATCATGAATGTTTAAGTGTAAGAGCTTTGGAGTGAGATACATATGTGTCACTCAGGCTCTGCGACCTCTGAGCTGGTCTCAGTTTCCTCATCTGTAAAATGAGTGTGGAGTTCAGTGAAAGCATTAGAAGAGACAGAAGAGACAAACAGGTAAAGCTTTTAACAGTCAGCTTAAAAAAAGTCTATTATTGTTATTATTATTATAAAATTTCCCCCTAATCGGTCATGTTCTCCAGACTGAAGCTCTGTGAAAGTGGTTACTTTTTTTTTTTAATTTATTTATTTAATTTATGTATTTTTGGATGTGTTGGGTCTTTGTTGCTGCGCGGGCCTCTCACTGCGGTGGCCTCTCCCGTTGCAGAGCATGGGCTCTAGGCGCGCGGGCCTCAGTAGTTGTGGCACGTGAGCTCAGCAGCTGTGGCTCGCGGGCTCCACAGCGCAGGCCCAGCAGCCGCAGTTCACGGGCTCAGTTGCTCCGCGGCACGCGGCATCCTTGCGGACCAGGACTCGAGCTCGCGTCCCCTTACACTGGCAGGCGGATTTTCAACCATTGCGCCACCAGGGAAGCCCGAAAGTGGTTACTTTATCTCACTCTTACAAAGGTCATTTACGGTAATCAGCAAGTGATAGTTGTTGATAATATAATGATGACTGTTGCTAGAAATTCTGGAATTTTTTTGGAGGGCCAAAGGCAGAGCAAGAAAAATCCTGGGGGCTTCCCTGGTGGCGCAGTGGTTGAGAGCCTGCCTGCCAATTCAGGGGACACGGGTTCGAGCCCTGGTCTGAGAGGATCCTACATGCCGCGGAGTAACTGGGCCCGTGAGCCACAATTACTGAGCCTGCGCGTCTGGAGCCTGTGCTCTGCAACAAGAGAGGCCACGATAGTGAGAGGCCCGTGCACCGTGATGAAGAGTGGCCCCTGCTTGCCACAACTAGAGAAAGCCCTCGTGCGGAAACTTTGAAACGAAGACCCAACACAGCCATAAATAAATAAAGTAAGAGATCACTGGAAGACAACTGATACTTTAAAAATAAAAAATAAAAAAAAAAAAGAAAGAAAAATCCTGGCCTGGAAGAGCCCAGAAGGTCCATTCTGAGGCCAAAAGGGAAGTGGAAGGTATGGATGAAGACTGTGCTTTCCATTTCCAAAAATTCTTTGGTCAAGAGCCCCATTCTTGGCAGTTACAGATTTTGGGATGTTGGTCAGCTTTTGAAATTCGTAACTTGTGATTTCTTTCCTTGGTTGAAACAAATATAATTTTTATATCAAAAATAAAAAAGAGCCCCATTCTTGATCATAAGGGGCTATTCATTACTTGATTCATGTTACTGTTGAAATATCGACTCTGTGATGTTATATTTAAACTTAGTTTTTTCAAGATCCCATTTTGTAGCTTTATGTGAACAATAATTAACGTTAATAAATGAACTCATTTAAAAGAAAGAAAACCCTATCCTTGGCTTTGCCACTGAGTTGCTGGGAAAACCATCTGCCTTCTTCTGGGTCCTGGTTTCCTCATTTAAAAATTGTGAGGTTATTGTGAAGGTCCTCTTTACCTCTGAGATGCTTGGGGAAGGTCCCAGATGAAACTGGTTCCAGCCAGGTCATCCACTACTCAATACTGGAAAGGAAACCAAACATTCAAGACAAGGAATTTCCTTTCAGCGCATATCTTGTAATTATGCTGATCTTTAAGCCACATAATCAGTCTGAAAGCAAATCCCATCTCAATGGAATTTATAAAAGGATTAGGAAATGGAGAAAATGGGGACATGTTAGCAAAGCTCATTTGATTTTATTTCCCTTCCTCCTTTACTATTTTTTAACTGAATAGGGTGGAGACCCCGAACAATTCACGGGCTCTCGCACCTGTATTTAATTTTCTCTATTCCTGGCTGGGTAGTATCTGACCTACTTTTAAGAGGCTCATCCCTTCAGTCATGATTTGCACCATTTTTGTCATCATGGATTGTGGAGATTCAGTATATTAACAGTGCTGCAGTCGATTTAGCCAAAGTCGGCCACATCAAAATCCCCTTCCTGAGATTTGGCCAAACTCTGAGTCACATTGTCCTGTACAAAAATAAGGTACTTTGAAGGGGACAATGTCCAGCTGCTCAGCTTTGACTTTTGGCTTTAACCTTGGAGAAGGTGAGAAGACAGGACGTTAATTGATTTAAAACGGTCCAGACATTAGCTCTTCCAGTGTTGAAGCGCCCTCACAGGCGTGACATCGATGTATCCTGGTGACAATTCTCCGAGGTAGGTCCTGGGAGCATGCTTCTTTTTTAGATCACTTATTTGTGTACACTTTATAATTTTCAAACTGCAATTTAAATTCTCTGGGCAAATTAGTAATTTTGGTGTTGTTATCACAATTCCTTTTTTTCTTTTTTTGGCTGAACCAATCAGCTCTCAGGATCTTAGTTCCCCGACCAGGGATTGAACCTGGGGCCTCGGCAGTGAAAGCGTGGTGTCCTAACCACCGGACCGCCAGGGAATTCCCTTTCATCACTATTTTAAAATGAGCAAATTATGATGTGATCTCTCAGTGGCTTTCCTAAGTCTGCTGTTGCTCAGCACCAGTCCCCCGTGAACCCAGCTCTCAGTCCCAGCTTGTGGGCCAACACCAAGGTGTTCTGATTCCACACGGGTCGAGGTCAACTCCAGATCAGCCCCTGAGTCTCAGAACCTCAATTTCACTCGCTACTGTCAATCTGATGCCCTTATCAAAGTGCTTCCTTTATAATATCTTAATTGCTGGCCTGCCCGTCTCTACTCTGTTGGTGAGTTTAGGGCAGGAAGTGTCTCTGTTTCTCTGATGCCCAGAATAGTGTCTGACGTATATGGGAACTCGATACATGTCTATCAAGAGACAAACGGAAAATTCCCTGGCGGGCCAGTGGTTAGGACTCTGCGCTGTCACTGCAGAGGGCCTGGGGTTCGATTCCTGGTCGGGGAACTAAGATCCCACAAGGCGAGTGCCATGGCCAGAAAAAAAAAAAAAAAAAAAAAAAATGGCCAAAAAAAAAAAAAAAAAAAAAAAAAAAGGAAACGAATAAACAGCTGAATTCACCTCACTAGGCAGATTTTTTAAACCTTATAAAGTATTTTATAGATACCACAATTTTTACTTTTAAATATTTTAGTGTAAATTAGAATTTTGATCACTCCTGATAAGGAGAATTAAGAGGTTTTGTATAGCAAATCATTCAGTTTTCCTTAGACAAATGTTGTCCATTCACTCCAATCTGAGTCTTGGAATCTTATCAGTCAACAAATATTTGAGTATCTACCATGTACCAGACACTGTGCTAGGCTCTGTAGGGGATCAAAGAAATACAAGAGACCAGCCCTTCTTGCAAGGAATTTATAACTTTGTGGAAGGATTGGTTTTTCTTTGTCCACTCAAAGGTCTTCCCATGGAGTTTATAGTACAGATAATAGTCATAGGTGTGGGAAGAACCATGACAGAGTGAACGTGAAGACTTTTTTTCAGAAAGCCGTCCAATTGTCCTTTTAGGGTCTTATATATCAAGGCCCTCAGCTATGGCTGGTTAGGGAGATGAGCATATCCTTTAGAAGTTAATTCTCCAGATAAATAAGAGGGACACTGCAGAAGCCCACATCCCACAAAATGCAGGAGATGGGGAAGTGTAGAGAATAGTAGTAACCCTTTCATCTTCAAGGCAGGAAAAAATATTGCATGGGTCCAGGACAAACAAGCCATAAATTTCAGTCTTGAGCCCCACCAGAGCTGCCTCCTAAATACGGCCCAAATCAAGGCTGCCAGGACTGAGTCACTCTGGAGCCACACGACATGAAAGAGAAACTCTTCTCTACGGCTCTCAAGCTCTCAAGCTCCCGGTGGCTGATCCTTGTCTCTTCTGAATCCAGCTTAGACACTCAAGGGCTCCAGCATCCGAAAGTGACAAAGAAGCAGAAAATCAATGGAGACGGCCAAGAACGTCTTATACACGGGGCGGTGGGGGGGGGGGGGAACGGGGCCCCCCTGGAGCCAGAACTTGTTAGTTGTAAACCCCTCAGAGCCAGACCAAGAGAAAGAAACAGATTTCTTTGGGGTTCTGTTGTTTATGGCTGTGTTTGGTCTTAGAAGCCCAAAATGGGCCTGTAAAGCTCTGACCTTTAGAGATTACAAAGAGAATTACTTTGGTGTAGCCAGACACATCATCTGTTTCTCTTCGTTTTCTTTTTAACGTCCCAACTTTTCTATGCTGACAGTATCAGAAGTTATGTAAATGGATTTGTGGGTTCAGATCCTACATGTGTTTTAAACAATGAGGGCCAACACTTATTAGGTGCTTTCTCCTGACAAGCACTGTTCTAAATGCAACAGCCTGGGTGGTGGGTACTATTATTATTGCTATGCCCATTTCACAGATGAGAAAAATGAGACACAGGAGTTGAGTATAGCTGATAAGTAGTCAAATTGGAATTTGAACTGAGGTGGTGTGTTTCCAGAATCTGCCTACATAACTACTAAGTTATAGTGATTTTTAACAGTATATAGGCCAGGTTCACATGCATAAGAAAGGAAAAAAAATCAAACCACGCAGTAGAAGATTCTTTCTGAAGTGTCCTTGGAGACTTTTAGAATCTGAGTGCACAAAGCCAAAAGGGATTGATAGATCCCTTCTTATGCTGTCTGTCACAGTCCAAGGTGTCAGAGGGTAGAGGGCAGCCTGCTCCCTCAGCCTCACATCTCCAGGTGCAACCTGCTAGACGCGTTCATGGGAAAATGGAGCCTGCCTCCAATGGGATTGAAAGTGCGCTGGCGTATTGTGTGTCGTGGTGGGGAGTAGAGGCAACTGAGGTGTTGGGGACAAGGTAAGTCTACACTGCTGGATATAAACTATGGAATTCTGTCCAGCACTGGGAAGTAAGGAATTTGATATCGATACACCAGCATGTATTTAAAAAGCGCACTGTTGGTTGAAACAGTAAGAAACAGAACAAAGTCTCTAATTCCCCCATAATTAAAATAGATTAAAAATATGTACACAAAACACCACAATGTATTTTTACACAGACATGTATTCTTAGAGGTTTAAGACAGGGAAAGGATTGGGAATGAGAATCTAAAAAAATAATAATAGGGTATTCCCTGGTGGTCCAGTGGTTATGGTTCCGTGCTCTTACTGTCGAGGGTCCGGGGTTCGATCCCTGGTCAGGGAACTAAGCTCTCACAAGCCGCAGAGCGGGGCCAAAAATTAAAATTAAAATAAATAAATAAATAAACTAAAAAGAGGAGAAAAACATAATTTGGAAGTGACATGGTCCACGTTGGGACTGTGGATGGTAAGTTGTTAAACATCCTATGGTTCATTCCTTCATTCATTCACTCAATCACCTAACAAACACACTGTTCACAGCCAAGGAGATAAGAGGCAGGTGGTGTGGGGAAAGTGCAAAGGCTCTGGGATCAGGGGGCTGGGGTTCCAATCCTGCTTCCATACATATTTGCTGGGTGGCCTTGGTTAGCCCCACTAAGGACTAAATTTCCTAATTTGCAAATTGGAAGTGACATCTAAATAATTTGTAGGGTTGGTGTGAATAATGTGTGCAAAGCTCCTTACACGAGCTACTTGACCCAGAGTATATACAGCCAGCCCGTAGTAAACAGTAACTTCTAACTCTGCTGTACCTGTGATGGAGACAAAGAAAGTCCCTGCGGTCTAATGGAAGAGAGAACCTTAGACAAATCTGTGTACAAAAAAGTTTACTTATTAAAATTAGTGCAATGAAGGTATAGGGTGCTATGAGATCATTTTAAAAGTTCTGGACTTATCCTGGGGGCTCACTGTTAGGACTTTAGAGATTTTTAAGATATTGAATAACTTAGAAGTCAAATTGAGGAGAACGACCATGAACACCTACATAGCAGTGTTCAACACCTGCATGGCCCATGGAAGTGATGACACCAGGAGCAAGTGAATGTTGAGGGCTGGGCGGGGCAGCCAATGAGGGGTTCAGAGGAGGGTAGGGGCCTCAGAGAGTAGCCTGTGGGCTGGTAGAAGGGCTGGAGGGCTGGAGGGAAGCATGGACCGAATAAACGGAACACACACTGGAGGGACGAGAAAGCAGGATCGGACCAGCTCTGGGAGTAGACCCCATGGCCAGAGAAAGTGGTCTTGTTCAACCCTGTCCACTTTGGATAAACAGAAGAATCTCATACCCTCCTCACCTCCCCACACAACCCCTGAAGATGCTCATTAACTCGAAATTAGGCTGGTTCCCAGTTATCTTCTGTGGATCTCAATTAGCCAAGATTTTATCGAGCTTTTCTTTCTGTAAGTATTATTGGGACAGCATAGGCATTTGTTTTCATTCCTCCAGACCCCACCCCTACATAAAATCATCATACAAACTATGCTTTTAAAGTTTCACCCACCCCTCCCTACCACTGTCTACCCCTAGACCATTGATTGCAAAATAAGTAGTGTAGGTGGGAGAGAGATAAGCTCCCCAGGAAAGTAGGTTAGGGCCAGATAAGAGGGCCTTAGATGTTGCTAATGTCCCTGCTACTGTAACCACTCCCACCGGAGGCACAAATTCTTCCTACAAGAGGTGGGCAAAGGAAGGCCATTTAAGGGCATACAGGAATGGAAGGAGCCCACCTCTGTGGGACCCCCTTCAGCTCTCAGTCCTTGTTGGATGGGGGGGAGGGAGCCAGACATATAAAAGAATTTGGCTTGGTCAACCCAGAGGCTGCGGAGTTGGGTAGCTGTTTTCCACAAGATCTGTCTCAGCCCAGTAGCTCTTCTTATTCCAGAAAACCAGAAGAAAAGAATTCTTCCCATTCTGCAAGCTCCAAAAACCTCACTCCTTAAAGAGAACCTCAACTTAATGTCTTCATTTCTAACTTGGGGTCTCTAAATAGTACTGGGTGGGTGGGTATGGGGGGAGAGGGCATTCTCAATTTTTTTAATATTACAAATGGCAGAATATAAAAATATAAAGTTATAGAAATTATGCATTACAAAATATGCATAAAAATTAATGCACTGACCCAGGATAAGATGCATATGATAAAGAGGTTCAAGTCCTTTTTGCTTTGGGCTAGACTTCTGTCTACGCAATGTGGTGACATTGGTCAACTATCCTGATTGCAAAGAAGTATTTCTTAACAAATGCAGTTTATTTGGTAGACCAGATCTTCAGTATGTGGAGTCCGTGCAATAATAATAATAACAGCAACAACAACAACAATAATAATAAAGGGTAGTGGGTGAACAAAGATTGGTGAGTAATTGAAAGAGAAGCAAGTTCTACTAAGTAAGGGGGAATAAGGACACGGGAGAGTGGCATAAGCCCGGCAGAGCACCTTCTATCCAGGAAAGAGCCACAGTCAAGACCGTGGCATCTGGGAGAGAAGAAAGCAAGGCAGAGGTGTCCTGAAACTCATTTCTGATTGTCTTTGAGTGGAGGTCACCATTTGTAACCAACCTTAGGAAGAGTTCTGTCTCTATCAGGCTTCCTATCCAAATCTGGTGTCAGTTGGTACCTGCCCATCGAGGCACATGTTTGCAAGGACAAGCTAAGCACCCTGGGAACCCCTCCCCGTCCTGTCTCCACCCCACTCTCAGCCTAGAGCAGCCACATGCAGGTTAGCTCTGTCCAAGACTTGATGTTTATTCTCATTCAATTTTCATGATGAGAAAGACTCTTCATCCACCCATTTTCTCATCCAGTCATTCAAAAAGTGTCTTTGTGCAAGGTATTACGGGGACTGGGGGCCTCCATCTCTGAGCCCAAGGTCTATGAAGTTGATGATGCCCTAAACATTGCACTCCCAGCTCAATGGCAGTGACAGGGATGATGATTCTGACACCAGGACACCTGCAACGATGAACTGTAATTAGCCAGAGTTTGGCCCGGTGGCTGGGAGCCTCCTAAGCCTGACTGGCTAGGAAAGGAGGCTGGCTGGGGAGGGCAGGAGCTCTGAGGGGTGACTGTGGGGGGTGGCGGGATAACTAGCTTTAAAGAAGCGATCTGGGCAAACTCAGCCTGAGCCAGTGGTCTCTCCCAGAGGTGCACCTCCCTACAGCTTCTGCTTACACACCTGGATTTGGGCTCCCTCCCATCCTGTTTCAGGAAGTGGACCAAGTATCAGTTGGCAGTGGGTCTTGAGTGCAAAGTTCTTGCACATAATGCTTTTCTGAGCTGTGGGCGTCCTAGTGGGTAGTACTCAGGAGACCAGAGATCCAAGGGTCCTTTGACATCTTGCCTTTGTCCCCTAAAATCCCCCAAGTCTAGGTAATTGAGCTTCTGACAGATGTTGCCTGCCAACGGAGCAGTTGCCAGTACCGCTGGGAGGGTCAGAGCAGGCTTCCTGGTGTCAGCTGACCCCAGCGCTTCCTGAAGGGCAGTGAGTGAACATCAGTGCACTTGACTGAGAACAAATCCCTGTCTGCTCCCCGTCCAATGAGCCAATGGGCCGGCCGACCGGAGGCTTCCTCATGGGTGAGCAGGAAGGAAAACAGGGGCCCCATTGAGGACCTACCGAGCTAGCTCCCACTTTGGCACCTAAAATGGTCAATTTTAGCTGATCAGTTTCATTTCGCAACTCGGTTATGTGATTCCCGAGCATTACCTCTTATCTCTAAAGAGAGGTGTGAAAACAGAACCGACTTGGCACAGACTGGCTGCCTACAGGAGGGTCTTTGTGTGAGGCTCAAGCTGGTAGGGTGGAAAGGGACCCAGGTGGCCACCCGCTACGCTCCCTGCCTCGGGCTCTTCCCTTTTTGCTTCCTTTTCTTTCAAATCAGATCGGACACAGGTTCGCTTGCATAAAAAAAGTCGACCCTGCAAGTAGGAGAGAGAACGCTTGGGCCACAATGTGGGGCTTTGGCCTCTGCCTGGGGTGAACCTGCAGCCCCAGTGGAACTACTCGAATAGCTCGTGGACACCTCCCAAATGTGCAGTGAGGCTTACGCACAGATGTGCAGCCCGCACTGCTTGCCGCCTCTGGGGAGTGCGATGCAGGATGGCGCCGCGCCAGCAGCCTCACAAAGCAGCATTGTTAATGCTCCTTTACATGCTCCTGTGTGGCTTCATCGGAGCAGAGGAGGATCTGTTTACGACGCTGGCTCCTATTGATTCTCCTGGGGGATGGGAACGACAATGCTGGCCTCTGTTAGTCTCTGGGGTGTGTTGGGAGCACTTGGCCAAGGCTTGAGGGCGTCCTGTGCTCCTTCTTGGTTGGAGTGATACTGAATTACACCCCTGGAGGGTGAGCTCATTCCTGGGTCTCTGAGAACAAGTTTCTGACTAGGTGTGGGGCAGAGGGAAAACTTCAGGCATCGGGTTCATAGAGAAGTCGACCATCTCCTTGGGATGAGTTGAGGGCAGTGTTCCTCAGAGTTGGGTCCCTGGAAAACTGGGGCTGCAGGAGTTCATCCAAAATATCCCTGACAGTGAGATCTGTGCGGCTGAAACCTATCTCTCTGCACAGTCACTTTAATCGTAGCAATGGTCTCTCACGTTGAAAAACTCCAGCAGCTGTTTTGCTGTAGTTTTAGTTTTCCCCCTCCAGAAACGCTGGGGGCATTTCAGGCCCTTTGTCCTGCTAAAGGGATTATAAGCTGAGTAAAAAGAAGCTAGATCAGGAGGTAGAGCCGCAGGTCAGAGAGGACCCCAGGTCAGCCTCCTCGAAGGGCTCAACAGCCCAGTCAGTCCTGGATCTCCTCCCACATTCTTCCAGGGACTGTGCTCACCCTGGGACTCTGCCCAAAGGCGGACTCCCTGCACATTCTTATAGGACTTGCTTTCAGCAGACTGAGGGGTCTAACACAGCTCTCCAGGTTATTTCTGCTGCATGTCTCTGGCTGTCTTATGCGACTCTGCAGCCCTGCATGACTGTTCCACTGAGACCAGATCTGCCTTTTCTTCCAGTTTGAATAAATGAAGACAGGCATGGCCCTTATTTGTCTTTCTTTTTAAAAAATTATTATTACTACTATTACTATTATTATTATATTTGTTCTTTTATCCCAGCACCTTACAGAGGTGGCAAAATACCAGTGCTCAGGGCTTCCCTGGTGGCACAGCGGTTGAGAGTCCGCCTGCTGATGCAGGGGACGCGGGTTCGTGCCCCGGTCCGGGAAGATCCCACATGCCGCGGAGCGGCTGGGCCCGTGAGCCATGGCCGCTGAGCCTGCGCATCCGGAGCCTGTGCTGTGCTCTGCAACGGGAGAGGCCACGGTGGTGAGAGGCCTGCGTACCGCAAAAAAAAAAAACAACCCCCCAAACAGGTGCTCAGTAACTGTTTTCTCAGTCATTTTAAATAGAAATCTTCCCAATATGCATTAGATATGCCTTCTTAAAGCATTCTTGACAACATGTAACTATTTTTGGTTGGCTCAGTGGTTTTCCTGAAAAGACTGTGCTGGGTATGGTGGAGAGGGCGCTGGGCCTGGAGTCCTCGTGCTCCAAACCTGCAAAAAGAAAGGATTTTCAGAGAGCATTCTTGTATTAACAGCTTTAAACAACGAGTTTGATCGAAGAATTCTACTTCTAGGGTCCTATCTTAAGTGCGGTTCTCGAGAACAATGTATCGGAGCTCATCAATGGTCAAAAGATCTAGGGAAATTGACAGCACAGAAAATGATGTAACTATTTGTAAGAAGGGTGTAGACTTGTATTGCTGACGTGGCGGGATGTCCTTGGTATCGGATGAGAAAGTGAGTTGAAAAACTTGAACAGGATCATCCTCAAATATCTGCATTTTTCATGCCTATAGGAAGAGGTCTGGAAGGATACACATCAAATGGAAGACTAGGTTCATTCCTGGGAATGGGATACAGAAAATCGTGGGAGGAATTGTCATTTTTACATGCTATTTCTTGGAGTGGCTTGAGTGCTGAATTACCCCAGCCCAGTGGGGGCAGTGTAGGGTTAGAGTACATGACCTTAAAGCTCTGACATTATTCGCACTGACATGATTGAGTTTTCTCTGCCTTCTGTCTGCTTTGTCTGTCAGCTGTCACTGTCCTGCCTGTATCGTGTTTAAATAGGGAATTCTGGAAAGTGGGGAGGGTTTTTCAAGAAGCAAAGTCAGAGCCCGCCAGTGGGCAAGGTGATGGCAGAAGGAGACACTTGTGGTCAGGGACTTCCCTGACATGACCCTGAGATAGCTGGTGCGGGTCTGAGGCTCGACAGCTCATGTTTGAAGTGTGGCGGGCTGTTCAGCAGCAGCGCATTGTTCCTGGCCGTTGTGCTGTCGGGGAGAAAGTCTGGGTTTGGGCTCATGTGCGGGCTTGTGCTGGGGGAGGAACCATAGAAACACCAGTCACTGTGTTCCCAAGCTCTTACTGTGTCAGCACTGGGCAAAGGGCTTTCTATACATGCACCCATCTAAGCCCGCGATTAATTCTCTCCATGAAGCTAATAGATTTAAAAAAAAAAATCTCTCTCTTTTTTTCCTCATGACATGAAAGTTAGAGTTTACAGGGGACTTCCCTGGTGGTCCAGTGGCTAAGACTCCACACTCCCAAGGCAGGGGGTGCGCCGGTTCGATCCCTGGTCGGGAAACGAACATCCTGCGTGCCACATGGCATAACCAAAAAGAAAAAAAAGAAAAGAAAGTTAAACCTCACAGATAATAGGTGATAAAAGCAAGTCTGACTGTATCCAAATTTCATGCACATTACCGCTCCATGGCCTAAGCTCACAAACCTCGGGGGGTAGACAGTGAGTGAACAGAGCCAGTTACTGTAGCCACAATTACATGGGGAGTCAGGGGTTTGGGGGAGATGTGTGTGTGAAGATGCTGCCATAACACAAAGAGACAGTGTGGTATGGCCAGTGCGATATGGCGGAAAGAGCGCAGGCCTCGCAGGCAGACAGACCTGGGTTGAATCCTGTCTCTAACTTGATAACATGTGGGCAAGAGCCTCTCTGAGCCTCAATGTTGTCATCTATAAAGTGGAACAACAACCCCTATCTCACAGGCCGGTCTACTTACAGCACTCGGCCCTACCTGGCTTGCAGGAAGAGAGCGATTGGCGATGTGGATTTGGACCCCGCTTCGTGATCTACTAATAATAATGAGCTACAGAGCAGCAGAGCTACTCGGGCCCTTTCAGATACATTATCCCATTTGACCCTCTCAAGGAGTCATTAAGCTATCTCTCTCATCGCTCCGCTTGGGGCAAGAGTTTTTTATATTCAAGTCTTTGTGTCCTCACCTCCATTTATACCTCAAACCTCTGGAATCTGGTTTGGACCCACCGTTCACTTGGAACTGCTCCGGTCAGGGTCACCTGAGACCTGCTTGGGGCAACATCGAGCAGATGCCTTTCTGTCGCTGTCTCACCTGACTCCACAGTGATGCGCTACCCTTATGGGTTGGCGCTCTCGCCCGGTTTTCTTCCTGCCTCTCTGGCCGCTGCCTCACTGCCCCCTTCATGGGCTTCTCTTCCCCACAGTCCCTTCCATGTGGTTGTTTCTCGGGGTCTGTCCTAGACCCTACCCTGATCACTCCAAGTTCCTTAATAGCTCCAGAACCCGCTGATTTCTCTTCACCCAGCAGCTGGAGCCACCTCCAGATCTGACTGGGTCATTCTCTCCTTCATCAAACCCCCCCTTGGCTCTTAGGATACAGACCACAGTCTTCCACTCAACACGGCTACCAGGCTCTTGACTACCTTGCAGGCTTCATCTTGCCCCAAACCAACTTCTAGTCTTAGTTAATGGTCACTCCCTCAGGAAGCCTTTTCTGATACCCCAGGCTGGGTCCTCCTGGTTGTATGTTTTTCTCCACACACCATACCTCTCCTTCCCAGCATTTATCATAATTGTAGTTAATTACTTGTGTAATCATTTATTTAACATTTTAAAATAATTCCCTCTAAAATGTAGGCTCACTGAAAGTAGTCCCCATGGGTCTTATTCACCTTCCATCCCGCTGAACCGTCACTCGACCCCTGCGGGTCACATGAATGGCTCTGTGCCTCATTCTCTTCCCCAACTGTCTGCTTCATCCCTCCCTCTGGTCCCCATCCCTCCTCCAAACTGCAGAGTTATCTTTCCAAACACAAACCTTGATCATATCATTTCCCTACTTAAAAACCTCCTCTGGCCTCCCACTGCCCCAGATAAAGTTGAGTCCATTCCGCTTCTCCCTCCAGTCTCATCTTTAAAAAATAAGCTCATCCTTGGAATTCTAAGTTCTGTTGACTTTAACTGAACTCCTAGTTCCTGTAATTGGTCATTCCCTCTGTCTTCTGTCAGGTTTCATATGCTTTAGCTCTTGCTGTCTCCTCTGCCGAGAATGAAGACACACCCACACAGCCATTGCTCTGGCTTCTAAAAAATCCTTCCAGCCAGCACTCATAGATAGTAAGGAGAGTAGAGAAGTCTCCCTGGGCTGGCTGGGGTGTGTCTCCCGCCCGAGTACCCCAGTGAAATCCTGTGCTCCCCCAACCATAGGAGCAGCTCAGTGTCTGGGACACGTCTGTCTCCTCTGCTGGATGACAAGCTCCTTGGGGGCAGGGCCAAGACTTGCTCAGTACTATGTTCTCAAGCCCCTAAAACACAGAGCCTGGCACACAGAGCAGATGCTCAGTAAAGTTTGCTGAATGAAGACATCCCTGATTTATACAGTCTGTGGCTCACAAGTTAAGCCTGATAGCATTAGAATCGTTCGGGTCCTGTCCCCCCAATATCTGATAAACACACTGTTTTCTCTAGAATATGGAGGAACAGCCACTTGAAAGAGAGGACACCTGCTCTGTTATGCATTATTTGGTGGTGTCGGGGTTGGAGGTGGTAAGAGAGGAAAGAG
>NW_006773947.1:3281912-3299426 GCF_000442215.2 Lipotes vexillifer | reverse complement strand
GAAAGAGTGAGTACCTTTCAGGATGCTCGACTCTCTAGCTCCCCTTTAAATGCATGCTATTCCTCCCTTTGCTAACATAAAGTGGAGTACCTTTCCGCGTTCTCCCTCTGCTCTCCTTACTATCTATGAGTGCCGGATGCAAGGATTTGTTAGGAAAAGTGGTGAGACCTGCCACTCAATTACCAGCTTAGGACCCTCTCTAGGTTTGAGATGTGTAAAACAGCTGCTTCTGTTTTCTGTCCCAGACGACAGGGAAAGGATGTGTCCAAGGAGAAGAATGCTTTCAATACTTGGGAACTGGATCACCGCGTCTTGGTCAATGCGCCCCTGGTTCTGCAGGTCCTCCTCCGGCCCACCCCGCTCACCTCCTAAGCTCAACTTCAAACAGTGCAGCTCACGCCACCCTCCCAAAGTCGCCAGCACACCCCTGCCCTGCAGAATTAGCTCTCAGCCCAGGCTGTGCCTCAGAAAAACCAGGCGTTTCAGAAATACAGATGCCCAGGGCATTCCCTACATCATGTGAATGAGAATTTCTGGGCTGGGCTTGGGTGTAAATTTTTTTTTTAATACTCACTCATTTATTTTGGCTGCACCGGGTCTTAGTTGCGGTATGTGGGACCTTCGTGGCGGCAGGATTAGTTGCGGCATTGCGTGCAGAATCTTTTAGTTGTGGCATGCGGGATTTAGTTCCCCGACCAGGGATCGAACCCGGGCCCTCTGCATTGGGAGCACAGGGTCTTACCCACTGGACCACAGGAGAAGTCCCCGGGTGTGAGTAATTTTTAGAGCTTCTCAGCTGCTTCTAATGTGCAGCCAGTGCTGAGAACTACCACCAAGGCCTTTGCTGCTCCTCCCGGCAGAAGATCCTCTCTGCCGGACCCAGGCTCCTGCCTAAAAGAGGCTACTTACTTCGTAACTTCTTTCCCGAGGCACCCAAATCCAAATGGTCCTTTTGTGTGATCATGGGTGATGCTCCGTTTGGACCACTCTTATGATAGCTCATTATGGTTATTTGGGATGATGTCTCCTCCAGAATATCGGCTTCTGGACTACCCTTGGTAGCATAGATCAGAACGCCCAGAGTATGGTAGAGTTTTAATAACTTGATTAGATTGAATGCATTGGAAACCTCAGCTGCTTCTGGTGGGTTGTCAGAGAGTTAGATTCCTTTCTTCATCCACCCTGGGCCCAGAGGCTGCACCATTTTCTCTCTTGCCCTGATAGTTTGCGCGTCATGACGTGGGCCACACTGACTGCAGGAAGTCCAGATGGGCACAAACATTAATTAGAGGATTGGTCCGAGGGCCTTAGAACGCACTTGGAATGGTTCAGGCCAACAAATATGAAAATACTAAAGCAGTGAACGTAGCACTGGCTTGCAGAGAGATTGATCAATCGATGAACCTCATAGACTTTATCCTAAGAAAAGAAGTCCCCCTAGTCTCAATTACTTCGGCACCTGAAGTTTCCTTTTTCAAACTCAGAGCTGCCTGTCATGCTCCTAACCAGCTTCCACTTTAAATATACTATCTCAACAGACCTCTAGCCACTCTGTTAGGACCGTGCACATTCTTCCCTGACCTGGGATGGATTTCGAGCTATCACTGAGAAAATCCTACCTACCATTCAAGGTCAAATTCAAATGTCAGCTCCTGGATGTCCCCCACCAGAAATAATCTCCTTCTCATCTGTTGCTTCTAAAATGCTTTCTTACCATCTAATCACTCGCTCATTCTGTAAATATTTATTAAGCACAAAATATGTGCCAGCTTCGCTTACCTGTGGTCTCATTCTATATTATAATTATTTTTGCTTTATCCTCTTGAGGGCAGTGGCTGAATCTTGTCCCTTTTCCTCTCTCTCCTCTGCCCTCCATTCTAAGAACAGGGCTTTTCATAAGGTCACATGCAATAAGAATGCAGTTGACTGAGTTGGGTCTTGTTAACAATATTCTTAGTGATGTGAACTGGCCATGGGTTTTCTTCTGGTTAAAGGTATCTGTTTTGACCAATCAAGGCTCTGTAAGTCACGACATCTATGAAAGGTTGGGGAGTGACTTTAGAATGAAAGGAAGCCTCTGGTTAGGCTTCGTCACATGGCGCCCCCTCCAAATTCTTCCAACTGCTTTTGTAATGGGTGAAAAAATGACTACTCCAGAGTCTCTTCCTCGGCAGCTAGGACCTGAGTAGTTTGGCAAGTGAGCTGTGATGACTTTGCCGCCATCCAGCTTCCACCGTTTCCACTCACTTTATGTGATCTGCACCCGGCTGTTTCCTGCCAGGTGGATGCTCTGTATGAACACGCGTCTGCAGACGTTCTGATCTAAGCGGCTGGGGTTTTCCCTCTCCGAGTAAGTGTACAGTGGAGTGTAAGTGCAGACCTTCACGAACCGAAATTCACCCGAGCGCTCTGGCCCAACATCTCCCTTGGATTTCCTCTGCTTGTCTTTTCACTTCACCTTTCGCTGGCCATCAAAGGCTTCTCTGGCAAGGTGTTTGCTTTCCCGGTGACCAGGTGAGATCTGCTATTGGTTTTCTTGGTAACTAGATTGGGATTTTTCTAATTCTTATGAAGGACTCCCAAACCCATTTTCCTAAAAGGGTAGAAGTAAGCCCCACGCTACTGACTCTGCAGATTTAGAATGTAACAAACCCAAGCCCTGCATCCCTTACAAGGTCTGTCCCAAGTTTACAAGGTCAGGTTCTGCCTTTCTCCTTCCCAGCCTGGAGAGTGCTTTCAGCTCTCAGGGACTTGTCAAGGACAAGAGAAGGAACGAGACAGACACATAGCAAAACTATGACAAAAGCTGGGAGAAATGAAGGTTGCTGTATGGAAGGGTGGCCTTCGTGTGACTTTGTGCAAAACGTAATTTCTGTGGGAAACAGTTTTTACAAAGTCAAGATGAATTGGTGTGTTAGTACAAAGATTTTTTTCTTCCTTCTACAAATAATCAAGGAAAATGGATTTTTAAAATGTAAACATTCTCTTGTAGTATTTACAGCTTCTCTAATGTTGGGGGACAAAGGTCTCAGAGTTTAAAGTAAAAAGCAGGCACAAGGAGATAAGAGTTCTTTTACAGTTTGATTGTAATCTAAATATAACAGGAAAATCACTCTCTACATAAAGCACCGTGATGGATAAATATCTGGGTGAGATTATTGCGTCTTTTTCTCTTTTTCCTTCCTTTTTCTTTCCTGTAAGTTTTCTTTGTCTTTGAGAAAGGCCTTTCGTGATGAAGACAAATAGCCGTTGAATGAAAAGCCAGTGTTGGGCTTTGCTGATAGAGGGTTTGGGGAAATGATTCGTTTGGGCAGAGAAGGTAATAGATTAAATGTGAGACCTCAGAGATCACCCAGTCGAATCCTTCATTTTACACGTAAGGTACTGAGTGCAAAACCTCATCTCATGACATTTCAGAACTCACCTGTGTCAGGAGACATAAGGAACACACTTATTTTTCCAGCAACCTGGTGCTCTAATGAAAATCCCCTTAGGAAAGAAATCCTTCAGTTACCTCGTAAGGACCTCTACTGTCTGCATTGTCTTTGGTAGCAAAGTCACTTGCTGATGGAAAGCTCGTTCTTGGGGGGAGGTGTTATTTCCCCCAGGCGTCTAGTTTAACATCTAGTGAATTGGGGCTGTGCTGAGTCTCACTCTATGGTTGATCCTTCAGAGGTGTCGTATTTTTAGGTTTTGTCACTGCTCCCTCATCACCCAAAGTCTCACCCCATAGGAGAGCGTTTGGTGAGCCTCGTGGGGGCAGTGCTGAGGCTGCCGTTTCCCCGGGGGCTCAGGGCAGGAGGCTGTGGGCTCACGCGCTCAGCGTGACATGCAGACTTCTGCTCCACTCGGCTCTGGGGCTGCTGACAGCACTTGGCTCTGTCCACTGGCCCCAGCTCCCAACCTCAGCCTCTGTTAACCCTGTCTGTCGGGGGTCAGCATTGCGGGGTGCGGGGGATCTTTTGTGAGAAGGGTGAGCCCCATTCAGCCCAGGAACACAGTGGTGACTTTGGCCATGTTTTCCCTCCAGGGAGCGGGGCCCAGCCATCCTCCTGACTCCTTGCCTGGACTTCCTATAACAATTCTTCCATAGCTGCTTCCCAATCTGCCTGTCCCCATGGAGCCTGAGATGACAGTCACCATGTCTCATTTATCTCTGCATCCCCATGTTTAACCTGGGGTGAGTATTTAAGAGATATTTGTTGCAAGAAGAGATGCTAACTGGCCATTCGAGTCTGTGAAAAATAAAACCAAGCCAAACTATAGCTTTAATTTCAATCACTTATTAGTAAGCAGTATTGAGCCCATCCTCCCGGAGTGTCAAGTAGCGCTGGAAATGCAGTTTCCAGTTAACTAATATGACAAACAGAATGGAGTCACTCAATCTAAGTGTGTTCACCAGTGGCCTCGTGGTGGGGACTAGACACTCCTCTTTGCCAGAAAGGCATTGGGAGAAAGTCAATGACCTCAAAGTCATCTTGGATATCGTTGTTGCCGTTGGTAATGTCCAGCTGGCGTTAGGTGATGTGTAGGTGAAAAGCAATGGCTGGTCTAGTCATTCTTGGTTTAACCACCCATTTGTGTGTATACTCTGTGTATCTCAAAGAATTTCTCCCTGCAAGGGAGAGAAAGACTCCAAGTTTCCAATCAAATTGCCTGGTGTCTCAGATGCTCTTTTCCAGTCTTTTCTTGGTTATGAAGACACTGACTTGTCTCCTGTGTCCTTTTCTATTATAAATCTTCAAGCAATTGTCTGGGTGAAAGTGTACGTTCTCCTGGAGAAACTACTCTTTACAAGAGATATTGTGTGACACCAGCAACCAAACCCACAACATGTGTTCGGAGCCCCAAATGTATAACGTTTTACTTAAGAAAATAAGCATCGGATGTAAAATATGTTTTAGAAAATGTACCCCCCTGCCCCTGCCAAATGTTACTGGGTGGAGAGCAAATTCCACCCTTGCCCTCGGGCTTTCAGGCAGGGAGACTCAGGCTGGTGGGGGGGAGGTTTATTTGCTCAGCATCCAACACCAGACCATGCTTGTGACAGTCCAAAATGCGCCGTGAATAGCAAGTATATCACAAGGGTTCTCAAATATGAAAGTGGAGTTGGAACAAAGAGCAGGCACCAGACAGACTTCCTCTGTTAAAGATTATCCAACGTGTCCCCTGGGTGCCAACATTCCCATAAATCCCAGCAGCTCTATCTCACCTAGGGTAACTTAACGGCTTTGAAACCCTGCCCGGGACCTAGTAGCATTCCATCAAACGACCTCATCACAGGGGAATGAACTTTATCTCTGAGACTGAGTGTGTTTGCTTGAAAGATGATTTACCATGCTCAACAATTACCAAATTTCCTAACTTGAACCTGATCTCTTGTTATAATTATATATCTCACAGTTTCATCTAGAGGAATAGATCAACTCTGGGAGTGTAAATCTCTCTGGGTTGGCTTTTAAATGAATCTGCAGGCTGATTCCCAGTTCAGGAGAAGCAAAGAGGGGAAGGTTTTTCATTTGGGAAAGGTGGAAACCAGAACTGGTACCCGGTCAGAAAGACAGGTTGGAAGAACCTCCCTCCCAACTACTGTCCTGTCTTCCTCCTTCCAGATCCTAATTCCTTGTCTCTTTTGCTTTCGGCAAGTGAGGATTTCGAGGTCCATGATTTATGACAGAGAACACTAGTTTCTCTTTTTCCTTTGCCTAGGCCAGTTGGAGAAGGCTCCTCTGAACTGGCAGAGGCTCCTCTGAACTCTTGGGAGGGCCAGACCCCTCACCAGTCACCCTCTTGATTGTTCTGTCCCTTTACTGGCAACTCCAATGGCTGCAACCACATAGCCTGGTTCTGGGAAGAGAATAGCCCATATGCCTTGCTGAACTGTGTTCCCTTTGCTGCACTTGCTGTAAGGCACTTACAATCCTGCGAAACGATAGGGGCTAATCCATGAAAATCATTAGAGAACAAATATAAGACAGTAGAATTCGAAATGAGAGTGGGTAGTCCATGGGTGTGGAAATGGCCTGAAAGGCTTTGTGGCGAGAGTTGATCCCTGAGCTGGGCCTTCGAGAGTAAGTAAGGTTTAGACTGACGAGGAGTGGACGTCCTAGAAGAGGGAAGTGGCAGGTCGTCAGTAGTGGCAGGCACATGCTCATTTTATAGACGTAGGTCTTCTGTGACATTTCGTAGAAACTGAAACGTAGAGCTGGGTGTTTTCAAAAGTAAAACCGATATGCTGTGCTTCTGGAATTGGGCAGTGGGTCTTTGGCGAGAGCTGGATTAGAGAACTATGGAGCTGCTTTCCAGCTGTGAAACATGGTCGCTTCCAGATGCATAGATATGAGTGGGCCCTGAATGTCCAACGGGCATTGTGCCGACCTGCGGTCACGTATCTTTTTAGCTGAGGCCACTTATTACATGTGGCAGCAAGGACTGCGGGGTCAGACACAGCCAGGAAGGGATTCTGAGTCTATGCTTAAGAGCTTGGATTCATGACTTACACTCTTTATAGAAGGGGAATAATGATGTCCTCTTTCCAGAGTTAATCTGCAGGAAAATATGAGGTAATGTACAAAGTGCCAGGGCCTCCATAAATGCTCGTTTCCTTTTCTCCTTCCGGTTTCGCTCTTCTGGTGGGCTCTCTCTCCTCCCGTCTTTTATTTCGCCTGGCTGGAACTTCCTTTCTCACCTCCCCCCACCCACCCCAAATTATCCCTGGGCTCCGTTTGAAGGACCCAAGTGTGTGTACGGAAAGATTAAGCTGTCCTTCTCATAAAGGAGAAACACATTCAAAATGGGGCACATCAAAAGTGAATGTAGGTGACAAATGTTTATATTTGGAAAGTGCTTCTGCTTTGATCCTGGTTTCTATTTTTTGAGAGCTTGACAAATGTGCCCTCTGGGCCTTGGCTTCAAACATCTTCAGTCAGCAGAGCACTTTGGAGGAGGTGAACTCATTTGATCCTCCACTCTCTGTTCCTCCCAGGCCAGGGGATCCGCCGCCACAGAGGAGGCCTCCTCCTGTCTCCCCGGAGCACCGGCCAGGGCCAGTGTGGCTGAGGGGCCACCTGCTTCCCTCAGGTCTGGCTCTTAGGCCTGCAAAGGCCAGAGGCCTTGGGGACCCAGCTCCCTTCTCCGGAAGCTCTGGAGGGTTCCTGCCATGGGGAAGGGTTCCCTGACCCTCTGCCTTCCTTCCTCTTCCGCGAGGTCACCCCGAGCCCTTGCTGAACACCCTCTGACCCATCACTTGGGAAGGTGATTCCCCAAGGGGGGAATTCCTCAGGGGTGGCTGCCTGAGGAACTGAATTCGGGGAAAAGTCTCCCTAGAATCAGCCACAGGACTGACTGTGCCAGGGTTTCCTAGACATCTTGGACGAAAAGTCTTGACAGAATGTAAGGAACACGTTTAGCTGCCGCGTCTTGCCCAGTTCTTGCAGGCAGGTTATGAAACCACTCCACGTGTAAGGTGATGCAGCACAACGGAGGTGCTCGCTGCTGTGCTGGTTTTCAGTGCCCCGGTCCTGCGGAAGCTGTGGCCGGCCGCGGGGAGGATTTTGACGGGAAGGCTTCCTTGCCCAAAACGTGGTTTCTTTCAGTCCAAACCCATTTCTTCCCACTTTTGGATCTTTGAACTGCAGACGGGACAGAAGGCCATGGAGATGGTATCTGCTGGTCCTGCCAGGGTGAGCGTCAAACCAGTGAGGAGCGGACCCACCCTGAGCATCTCCAACAGAGGGACTTCAGTGCCAGGAATCGGTTAAGTCGGTGAAGGAACGGCTGAGAAGCCCGACAGGGGACAGTGAGGCAGCCAAGGTGTTAGCTAGAGCAGGAAGCCCGGAGGGACAAAAGAAGGAGGTGGCATTACTTGAGTGTAGGGCTGGGTCATCTGGCAGAAGCTAGGATCACAGTGAGTCCATCTTGCCGGAGCTGCAGCTGGAGGAGATGCCTCCTTTACTGGCCGAGAGGGAGGTGGGGAGAGATGCTCATCTTCCCCATCTCCCACTGGAAGCTCTCATCAGCCATTGCTGAACCCAGACAGAAGCCGGTTAGCACTGATCCTGGGAACCACAGCCTGCAAGCCTCAGCCACTCTCCCCTCCCTGAAGACTCATAGCAGAGTAGGGGAGAGTGAGAAGGCGCTCCAGCTCCCAGGGTGCAGAAGCCTGCTTGGAAAACCAGAAAGTCACAGGACAAGGGGAGAAGGCCAGGGTCCTGGAAAGAGAGTGGCACGAGATTTTGCCAAGCCTGTGCCCAGTGCAGACAAAACAACGCTCCCGTGGAGGTGCTTGCAAAGCACCAATGTTCTCGCAGAAACACTCATCCCTAAATAACTCCTCTAGCTCCCTCACCGACGACTGTGATCCACAACTCTGTTCTCAGAACGGTTGGCTTTGGCAGGTGACATTTCCAAGAATGCTCTGGCTAGGATTAGCAGGTTATGAATTCCCCCAGGGGGTCACTGAGAAATGTGACTCTTGCATACCTTGATAACTAAGAGGCACGATTGTTTGGCTTCTTATGGTAAATACTGGGTTGCGGTGACATTTGGGGTATAAGGACACCACGGATTCTGGGAATCTGCAGTCTAGTCCACATCTTTTATTTGATCACTCTTATGCAGCTCTACAGAAACTGCCTGCTTTCTTATCTACATGCATCCTGTGTGTGATGTGTGAGAATATATTTATTGAGAGGTTGTGGCGGGCTTGGGTTGCTAGGCAACTCTCTGGAAAGGCAGGGCTACAGAGTTTACACTTCTGGGTCACCTTGGGAAAGACGTTCTGCTGCTCTGGACCTCGGTTCTCTCTCTTTGGCAAATGGGAGTTAATAGACGCTTCCTAATAACCCTGCCACCTTCAAACATGCCCCTCAAATACACACTTTTTGATGGCATTTAGCAGTAACACATTTCCCCCCCTTATTTGTAAATATATGTTCATCATAGAAGATTTGGAAAACAGAAATATTTTAAATAGAAATTGCCTAGGATTCCATAACCCCCAGATAACCATTGCTAATAGTTTTGTGAATTTACCTGCAGCTTTTCTCCCCTTAATTGAATATATATTTTATTTTATTTTATTTTTGGCAGTGCTGCGCAGCTTACAGGATCTTAGTTCCCTGACCAGGGATTGAACTTGGTGAAAGTGCCGAGTCCTAACCACTGGACTGCCAGGGAATTCCCTTGAGTATATATTTTAAACTGAGGTCATACTGTATATAGAGTGATATACTTTTCCATTTAATATTTGGTGAGAAGGTGTATGAGTATTTTACTTTTATTATGGAACACGATTTTTTATTATTTATTTATTTATTAAAATTTATCTATTTATTTTTGACTGCATTGGGTCTTCGTTGCTGAGTGCTGACTTTCTCTAGTTGCAGCGAGTGGGGGCTACACTTCGTTGCAGTGCGCGGGCTTCTCATTGTGGTGACTTCTGTTGTGGAGCACCGGCCCTAGGCGCATGGGCTTCAGTAGTTGCGGCACACGGGCTCAGTAGTTGTGGCGCACAGGCTTAGTTGCTCCACGGCATGCGGGCTTTTCCCGGACCAAGGCTCGAACCCATATCCCCTGCATTGGCAGGCGGATTCTTAACCACTGGGCCACCAGGGAAGTCCCTAAGGAACATGATTTTTTAAAAAAATCAATGAATAATATCCTCGTCAAATGGATGCACTGCGTTTCATTTAATTACTATATATTATTGGATGTTCATACTGTTTCCAGTTTTTTTCTCATAATTATACTGTGATCAACATTCTTCCCATAAATTTAGAGCATAGCACAACTAAAAAGATAAATACAATTAAGAGGTGTTGAACTATGAAGAAGAAAATATTTGCAAAAGAATGACAAAGGGTCAATGTTCTTAATATATGAAGAACTCTTAAATAATTATGAAAATCACCATTGCCTTTATGGTAAAATAGACACAGAAATGGTGTAGATGGATTATCCAGTACCTATAAATACATGAAAATATTTTCAAAATCACTGGTAATCAAGAGACACAAATTAAGACAACAATGTGATCCTGCTTTTGGTGCCTGTAAGGTTGGCAAAGATAAAAGCAAAACAAAAACCAGAAAATGTAATGCTGGTGACAGTAATAATGCAGGTGAGAGAGCAGGTTATAATATTCCTCATGGAAAAGTAAATCGATATGTCCTTTTTGTTTTTAAAGAGATTTTGTTTATTGATTTATTCGTCAACAATTATCAGGTCCCTACCATAACCAAATATGTTTTTCGGTGTTGGGAGTCATATAAAAATATATGGGACTGGGAATTTCCTGGCGGCCTAGTGGGTAGGACTCTGTGCTTTCACTGCCGTAGCCTGGATTCAATCCCTGGTCAGGGAACTAAGATCCTGCAAGCAGTGCAGTGAGGCCAAAAAAACAGAAAGAAGGGGGATATACCCCCGATCCTTATGGAGGTTATGATCAAGAAAGAGGGATCACAGACGTCCAAATAAAGAAAATACGAGGTAAAATGGACAGACAGTAAGAGGATTGGATTTGGAATCAGAAGACTTGGTTTCTAACCTTGGCTTTGGCCTCTTACTAGCTGTGTAACTTTGGAAAAGTCACTTTATCATCCTAGGCTTTAATTTCTTTTTGCGGGGGAGGCGGTGGTTAATTTCCTTACCTGCAAAATAGGTTGTAGGAGAATTAAGTGAAACTAGGGATCACAAAATATTTTGTAGATTGCTCATGCTTTTGCATGTAAGCCTGGTATCGTTGCGATTTCAAAGGAAGAAGTCATCATTTCCTGTTGGGAAGACTCAGAGGACTAGTGGAAGAGCTGAAATTATCCTAAGTGTTAAATGGGGGTGGATTTTGACACTGTGAGATTGTAGAGAAAGGATGGGCCAAGTGGCAGGAACTGAATAAACAGAGTTGGGGAGTTGCCAGAGGGTAAGAGGATTTGAGGACCTTGTGAGTATCTGGGTGAGGTATAAGAGACCTGTGGGGAGTTAAGATAAGCCCCAAGGAAGCTGGATTGGGAGCTAATTGTAAGAGAGCCTTGATGCCAAGTAAGCGAGTCTGGACTTCATTCTGCAGATAATCAGAACTACAGAGACTCTTAAGTAGAGGAGTTACTGAGAGTTAAGGTTGAGGTCCAGGGTAGGGACAAAATGGTAGGTGAACCCAGCACGCAGATCCTGGTTTCTAATGCCATTGTCCAGTAAAAGGAACAATAGCTCCTTGGAAAAAAGCCTGATGCTAAGGGTGGAGCAGGGAAATACAAGATAAGGCTGAAGCATCTTGCAGTGCTGGAAGGTAAGGAAGTAAAACGAAATGAAATGAAACAAAACAAAATGATGGGGCACGTCAAAGGGACACAAGACCCAACCTGAGAGCTCCCAATGGCTAAAGCTGGAATCATTTGTGTAATAAAATAAACAATGTAGTATTGGATTATAACCCAAAGTATAAAATAAATATGCATGAGTCCATACTGATATAAATAAATGAGGAGAGAAGAGGCAAATCTTTGTAGAATTCCAAATAATTCACATAGAAATTTCTGCCAGGGGGTGGAGCTAAGCTCCCCTCCCAGCCTTTCCCCACCTGGAATGTGGGCTGTGCTAAGTGACTTGCTTCTGACTTGTTTCCAGAAGGTAGAAGGGGGAGGGGGTGTAACTTCACCGTAGAGGAATCTGGCAAACACTACCTTGGCTTGGTGATCAAGGTCAATATCTTCAGCGATAAGTCGTGTTGATAGCTTGTACTTCTGATGTGACGTGGTGAGAAGGGCACTTCACTTCCATGGTGGTCTTACCTGTAACCCCATATAACCATAAGAAAATTATCAGATAGACCCAAATTGAGGGACATTCAACAAAAGAGCTGACTGGTACTCCTCAAAACTGTCAAGGTCATTAACAAACTAGAAAAGTCTGATAACCTGTCATAGACCAGAGGAAACAAAAGAGACATGATGACGAAATGCAATGTGGTATCCTGGACCAGTGACAGGATATCAGTGGAAAAGCTAATGAAATCAGAATAAAGCATGAAGGGACTTCCCTGGTGGTCCAGTGGTTAAGAATCCGTCTTCCAATGCAGGGGACGTGGGTTCGATACCGGGTCGGGGAACTAAGATCCCACATGCCACGGGGCAACTAAGCCCGTGCTCTCTAGCCCGCACACCACAACTAGAGAGAAGCCCTCGCCCCACAATGAAGAGCCCTCGTGATGCAACAAAAGATCCCACACGCTCCAACGGAGATCCTGCGTGCCGCAACTAAGACTCGATGCAGCCAAATAAATAAATAAATAAATAGATAAATAGATAAATAAATAAGAAAAAGAAAGCTGTGTACCAGCTCATAATTCAAAATAAATAAATAAATAAAGCCTGAAGTTTAGTTGATAGCAATGTACCAAAGTTGGTTTCTTAGCCATGGGGATCTTGTTAAAAGGCAGGTTATGATTCAGGGGATCTGGGGTGGGGCTGGAGAGTCTACATTTCTCACAAGCTCCCAGGTGGAGCCGATGCTGCGGGACACAGATGCTGAGCTGCAAAGTGGCAGAGTTTGGAGTTGGCCCTTCATCTTCTAAAGCTCCATCCCCTTCTTGTGAACCACACCTGGAGTGCTCAATACTACCCATCCTTAGTTTCTATTACTTGAATTCCCAGCTGGTCAGTGGTTTTCAGTCAATCCCAGCTACACCTTAGAATCATCTGAGAAGCTTTCAAAAAAGCCTTGTCCCAGAATTGTGAAATTAAAATTTCTAGGCTGCTGTCTGGACATTCTTTTAAAATTGAGATAAAATTCACAGAATATTCAGTTAACCACGTTAAAACACACAAGCCAGTTAACTTCCAGTACATTCACAAGATAAGTGCAACCATCACCACTCTCTAGTTTCTGAACCTTTTCATTACCCCCAAAGAAATTCCCTACCCATTAAGCACTCACTGCCCATTCCCTCCTGCCCTCAGTCCCCAGCAGCCATTAATCTGCTTTCTAAGGGTTTGCCTATTCTGGACATTTCATATAAATAGAATCATACAAAATGTGGGGGGAAAGACTTGGCTTCTTAGTCATGGCAAAAGTACCATGGTTACAGAAGATGTTGACAGTAGGGGAACCGGGTACAGAGTATACGGGAGCTCTGTGTACTACCTCTGCAACTTTTTTGTAAGTCCAAAACCATTTATTTTTATTTTTTTTAAGTTCATTAAAAAAAAAAAACTTTTGTTTATTTTTGGCTGTGCCACGTGGCATGTGACATCTTAGCTCCCCAACCAGGGATCAAATCCATGCCCCCTGCAGTGGAAGCATGGAGTCTTAACCACTGGACTGCCAGGGAAGTCCCTAAAACCATTTTAAAGTAAAAAGTTTATTTTACAAAATTGTTTTAAAAGATAAGCACATACTGCAAAGTTCATTGTTGAAGGTGATGAAAAATTCTATGGCAACTTTGATGGAAGGCGCTCCCTGGGGACAGATACAAGGAATGAGCCGACTGGAAAGAATTCCTACTCTGGACACCCAATAATTTGACTCCCATCTCCCTTTATTTGATATTAAAGGCTGTGTTTTTTTTCCCCATAGCTTAGAGATTTAACCTGCGGAAAAAAAAAAAAACCACAAGGACACCACAATGTCTTAACAAAATCCATTCAGGAATTTCAAGTAATTTTTCCTTGTAACACTTCAAGACTCCTTTGATAATGGCTAAAGATATAACTAACCAAGTTTTCCTGGACCCTCATCTCTGTAACCATCTTTTCTTTTTCTTTTTGGAGCCGAGAGGATAAAATATGAAGGAAGAATCTATAGGCTGTTTAGTGCCATAGTACATTGTGTAACTTCCATTCCTTACCTCCTTGAAGCCTATGATTCTTCCATTGAAATGTCTGTTTACCATTAAATTAAGGGTAAATTTTAAAAGAAATTAAGGCAAAATGGTTTTTCCCTTTACCCCACCGCTCAACCATCACAACTTAAATTTCTTCATGCTTCCTGCCAACGGACCTCTGTGTCAGACCCAGAAAGGGTCACAGGCAGCAAAGAATGTGTCCTCTGGGCTCACCGCCTTTCTTCCAAGAAGAAAAGATTCATTTCCCCCAAGTTCCAATTTACAGATACTTCCTGTTTACAAGCTGGCCAATGATGAAAGTTAACTTGGGACCTTCCCCCCCCCCCCAAAGACATTATTTGATAAGCACACTTTGATTTCGCCCTTCCATTTTCTCGTTGTTAATGCCCTGCGCCTGAGAGACAGGACTGCTACCTAATTTGCAAGACCCAGGGCCCAATGAAAATGCAGAGCCCCCTGTTCAAGAATTATTAAGAGTTTCAAGAGAGTGAGAGCAGAGCACTGATCCAAGTGTGCGGTCTTTTGAAGCCCTGAAGCCAGCCCTGTCTGGGATAGTTAGGTTAATGGGCTTCTTATCATGCCCATTGAACCCTATTTCAGAAGAAAAGGGAGGGAGAATTTTAGGCCCCATTGTCTCTCATGCATTCAGAGAGGGGCGTAGGGGCACAGAACCGGGCAGGTGGGCTGCATAGCACCAGCGGTCCTTCCTCCAGTAGCTCAGCCTCCTCCTTCTCCACGGCGCCAGCCTCAGAGAGGCTGCGGGTGGGGATGGGGGGAGGGTTCAAGGAGGGACACAGGATGGCCTGGAGTTAAGTTTCTTTAGGTAGGTGACAGCCGCTTCCTCACAACATCAGTGAGGGGGAAAGGGGGGGATGTGCAGGCCTGCTGGGACAATCTCCCAGGAAGTCAACCTCAGTTCCCCAGCTCAACGGATTTTGAGCAGCTACTGAATGCCTGGGACGGAGCTAGAAGTTAGAGGTAAAAGTAAATGAAGGAAGGGGGGAAGGAAGTGAGGGAGGGAGGGAGGGAAGTAGGGAGGGAGGAAGGAAGGAAGGAAGGATCTACTCTCAAGGATCTGGGGGGGGAGGCATTTGTAGATAGATAATATCAGAATAAATGTTAGATGTTTTAAATTTACTTATTTATTTTATTTATTTATTTTTGGCTGCGTTGGGTCTTCCTTGCTGCACGCGTGCTCTCTCTAGTTGCGGCGAGCGGGAGGCCACTCTTTGTTGCGTTGCAAGGGCGTCTCATTGCGGCAGCTTCTCTTGTTGCAGAGCATGGGCTCTAGGCACATGGGCTCAGTACTTGTGACTCGTGGGCTCTAGAGCGCAGTCTCAGTAGTTGTGGCGCCTGGGCTTAGTTGCTCCACAGCATGTGGGAACTTCCCGGACCAGGGCTCGAACCCGTGTCCCCTGCACTGGCAGGCGGATTCTTAACCACTGCGCCACCAGGGAAGCCCTGTTAGATGTTTCAAAAGCCCTCCTAACCTTGCCTTGGTCTTGGGGACCTGAGACCCCCTGATCTGACCAAAGAAACTACCCCCTGGCTCTCCACATGCCTGTGTTCAACTTGGATGTGGCAGGTCAGAGGTGCTGCACATCCCCCAACATCAGCCGGGAGAAATACTCTCGTGGGGTGGACAGCAGGCTCCCCGACGCAAAACCCTAGTTTCCATGTTTTATGCAAGTTCTGTCTAAATGTATCTTAAAGGCTCTAGGTACACATATGACTAAAAACCTAACATATGCCAGAGTTGGCAATGGATTAAATTTATTATTAAATTCACCAGTTGAGATGAGTAAAGAGTTTATTGCTTTGAAAAAAACTAGCAGGGCTTCCCTGGTGGCGCAGTGGTTGAAAATCTGCCTGCTAATGCAGGGGACACGGGTTCGAGCCCTGGTCTGGGAGGATCCCACATGCTGCGGAGCAACTAGGCCCGTGAGCCACAACTACTGAGCCTGCGCGTCTGGAGCCTGTGCTCCACAACAAGAGAGGCCACGACAGTGAGAGGCCCGCGCACCGCGATGAAGAGTGGCCCCCGCTTGCCACAACTAGAGAAAGCCCTCGCACAGAAACGAAGACCCAACACAGCAAAAATAAATTAATTAATTAATAAACTCCTACCCCCAACATCTTCCAAAAAAAAAAATAGCAAAGAATCCCATTGAATTATGAAAAAAGCATTTTCCATGAGTCTCTATCACAACTTTACAGTGTCTTCTCAAAATCAAGTTCTTCTCTGGAGCAAGTGGTTTGCCATTTCACATCATAGGATAGGTTGGGGCTATAAAAAGGAACTGACAGATGGTTCCACCTCAATTGTCATCAATTCAGTTGGCTTACCAAGGTGACTGGTCCCATAACAGATCAGAACAGTCACCTCTCAGGCTGTAGGGCCCAAGTATTCCCAATCTAAAATTGATAATGAGGATTTTTATTTGACAATAACAAGCACCCACATAGAGACAAAGTCAGAGGGTTTAAAACCAGGACTGTTGCTCACAGGTCTTCATAACTGGGCTCACACGAGATGGTCACCTCTCTCCTCCCCTGTAGCTGTTCCCCTGCACTTCTCTGACCTGCGTGAGTCTCATTTGATGGCACAGCAAGCCTGTCTAAGGCTCCAGGATCCCTCACATGTCCTCATCCTTGTGCCAGGCAACGTGTCTCATACCCACGGTGGCCCACGTGAAACGCTGATTGAACGAGTGAATGAATGATTCCCATCTCTTTCTTGCAAGCAGCTTTGCCAGCATTCTTTTAATCTTGCAATGGCCCTGAGTTGTGGGTAGGCAGGAAGAAAGTCTATTTTGCATGGAGAAATGAAGACCCTGTGGCTAAATGAATTACCCAGAGTGACGTAGCAAATTGAGACAGTGCCGGGGCTGCTGACAGCTGCCTGCTTCTTCTCTGTGGCACTGACCTACAGACTGGAGCCATTGCCTTGTGTGAAATAACCAAATTACAGTTAAAGTAACAAATGTGGGCTATAAACTCTCCTGATATGATTGGTTAATTATGGAACTTGCTAACTAAGAGTAGCATCAAAAGTATTTGACAATTGACCGCTAACCTCCCCTGAGAACGCATTTTTGGAAACAAGATGTTAAACCCTCCATGAGAAGAGCTGACACCCAATCCATGCTCAGGTATTAAACTTCTCTTACTATCTGCTCCTCTCGTTTTCTTTTTTTTTTTTTTTTTAAACAACACATAGACACCAGGAACAGTATGTCTAGGATTAGTAACTCAATTTTCTGTGATTTAAGAAGTATTAAAAAACAACAACAACCCAGGAAGATAGTTTGAGGAAATAAAAGTGTTAACCCTCATGACGAAGGAGGTCATTGGTGGTTCCAGGTGTCTACAAAGGGGAGCTAATACATCTTTGTTACAAAGAAATGCAGAAGGAGAACCACACTGTGGCCATACCCTGGAGGGCAGCAGAAATGCCCAGGCTTAAAAAATAAAAGAGTAAACAAAATCAACCAGTCACCATGGAAAAGTGTAAAGTGTACGGGGTGGGGGTGGGGGTGGGGGAGAAAAGAGTGAAAATATGAGGCTTCAATTTTTTTTCTGAAAAATGCAGTTGGTAAGTAATACAACTTCATATGTATGAACTGTACGTGGCAACAGAAACATACATATGAATGACCCAGGCTTTTGGGAAAGAG
>NW_006773947.1:3277377-3281893 GCF_000442215.2 Lipotes vexillifer | reverse complement strand
GGGGGCATCCACATCTCTGGTACATAATGGATAACCCATTGCCTAGAATGGTTCAGTTGTCCATTTGCCCAGCAGCAGTAGCAGACTGTTCCAGGCCACCCTGGGAGCAAACGGATGGCATCATGCCAGAGAGAAGCAGCAGTTATGTGGCCCTGGGGACTTCATTGTTTACTGTTTTCTTATCAGGTGACATTACAATTGCCACTCTATAACAGGATTTACTTCTCAGATCTAATAGCTATGCTTTTTTTTTTTTTTTTTGAAAAATATTTAACATCTTGTTGTGGGCAGGGCTGCAAAATGAACTTTCAGTCAAGGATGGAAATACAGAAAGGCCTATACACTTGGCGGTGTTTTGGAAGGTAAACCTTTCCCTCTGCCTTCCGTTGGCTCTGTTTTTTGGTCTCACTTAGCAGATCTGAGAAGAACCCAACCCCCTCGTCAGAAAGAAGGGTCACTTCCCGACCCTCTGGGCAGAACAGAGGCTTTCCAACGGGCTCATTGCTGGGCTCCTTCGCGGTGGTTTATGGAGAGGAGGCCTGAATGGGAGCCAATGCGGGGAATGTTAAATGTAAAAGGTTTAGAGAAGAAAGTCAGAGCAATTAGTGAAATGCTGACTCAGCTCAAGACTCAGAGCAAAAGGCCACTGAGTTGTCCTTTTCCCCTTGGAGCTGTGTCTGGGTAGATGTGAACGCTTTTCTCAGTGGGGTTGGGTTGGGGGGAATTAGAAGCCCCCACCCCGAGTTTGCTTAACGGGCATCACCATTCTCATGAGATGAAGTTCTGCCCCAAGCCTGTAGTTTTTTAAATTGAGACGTAATTGACATATAACATTGTATTCTATTTGGGTACATAATGATTTGATACATGTATACACTGCGAAATGATCACCACAATAAGTCTAGTTAACATCCATCACCACACAGTTACAAGTTTTTCCCCTTGTGTTGAGAACTTTTAAGATCTACTCTCTTAGCAGCTTTCAAGTACTGTATTGTTAACTACAGTCACCGTGCTGTACGTCACATCCCCAGGACTTATTCATCTTATACTGGAAGTCCGAGCCCCTATTTTACAGCTGAGACCTCTTTCCATTCTGGTTCCATATCTCCTCTTAGTGCAACTAATGACTGGCGTCATTGCCTGTGTGTGTGTGTGTGTGTGTGTGTGTGTGTGTTGGAATGTGAACGGGCGCCAGCCATCACTGTGATGGAAGATGGAAGCCTCTCCAGGTTTGAGTCATTCTTGGTTCAGGGGTCTTCATATAATGAGGTGACCATCACTCTGCTTTCTCAGCTGCTCACACAAGCTGGGGAGGCTTCAAAGGAAAGAATTCCTTTCCAATCAGAAGTCTGAGAGTTTTGGTAGGCAGGCGCCTCTGCAACGTTTCTTTGACTCACAGAGTTTTGAAAAAGTCCCTTTAGACGAAAACACCTGTATCATACTGGGCTGGTACACAGGTAGATGCCACTGATTTTCTCCTGGGCAACTTATGATGTAATCTTATGTTCCAGAATTAAAATTTAAAAATGAAGGTTCATCATATTCTTCCTACCAAATGGAGAAAACAGGCTTCTTTTCATGAGTTAGTTTTTATTTTCTTGTACCTTTTTTTTTTCTTTCCTTTTTGGTCTGGAGGTCGGAAGTGCCTTGTGTAAAATATGCTTCTGATGAAAGGTGTCCTTAACTTAAAAAGTGGAAGAAAATGTTAGAAATCCCCCCACTTAAGTCCTTCTGAGCTTTTTAGGCTTCCTGAAAAACCAAACACCACAAGAAGAAAACACCTACAAACCCTTATTTCTTGACATTTAAATCTGCTGTCTCTCTGGGGTAATTCATGTCAGGTTCAACAGTCTGATTCAGAGACCTGGTCTTCCTGGAGATCTCGCAACTCACCAGAAACAGGGCTCTTGAAATACCCACGCCAAAGTGCTGTCAGGACAAGTTGGGTTAGAGACAAGTTTTCTTGAGCAGAAAGTCCTGATAAAAAATCCTAGAGATTTCAATCCTCTTTACTTAATTGCAGAATGGGTTGGGTGGGGAAGACATAAAATGGTGGGGGGATTGAACAGCAATCTCATGAGTAAGTTTAATTTAAGCTTGAAGAATTTATTAACCTACTATTGGGTTGAAGTTCTAACCTGAGATCTGAGTCTTTCTCAGTCATATGCATGACTTGGGGGTGGGCAGGGTGGCAGGTCCATTAGTCATGGGTTCGGTTATCAACGGAGCTCAGCATCAGGACAGTGGGGCTCTGTATGCAAGTGCCTCCCGCTATCAGCCTGCTTGATATTCAGACTTTGCATTGTTCTCCTTGGAGATTACACCTTCCAACCCACCACCTGATTCCCTTTCGAGTTTCTGTTCTCAGATTCCTCTGGAAAGAAGGCCCGGAAGTGGCAGGGAGGCCGCTGCCATGTCTGGACAGCTTCCATGTTCTCTTAGCCAGAAAGTGGTGGGAACAACAGCAGTGGCCGCCCAGCCCTGTGCCAGGGAGCCTACCTGGCTTTGTTGGCTGAAGTGTCCAGCTCGAGCAATAGGACAGAGGGGCCGCAGAGGCGAATTAGTCGGGTCGGATAAGCTTCGGCCAGCAGGACGCTTTGCCGATTACCCAGCATTCCCCTTTCTTCCATTCCAAGGGGCAAAAAGGTCACGTCTTCATGATAGAATTCTCTGGGAGTCCCTGCCCCTGGACTCCCCCACTGCAGCTGCCAAGTCTCAGTAAAGATCCAGAAAGGACTTCAGGAATTCTATGACTTTTGTGGGGACGGTCCAGCTGCTCCCTTTTTGGCTAGTTGAACACCCATGCTTCGTGGAGGTGAGGGGTAAAGATAACAGGGAGAATGTTCCAGATCCAGGCAGCCAGCACCCGCCAGCTCAGTGAAGGAGGCAGTCACTGGGCAAAGGTGAAGTGAGGGGCCTGGTCAGGATGAAAGATGCCCAGTTGAAAGGGGTTTCATCTTCAAGCATAAAGCATTTAGCAGCCGTCTGGGCGATCATTTCGGGGAGGGGGAGATATTATGCCAATAAATCGAGGCAATTGCATCTTGTTCCCCACGGTAAACCCTGATAAAATTGCCTGTCCAGGGGAAGGAAAGTATTTCATTATTGTACCTTTGAAAAAGGAGAATCCTCTCTGCATTTCCTCTCTGGGGGAGGGTGTCCTTTGTTCTTGTGCCTCTGACACTCAGCTCCTCCAAACCTGTAGTTTCAGGGGAAAGGACTTGGTAATTTCAAAAAAAAAAAAAAAGAGTGAGATTAAATGACTGAGCTGTTCTGTTCAACGAGGCAGGACTCATCTCAGGGACTCTCATCCATAACCCAGGGCTGACGCCATGGTGATCTCAGCACAAAGGCAGTTTCCTTTTGGGTGGCGGTCACTCCATCCTCCCAGGGGCTTCCTGGTGGGCCCTGCAGAGCTGACTCCTGAGGGGCAGGCATTCTGAGCGTGGTGGACACACGACCTGCAAGAGACCTTTTAGATTCAGGGGCCACTGGTTACCACTCTGATGACTTCACTCCAGGCCCAAAAGCGTCACAGGGGAAGTCAATGCTTGCACAGAATCCCAGAACTTTGGAGGGGGAAGGGATTGCGAAGCTCATGAGCCCAAGGTCTCCATTTTACAGCGGAGGACAGAGGCCGGGGCTGATTGAGCAGCTTTCCCAAGCTGGATCTACACGTGTGCTGCCTGAATACAGGGTGCTTTGCAGCCCACAGGGCTGTGGCCAGAGTTTGCGGGCTCCAGGAGCATTAGAGAGCAACAGGGAAGATCAGAGACCCCACCTAACATAGTTCGCCAAGTCACTTGAGTCTTCAGCACAGTCAGGAAGTTTCAAGCATCCCTTTATCAGCCTTAAAGGTTGTTTTAATCACAAAGTGTCTCTCACTGAGGATAAGAACCTTTCCAAGCACGAGTGAAGAATGTCAATTTTTCAGTGTCCTCTGTCTCCAGGGTGACTGTTTCTTTCAGGTGAAATGCAAAGACTTTACCTTTTCTTAGACTTAGGGTAAATGGCTAAGACCATGTTTTCCAGACTCTGGCCACTGCCTTAGCATGGTCCTAACTCCAAAGGATGGTGCCAATCAGGTTTCAGACCAGAAAGCTGGTGCTCTATCCCACTGCAGGGGATACCCTTCCTGGGAGCAGACTGTGCATCCTTTGGGAGACTTATTAATTGTTACTGTGTGGGGGGCAGTGGCTTTCCTGGGGAGCCTGACCACAGGCATCTGGGCCAGTCTTCACTGTGGGGTGAATATCCAGGAAGGTTGATTTTTGGATGAGCAGTAGGCTGGGGAGGTTTGAGTGTGGAGGGAGTGGGGAGGGAAGGGGGATACTGGCCTGGTCCTGGACTAAATCTTTTGGGAAGAGAATGTACTGGATATGGTAGTGCGATGGGGGCGGGGCTTGCAGAATTAGCATCTAACAGCAGATGTTCTTGGAGCAATAAGACACAGAAAGCTGTTCCCTGGTGATGCAGTGGTTGAGAGTCCGCCTGCCGATGCAGGGGACACGGG
>NW_006773947.1:3269613-3277101 GCF_000442215.2 Lipotes vexillifer | reverse complement strand
AATTTCAAAAAAAAAAAAAAAGAGTGAGATTAAATGACTGAGCTGTTCTGTTCAACGAGGCAGGACTCATCTCAGGGACTCTCATCCATAACCCAGGGCTGACGCCATGGTGATCTCAGCACAAAGGCAGTTTCCTTTTGGGTGGCGGTCACTCCATCCTCCCAGGGGCTTCCTGGTGGGCCCTGCAGAGCTGACTCCTGAGGGGCAGGCATTCTGAGCGTGGTGGACACACGACCTGCAAGAGACCTTTTAGATTCAGGGGCCACTGGTTACCACTCTGATGACTTCACTCCAGGCCCAAAAGCGTCACAGGGGAAGTCAATGCTTGCACAGAATCCCAGAACTTTGGAGGGGGAAGGGATTGCGAAGCTCATGAGCCCAAGGTCTCCATTTTACAGCGGAGGACAGAGGCCGGGGCTGATTGAGCAGCTTTCCCAAGCTGGATCTACACGTGTGCTGCCTGAATACAGGGTGCTTTGCAGCCCACAGGGCTGTGGCCAGAGTTTGCGGGCTCCAGGAGCATTAGAGAGCAACAGGGAAGATCAGAGACCCCACCTAACATAGTTCGCCAAGTCACTTGAGTCTTCAGCACAGTCAGGAAGTTTCAAGCATCCCTTTATCAGCCTTAAAGGTTGTTTTAATCACAAAGTGTCTCTCACTGAGGATAAGAACCTTTCCAAGCACGAGTGAAGAATGTCAATTTTTCAGTGTCCTCTGTCTCCAGGGTGACTGTTTCTTTCAGGTGAAATGCAAAGACTTTACCTTTTCTTAGACTTAGGGTAAATGGCTAAGACCATGTTTTCCAGACTCTGGCCACTGCCTTAGCATGGTCCTAACTCCAAAGGATGGTGCCAATCAGGTTTCAGACCAGAAAGCTGGTGCTCTATCCCACTGCAGGGGATACCCTTCCTGGGAGCAGACTGTGCATCCTTTGGGAGACTTATTAATTGTTACTGTGTGGGGGGCAGTGGCTTTCCTGGGGAGCCTGACCACAGGCATCTGGGCCAGTCTTCACTGTGGGGTGAATATCCAGGAAGGTTGATTTTTGGATGAGCAGTAGGCTGGGGAGGTTTGAGTGTGGAGGGAGTGGGGAGGGAAGGGGGATACTGGCCTGGTCCTGGACTAAATCTTTTGGGAAGAGAATGTACTGGATATGGTAGTGCGATGGGGGCGGGGCTTGCAGAATTAGCATCTAACAGCAGATGTTCTTGGAGCAATAAGACACAGAAAGCTGTTCCCTGGTGATGCAGTGGTTGAGAGTCCGCCTGCCGATGCAGGGGACACGGGTTCGTGCCCCGGTCCGGGAGGATCCCACGTGCCGGAGCGGCTGGACCCGTGAGCCATGGCCGCTGAGCCTGCGCGTCCGGAGCCTGTGCTCCGCAGCGGGAGAGGCCACAGCAGTGAGAGGTCCGCATACCGCAAAAACAAAACAAAACAAAAAAAACCACAGAAATCTCCAAGTACCCGGCTTCCCCACTCAGCCCTCAGTACTTCAGTCATGCCCTGCCTGCTGTTAGAATTTGGAGAATATTTTGGACCCTCCTAGGGCATTTATCCTCGAGCCTCTCTCGTCAAAAATCCTACCAAATTGTCTTCCTTTAAAAAAAAGTTAAAAAAAAAAGAGGTAAAATATCTGAGATCCCTGTTTTACTTTTATTTGGAGTTAGGAGTAATTTTGATACTTTTGATATTAAGAGTATGGTAAAGGATAAAAGATGGAGAAATCTTCACTGCCTAACAGCTCCCCTATCTCCTTTTTAGCTCAGGAGTAGAGCAGAGGGAAGCATGAGAGCGTAATAGCACTCCGGACAGAATCACGGGGCCAGGGAAGACATCCATGAGATCATGCGTCCCTCCTGGATAAGTCCAACGATGCAGACGTCACTGTCCTAGCCATGACCTCTGCGTCGCTGGACTTCTCCAGGATGGAAGACAGCAGTGTTGAGAGGCAAGGGGAGAGGGCAGGGGGGCAGCTGGGGAAGGGTTATGTGAGCCATTTCTCGGCTGCGTAGGCAGTGGCAGAGCACCGAACTGCTCTGAATCATGGATAGTGCGGTCACCACTCATGAGACGCGCAAGTAAGGCTCCAGCAGCCTAACCAGAGTTGATTGCTTCTCCCAGCAGATAGATCCATTCCCATTTTCTGAATCTCAAAGAATTCCATGTTGCCTTAAATCACCAGAAAAAAAGCTGTTTTAAAACCCCAAAAAGGAGGCTTCCCTGGTGGTGCAGTGGATAAGAGTCCGCCTGCCAGTGCAGGGGACACGGGTTCAATCCCTGGTCCGGGAAGATCCCACATGCCGTGGAGCAACTAGACCCATGCCCTGTAACTGCTGAGCCTGTGCTCTGGAGCCCGCGAGCCACAACTACTGAAGCCTGCGAGCCACAACTGCTGAGCCCGCGTGCCGCAACTGCTGAGGCCCGTGTGCCTAGAGCCTGTGGTCCGCAACAAGAGAAGCCACCGCAGTGAGAAGCCTGTGCACCGCAATGAAGGGTAGCCCCCGCTCACCACAACCAGGGAAAGCCTGTGTGCAGCGACAAAGACCCAATGCAACCAAAAACAAACAAACAAGCAAACAAAACCAAAACCCAACAGGAGGACTTCCTTGGCGGTCCAGTGCTTAAGACTTTGCCTTCCAGTGCAGGGGGTGTAGGTTCAATCCCTGGTCGGGGAGCTAAGATCGTACATGCCTTGCAGCCAAGAAACCAAAACATAAAACAGAAGCAATATTGTAACAAATTCAATAAAAACTTAAAAAATGGTCCACATCAAAAAAAAAAAAAACTTAAAAAAAACGATATCTGTTTCAAAAAAATAAATGAAATAAAACCCCAACAGGGAATTCCCTGGCAGTCCAGTGGTTAGGACTCTGCACTCTCACTGCTGAGGTCCTGGGTTCCATCCCTGGTCAGGGAACTAAAATCCCACAAGCCACAAGGCACAGCCAAAAAAAATTAATTAATTAAAAAATAACCCCCCAACATATCAGTGCAGTGTGTCACCCCCAGAACCATCTTCAACCCTCACGCTCTGGCTCGTGATTAGCCTGCAGGAGGTGAAAGGTCAGCCTTCTATTATTTGTTAAAGCACTCAGCAACCCAGAAATAAACATGGATGCTGATGCTGATCTGAGAACTAAAGGATATCTTTCAAGTCTAATAAATGTGATAAAAATAAACAACATCCTTTCATAAATTTAATGGAGCATGGCTCTGTGTTTATCTTGTGTCATGTACTCGAGATTACCCCACTGGAAGAAGAAAACACTTGATTAATGCAGGGAGTCTGCAGCGGTTGGAAAATATTTTTCTACTTCCTGCCATGCCCTTTTTTCCTTCTCTAAGGAAGTTATTAGTGGTATACTTTACAATAATGGAACTGAAGCAATTGCTAGTGAGAAGTCCAACACACTCCTGAGCCACGGCTGCTCTCCCACTTGGTAATTAGGTAAAAAAGGATTCCATATCCTTTTTCTTCCATCCTGCGGCTGCAGAGTTTTACTTTGGGTGTTTATGACACCTGAGAATAATGATAGCAACAATAATAAATTTATCACTTATTGAAGTTCTGGACAGAATACTCTCTAGATATTATTTAGCCACAGAATCCTATGAGACGGATACTGTTATTATTCCCATTTTACTGATAAGAACATAAGGTTTTGAGATTAGGTGTCTTGCTCAAGGTCATACAGGTAGGAAATGGTGGACAAGGGGGTTTAAGACCAGTTCTAACTCCTATTCTCACTTGAATGATTATGCCTACCTCCCACAGGACTTAGGCATTGAAGGAAGGGTTTTTGAGCCTGAGTATGAGCCTGAATATGATTAGAGCATCTCCTGGGTACCAGACATTGCTCCAGACGCTGGAGATATAGAACCAAAGCAGACAAAACCCCTGCCCTTCCGGAGTTTACATTCTAGTGAGGTCAGTGAGATGAGATGTAAAATCAACAAAATAAATGATCAACTACATACTAGTTAAGTGGTGACCTATGATATGGAGAAAAATAAATCAGGACATGAATATATAGGATATGAGAGCAGGGGTTACAATTTTAAATACAACAGTCAGGAAAGGCTTAGTTAAGACGGTGAGATTTCAGGAAAGAGCTGAAGGAGGTGAGGAAGTAAGCCCTGTTGCTGTCTAGAGAAGGACCATCTAGGCAGATGGAATGTGCAAAGGCCCTGAGGTAGCTGTTCTTGGCATGTTTGAGGAACCCAAAGAAGACTAGTGTGGCTGCAGAAGTACCTGAGCGAGGGGGAGGATGGTAGATGAGGTGAGAGAGGTACATGGAGGCTGGGTGGTATAGGGCCGTGTGGGCTATACAGTCGCCCCCCCCACCATGCTCGGGGAATACGTCCAAGAGCCCCCAGTGGATGCCTGAAACAGTAGACAGTACCCAACCCTATATATATATGCTATGCTTTTCCTATACATACGTACTTGTGTTTAAAAGGTATGTATGTATTATAAAGTTTAATTTATAAATTAGCCAGAGCAAGAGAATATCCGAATTGCCAGCATCACTACTTTTGTGCTTTGGGGCCATTATTAAGTAAAATAAGTCACTCGAACACAAACACTGTGATACCACGACAGTCGTCTGTTAACTAAGTGACTCATAGGTAGGATAAGCCAGATGATTCACATCCTCGGTGGGAGAGAGTGGATTTCGTCACACGAATCAAAACAGCGGGCAATTTAAAATTTATGAGGGAATTCCCTGGCGGTCCAGTGGTTAGGACTTGGTGCTTTCACTGCAGGGGTCTGGATTCAGTCCCTGGTTGGGGAGCTAAAATTTAAGCTCCCGCAAGAACAAAACACAAAACAAATAAAAAACCCACTTATGAAGTGCTTATTTCTGGAATTTAATATTTAATATTTTCCGACCATAGGTAACTGAAGCCAAGGAAAGTGTAGCAGCAGATGAAGGGGGCCAACAGGGCACTTCATCATCTACTCAGAATGCGATGGGGACTCACTGGAGGGTTTTGAGCAGAGAAGTGACGTGCTCTGACTTAAGTTTTAAAAGGACCCCTCTGACTACCATGTGAGATGAACTCAAGAGGGGCGGGGTGGAGGCGGGGAGCCCAGTTAGGAGCCTCCTGCAGTAAACTGGGTGAAAGATGATGGTGGACAGTCCCAGGGCAGGAACAAAGGAGGGGATGCCCAGCAGATGGGTTCTGAACATAAATGGAGGCGAATTAGAATTTTCTGATAAACTGTGGGATATGAGATAAAGATAAATGTTAGGATGCCCCGGAGATGTTCATTTTGGGTGAGTCCCATGTGAGGCGTATGAGAAAGTGACTTAAAATCAAACTAGAGATATATTTTACCGTGGCTGAGGTCATAGAGAGGCTTGAGGAAGGAAAAGCTTATTTATAACACAGGCTTCTGGGAATTCCCTGGTGGTCCAGTGGTTAGGGCTCTGCACTTCCACTGCCATGGGCCCTGGTTCAATCCCTGGTTGGCGAACTAAGATCCCACAAGCTGTGTAGCGAAGCCAAATAAAAAGTGAAAAAAATAAAATGGGCTTCTGAGTAACTTTTACTCCATGCAGGCAGCTCATTGCCAAGCAGGAGTCACTGGAAGCGGGGGCTTCCAAGAGTATACTTGGCGGATGCAAATGGACAGGAGGTTATCCAGTGTGATAGAAAATTCTGTAAAGATAATTTCTTTTCCTGTCTTTTCTCTTCTAGAGAATATCTTGTCTAACCCAGCCTGAGGGAAGAACATTTGTCACAAACCCTCATCAGGCAGAAACCTACAGTGGTGCCTAAAAGGGGATGGGTCAGTTAGTGGCTCACAGAGGAGAATATTCTGAGGGTGAGGGTGGGCTCTGAGATATGCAAAGCCTGACTGTGAATGGAAATAGGCTTATCAGACGGGAATCTTGCCAGTTCCAGAGGAAGTCGGGAACAAGGAAAGGGGAAGGTTTAGGGGTAGCTGGAGTAGGGCAGAAGGACCTTTATCTACATTGGGAGGTCTAATCCAGAAGCCGTGGAATACTCGAAAAGCCAAGGAAGTCATGGAGGTCATTTCCATGGATAAAGGTAGTTTGGGGATTGGGAAACGAAATCAGGCTAGAATTTCCGGAAAGGGCTCTTTTTCTGTCCCCACCCCTCCCCTACCAAAGTGCTCTAGACTCGGACATAGATTTTAAAACGAAATCTATTTTTGGAGGGCCTTGGGAGACTTTCTTGACACTTAGTGGGAATAACTGCAAAACTCTGTGGTGTCCCACGAGTGGAAAACTCTGGAAAAAAACAGTGGTCTGTGGCACAGTGATAATCATAGCTCACCTTTACGGAACACTTGCTAAGTGCCAGGCGCTGGGAAGGCAAGGAAAGTGCATTTTCTCACCTAATCCTCATTCAATCTGAGGAGGCAAGTGCTATTTTTTTAAAGTAATTTCTTCACTTTTTAAAATGTTAATTATTTTATTCGGCCACGGGGCACGCGGGATCTTAGTTCCCTGACCAAGGATTGAACCCATGCCCCCTGCAGTGGAAGCGCAGTCTTAACCACTGGACCGCCAGCAAAGTCCCCACAAGTGCTATTGTTATCCATAGTTTGCAAATAAAGAAAGGGAGGCTTGGAGAACCAGGTCATTTGCCCAATCCCACTGAGCCAGTTAGGGGCAGATCTGAGAGCCTAACCTCTATCCATCACACCCTAAAACCTGTGCTCTCACTCTGAGGCTGGGCAGGGGACCCGCAAAAGGGAGACTGAAGGGCTTTTGTGGAGGAGTAATTTCTTTTCTCTGTGTTCTCAGAAGTGGGCCACAAAAGGCTGAAAGCCAGTTAACCTTGATTTCAAATTGAGTCGTTAGTTTTCTCAACATTTGACTCAGAAAGAAACACCTCCCTTCTTCCTTCTTGAAGTAATTTAATTTTCACTTTATAGTTGAAGGGAAATCCTCTATTTACCTAATGCTTTCCTGTTCAGTCCTTTCAGGCTATGAAACTTGTATATTTTATATACACAAAGGTGACTTTTCCTTCCTTGAATGACCAACGCTTATCAGCACAAGCAACTGATACCGAGCTCATAAATATGTCACTCGGAGTCAGCCTCAGCCTTTCTCTCCTCTAAGCCTAATTCTCATGCAACAGTTTTCCTCCTCCTTTCTTTTCCTGACCCCGTGGAGACTGCCTGCACTCGGGCCCCCCAGCACCCTGGAGTCTACTTTGGTTTCACTCCCCACGGGCAAATATAAAAATGAGTGACTGCTGCTTCCACGCCTAAGCCATTGCAGCAGGAGCCCGCAGACAATATAAAACAAGGTCCGTGGAGCCAGCGCCTTCCGATTCCAATTAAATATTTCCTGTAAGTCTGTGCCAATTGTGCATCTTGGAAGGACATTTGAAAGCAGAAGTTTGAACTCACGGGGACCCCGTTGCCTTAAAAACCTGTTTCCTGTTTGACAAGATTTTACTAGCAGGAGCAAAGTAGCACATTCAGCAATTGTTAGCGGTTCA
>NW_006773947.1:3269108-3269528 GCF_000442215.2 Lipotes vexillifer | reverse complement strand
AGATGTGCAAAGGTGGTGGTTTCCTCTCCTGAGGGCCCACCAGCACAGCCTCATTGAGCTGCAGATTTCTCTCTTCCAGATAAACCTCTCTGAACATTAGACCCCTATTCCAAAGGGCCCTAATGACATTTCCAGGATTACAGGAAATATTTGCTTATCTCCCTATCTGTACATCCTCCCCTGTGCTATCTTATAAAGTTTGAAAAGCTCTTCAAGACAACTTCACAGATGTTATTATCTCCATTTTACAGATGAGGAAAGTGAGGCTCAGGGTTCAGATGTTAATAAGTTTTGTATAGAGTATTTCAGGTTGCCAGGGACTAGGTGTTCAAGGTGCTCCTTTGTGTCATGACTTTGCCCAAGTTCCTAAAACGTTCTTTGTTTCAGTTTTCCAGTTCATAAAATGAGGTAAATGGCAGC
>NW_006773947.1:3244132-3268907 GCF_000442215.2 Lipotes vexillifer | reverse complement strand
CCGCTGAGCCTGCGCGTCCGGAGCCTGTGCTCCGCAACGGGAGAGGCCACAACAGGGAGAGGCCCCCGGAAAGCGAAAAAAAAAAAAAAAAAAAAAAAAAAAAATTATCATTATCACTAGTAAAAAAAATTAGGCCTGAAACTCAAAGCACTCCATGATCTAGCCCTAGTCTACCAGTCCATCAGTCTTTTTTCCAGCCACAACTCCCATTTCCCACTCTGCCATCACACACACACACACCCCACAGAGGTTATCCCTTTTGTCAAAATTTATTTACCCTCTGGACCTTTGTCCACACGGTGCCTTGTACCTGGGACACTCCATCCTCCTGACTGTGGTTCCACTACCTTCAAGAGGACTCCCCATCCCGCCTGGGGATCAGGCTGGTGTCATACAGAGCATTAGTACCACAGTTGGAAGCCTCGTGTATCATCAGTATGGTTTTGGCAAGTGACTTAGCCTCTCCGAGTCTCCATGCTCATCTCTAAGATGGGCTGACACCCTTTACCTCACCATATTATGAGGACTAAATGACATACCCATGTAACCCCCAGGCCCAGGACAGGCACAGAATATACCTGAGCCCCTACCTCCTATCCCCTCAGCCAAAACTCACTCCTTCCCTCGTGCTGTGAATGAACTTTGCTTGTACCTGTCTGGCAACAGTCACCAAAGTCTAGCTTGTGTTATTGTCCTCATGTCTGTCTTTGCTGCCTGCGTGAAACTGTAGTCTCTTTGAGAGCCAGGAAAATGTCGATTTATTTTTGTGTCCACCACTGTCATCTCCTCACAGTAAGTCCTCTGCGCTGGTGATAGAACTTCAGGAATATTATTGACAGGCTCTCCTGGACCTGCTTGCCTTGTGGGGTGGGCGTGACTAATACTCCTGGTGAATTTGCAGAGCACAGAAGCTGAGCCGTAGAGGGGCCAAGTGAATGAGAATTCCAGGGCTCATTGCAAGGCTCTGCCTCCAAACTGCCTGCACTTACCGTGTCCGCTTTGCGCAAATTTAAACATGAACTTTCTGCATGACCACGTGAGTAAAATTTGATAGAGTGAGATTCAAGCATTCAGTTAACAAACGTATAATACTGATACTTTTAATGGATTTATTCTAGGTAGCTAGACCTCTTATTCACATGTTATTAATCTCGTGAAAGGTCTGAGAGGTGGCATTCCCCCCCGCCCCTGCATCTTGCAGCACAATGATGCTTAGTACTTGTGATGTCTTGTGCTAAGTTCTAGAGGTATCCATTAGCGAACACCAAGTTCCTGTTTGTTAAGATCGCAAAGTAGTGACAGAGACTGGCAAACAGATCATTAAATGCCTATACTAAGTTATAAGTTATATTCTCCACAGAAAGGAGAATAATTTCTCATTTGGGGGAATGAGAAAGTATCAGGAACCAGGAAATATTTGAACAGAATCCTGAAGGATGAGAGTTCAGAGGTCAGATAAAGGAGAAAAGGCAATTCTGGGAATAGGGAACAGTGGGCTCAAGGTCAAGGAGGAAAGAACAGCGCGTATTTTAGTTGTGGTGGAAAGAGGAGGTGAAACTCAGGTTGGGGCAGGACTATGTGTTAAGCCAAAGAGCTTGGCCTTTTTTTCTGTAGGTGATGGGGAGCCATCAAGTGTTGAGCACATGGCTGGTTGGGGGAATTACTCTGGTGTTTTGTGATGATCATTTTGGAGGTCTTGGAGCAGGAGATCGTGAAGATGCCCTGGGCTATAAAATTTTATCAACATTGAAAGTTATTCTAATACAAATATAAATTAGTTATTATGATTATTATCCCTGGATATTATCAAAATTAAGCTCCTTCCATTTTATTTTATTTATTTATTTTAAAAATTTATTTATTTATTTTGACTGCATTGGGTCTTCGTTCCTGCACGCGGGGCTTTCTCTAGCTGCGATGAGCAGGGGCTACTCTTCGTTGCGTTGTGCGGGCTTCTCATTGCAGTGGCTTCTCTTGTTGCATGCAGAGCACAGGCTCTAGGTGTGTGGGCTTCAGCAGTTGTGGCTCGCGGGCTCAGTAGTTGTGGCTCGCGGGAGACCAGGGCTCGAACCCGTGTCCCCTGCATTGGCAGGCAGATTCTTAACCACTGCGCCACCAGGGAAGCCCAAGCGTCTTCCATTTTAATGCTTACTTCTTCTTTGGATAAAATTGAGAAGAAATATGCTGTGTATCCAAAACACTTCCTTAAAGGGACAAAAGATCTCCAAGAAATTTCACCTTGTGGTATGTCTTGGCCCACAGTATGGTAACTGTTAATAAGTATTTCGTTCATTAGCGGAAATAAGGCTTGTCTGAGGGTGTCTCTGAGGACAGTGTCCCCGGCATTCTCTTCGTGGAGCTGGCCATCCCCAGCACTGCTGCAGGCAGGGCACAGTGTAAGCATCCACCCGTCTGGCTCAGCCCCACTCGCCCGAAGCGAGTGAAATCTTCAGACACCTACTACACATGCGTGTGTATTCTGTGCTATGTATCCGTATATTTTTAAAATAGGGGTGGAGAAGAATACATAGGGTATGTGGGAAAGAAAATCCAGAAACTTTCACTGAGCCCAGAGTTTCCAAAGTCTTTCCCTGACCCGCCCAATTCCTGTGCAAGCAGAGTCCTGGCTGCGGAGCCCTGGGTTCCCACGTGCGCAGCCCCAGGGAGGGCCCGGGGCTCCTGCCCCTATCGGTCCCCTGAGGCTGCCTCACCTGACCAAGCCTGCGCAGAAAATGTCCTTGAACAGCTTCTTTCTTTCTTTCTTTCTTTGTTTTTTAAACAACACCTGACTGATCCCACGTGAAATGTCCTTAACGAAGTGAGCTCACCAACAGATGGTGCTGGTGGGATCCGTCCCTGTGCAAACACCCTCCTCACCCTGGACAGGGCTGGCTCCTCCTGGCTTTCCGTGCCAGGTTTTTAACCTTCCATTTTCAAGGACTGAGTTTCTTGCTCGTTTGCACCTTCTTGCCGTGGCCTATGAGGAAGGCCATCATGTGTAGTAGGGCAGGTGTTTCCTGGGAATATGATCTCCCCAAGGTCACATGGGTGGGCTCACTCCTCCTTTGGGGTCCCCACCTCCAAACCCCACCTTCCCCATGTGTGGCCTGAACAGACCATCATAAAGTTCTAGAGGCTTCTTCCAAGGACATCAGGCATTGGCTTTTGGATCAGTGGAGCTTGCAGAACCTTGGAATTCTGCCCCGAGGCCTGGTGGCATTTCATGGTGGTTGGCAGAGCTGATGCAGGCTTGATGGTGTCTTTACATGGGGAATAAGGCCTCAGGGTGACTGACCACCAGGCTGGACGCTGGCTCAGGTGTGGTACCAGTGGAAGTGGTGAGTCCCGGCCCTGGTCACTGGCTTGCTCCTTTACACGTCTGCCTAAGGCTGGAGGGTCTCACTTCCTCCTGAAATGGAGAAAGAAAGGCCCCAGGGTGCTGGAACACAAGCTGCTTTGGCTCTGCCTAGCTATCGCACCTCCCTCGACTCACCTTGCCTTTCACCAGTGTCCGCCGTCGCTGCCTGGAATGTCCCAGAGGAGGGAGGATGGGAGTGGGGTAGAAGGGTGAGTGTGCGTCCCGACGGCCTCTGGGGACACCCAGGTAAGTACTGAGACGGTGCAGAGAAGCAGGAGGACAGCCTGAGCCCGGTTCTTGCTTTGGGTGGAGGCGGCTGGTATGAGAGGGAGAGGCGTTGGAATCCTTTGCTTTTCTACTAACGAGCCTCAGTTTCCACTTCTGTAAAGTGAGAGGGACAGTCCTTTTCTCGCAGATGGCACAGGTATGCTCCTCCTATCATTTGGTCCTGGCTCCAAGCCTTCAGGAACGTGCACAAGACTGTCGGGAGGGCTCCCACCACCTCCTGTCTGTACCAGGGCTTTCTGAGGCTGAAAGGACTTCAAGGACATCTGGTCAGCTTCCTGCACTTGGTAAGCGCTCAGGTTAACCTGTGAAGGAAAGCCAGGGTCGTGTTCGAGAGGGCTAACCAAAGACGAGTTCGGAGGGCGTGACCTGAGGAGGCCCGGGTGATGGAGAGCCTTCTGCTTGATGGCGGTGTTCCCGCTGAAGCCCGTCTGCTCTCCACCCCTGCTCGGATAACATGGCAGAATGATTAGTCATCCTTCAGGCTTCTTTCCCATTCCTCAGAGTCCTTTTCTTCATCCGCAGTGCCTTCTTCTGGATGGCATTTATTAAGCTTTTATTTTTATTTTTTGCGGTACGCGGGCCTCTCACTGCTGTGGCCTCTCCAGTCGCGGAGCACAGGCCCCGGACGCGCAGGCTCAGCGGCCATGGCTCACGGGCCCAGCCACTCCGCGGCATGTGGGATCTTCCCGGACAGGGGCACGAACCCGTGTCCCCTGCATCGGCAGGCGGACTCTCAACCACTGCGCCACCAGGGAAGCCCGCATTTCTTAAGCTTTTAAATATCTAAAAGGCCTTTAAATGTCTGGTTCTGTTTAAAAGGCAGACATGTATATGTGTGTAAATTCAAATGATTTTTAGCTAGAAAAATGAAGTCCAGCTGACCGAATAAGGACAATATTCAGTATTTCATTGGATAATTCATCTGATTTCTTGGAAGGCGTGTTTGCTCAAGAGCAAAGCCTTAGTGGTTGCTTGTTTAATTTTGATTTTTTTTCAATAAAAGACATTACAATGATAAACCAATGAGCTATATATGAGTTTTTAAAATTAAAAATGACAACAATCAAAACCCATTGCAACGTACTGATTATATATAAAGAGGGTGGTTTAACAAACACATTCAAAATATGGCACAAAAAGGCTGTGAAAAATAAGATGTGGAACCAGAGTGGCAAAATGAAAAACATTTTTTTCCAGACAATTTAGATTTGCGGGGAGATATATTTGTGTTAAACATTTCAAGGAGCCTGGAGCAAGGGTATTTTCTGAAGATATTATTAAAATTTTGTCTAAATATTGTAGATTGATTAATCTTATTTTTACTCTCTAGCCCCTCTGCTCATTATTCTGGCACTGCTTACAGTTGACTCATGTTTCTGTGAAATTTCGAGCAGAAATCTGGTTCTTGTTTTTTTTTTTTAACTTTTTATTTTATACTGGCGTATAGCTGATTAACAATGCTGTATTAGTTTCAGGTGTACAGTAAAGTGGATTCAGTTACACATATACATGTATCTATTCTTTTTCCAATTCTTTTTCCATTTAGGTTGTTACATAATATTGAGCAGGGTTCCCTGTGCTATGCAGTAGGTCCTTGTTGGTTATCCATTTAAAATATAGCCGTGTGTACATGTCAGTCCCAAACTCCCTAACTATCCCTCCCCACCACCCTTCCCCCCTGGTAACCATAAGTTCCTTCTCTAACTCTGTGAGTTTGTTTCTGTTTTGTAAATAAGTTCAAGAAATCTGGTTTTGGTGATCACCACTCACCTGTCCCAGCTCGAGGTGACTTTTGGGGTCCTTGTTTAACTTCCTATCAGCGGTGCCCCCTTCCGTGAGCCTGGCTTGATGGCCTTTCCCTCACTGGCTCTTGCTCTGTTGGGACGTTTGCTCTTGTTCCAGGTGCTCCCCTGTGTCATGGGAAGAGGTAATGCAGTGGCTCAGGCCCAGCGTGAAGAGTATGACTCTCATGAAGATACACGTCCCCAAATTGAAAGCAGGTACTCCTCATTCTGGTGTTACCCTAAGCACACTCACAGAATAAGCAGCAGTGGGACCTTCATCCAGGGAGGTAGAAGGAGCAAGCCTTCTCTTGGTTTTGGGGGAGTGGCCATAGGGAGGAATGACGGAGGGGCATTGCTCTCACCCAGTACCTTCATGGCCAGCACTTGCTGTCAGCACTTGACAAGTTCCCACCTGGATGACAATGGGTTTGAACACTGAGTGTCCTACCCCTCCATGGATGAGGGTGCTCATTGTTGTGTGAGTAAAATACGGCTCAAACTCCCAGTTCCAAGTAATTTTTCAAACACCATATTTCATAATAAGGCGAAGCTTGGTTTCCTTATTTCATTATTTTTTTTAAAATTTAATTTTACTTATTTATTTTGTGCCTGGACAGGGACTTGAACCCTGGGCCCTCAGATTAAAAGTCTGATGCTCGGGCTTCCCCGGTGGTGCAGTGGTTGAGAATCCTCTGCCTGCCAATGCAGGGGACACGGGTTCTATCCCTGGCCCGGGAAGATCCCACATGCTGCGGAGCAACTAAGCTCGTGTGCCACAACTACTGAGCCTGTGCTCTAGAGCCCGTGAGCCACACTACTGAGCCCGAGTGCCGCAACTACTGAAGCCTGTGCGCCTAGAGCCCATGCTCTGCAGCAAGAGAAGCCACTGCAATGAGAAGACCGCGCACCGCAAAGAAGAGCAGCCCCTGCTCGTCGCAACTTACGAAGATCCAACGCAGCCAAAATAAATAAATAAATAAGTTTTAATAATAAATAAATAAGTGTTCATTCATGTGGACCTGAGCCATAGATTAGTTGTCAGTTTTATTATGTATTTGGTCATATTAAAAAGACGTTTTTCTACTGAATAGCATAGGGAACTATATTCAATATCCTATGATAAACCATAATGGAAAAGAATATGAAAAAGTATATATGTATGTATAACTGAGTCACTTTGCTCTACAGCAAAAATTAAACACAACATTGTAAATCAACTATACTTCAATAAAATTTTTTAAAAAAAGAGACATTTTGGGACTTCTCTGGTGGTCCAGTGGTTAAGAATCCGACTTCCAATGCAGAGGACACCAGTTCAATCCCTGATCGGGGAACTAAGATCCCACATGCCGCGGGGAAACTAATCCCACATGAGGCAATTAAGCCTGCACACCGCAACAAAAGATCCCATGTGCTACAACTAAGACCCAACACAGCCTAAATAAATAAATAAATAAATAAAAGGAAATTTTTTTAAAAAAATAAATTTTAAAAGACATTTTTACAAAAGTAGAGTTTGAGCACTTTTTAAGTAAACGAATATGGTTGGCTCCATTGTTATACTTCTAAATATACATCTGGGATTGACATTATAAATCAAATTGATTTTTCCTTAGGTGTATATTTTCAATGGTTTCTATTTACAATGAAGATTAAAAGATCCCCAGGCTGGTATTACCTGATGTTTAGCAGTATTTGTGTGCAGAGACCTGCTTTATACACGTATTGGGCATCTCACCAGATGTCTGAGATGCACAGTGTTCTGAGGCAGCATTTCCTACACGATGCTATGGCTTACTTTGTATGAAATGTTGCCACACTTGTTTTTTTTATTATTATTATTATTATTTGCGATAAGCGGGCCTCTCACTGTTGTGGCCTCTCCCATTGTGGAGCACAGGCTCCGGACGCGCAGGCTCAGCGGCCATGGCTCACGGGCCCAGCCGCTCCGCGGCATAGTGGGATCCTCCCGGACCGGGGCACGAACCCGCGTCCCCTGCATCGGCAGGCGGGCTCTCAACCACTGCTCCACCAAGGAAGCCCCACACTTGTTTTATCTAGAGTTATCTGGAACATTTGGGGCCCCTTGATTTACATGAGTGAATGAAAGAAAACCTTTACTGTATCTAAACAATAAAAAGATGGCAGGTGAGACAGCCAAACCTGGTAGTGAGGAGACCAGATTCCTGCAGAGTTTCCTGCCTGCCATGGACACACTGGAGATGACTGGCATCACCCTCGGGGTCACCAGTCTAGAGAGCTCTGGGTGTCTGGGGGACCTGCTTTCACCAGAGAACCACGGAGCGGGCGTGTGGCTTCCACTAAAAGATAAGTGGTACCTGGCTACCCTGGGGTCTAAAGAAGATCTCAGAGTTAGCTGGACTTTTGTCATTAAGCTCAGGGGAAATACACACACACACACACACACACACACACACACACACACGAACATAGTAACATAGTGTCAATCCCTTGGAGTGCCAGAGAAAATGGGAGAGAAATTCTGAGGCTTGTCTCCCTGCATTTGAATTTCTATCCACAAGGCAGCCTGGAAAAGGAAAATGATATGGCTCCAATATTTTGTTTAATAAGTGATAGGGCATCCAATTATTCTGGGATGGGTTCTGTGTATATAGGTTGTAGGTCAGAACCATCCCATAATAATCAGCACCCTGGTCCAGGAGGCAAATGCCCTGTGCCTCTCCGTACCCCTATGGCTTAGGGTTGTTCTTCTGAGGCATCTTTCTTCCCTTTGGGCTCCAAGTTCACTTGCAGCAGAGTTCACCTGTAAGAACATGTTCGTAGGAAGGAGGGAGGTGATGGGTGCCCTGTGTCCTGCCAGGGATGGCTGCTTCTCTGACATACTGGTTCTAGGATTGGGAGTAAGTTTCCAGAAATTACCTATTTGAATACACCCAAAGCATTGTGGACTTCCTTGATGCTCTTTCATCAAATATTTTTCAAAGCCTTATTAGTAAGTAGAATGATTAATAAATAGAATGGTAGGTGTGGACCAGAGGTTCTCAACTCTGGCTGCCGGTTAGAATCTTCTGGGGAGCTCAAAATCTCAAGGATTTTATAGTCCCTTTAATGAATTGAAAACAGAGAAAATGGTGATCCTAGCAGGATATTTCCTTCTGAAACCATGCTCCAGTGCCTCACTTGCCCTTAATTAATTTTATTGGAGTTGACCCAAATAAAAACCTATCTCATCGCATTCACCTCCCCTACCTGCCACGCGCTGACAGTGTTAGGAAACAGAATCTGGCACCATGCCTGCCGGATGACACACAAGCCAATGCGGGATGGTATGACGAATCAGAAGTAGCCCTTCCCTCAGCTGGAGACTCCTCCCACAGGGTCTGAAGCGCTAGCATTTCTAACCCAGCCCCTCTCCAGATCCGCACACCTGTCAGAAATCACTTCAGTGGGAAGGAAGGTCAAGGGCAGGAAAACAGCCCCTTATATAGCCATCTTGTATAGCCATCTCAGTGATGGAAGTGGGATTGCCTAAATGTCATTTTGTGCTTTGCCACAAAATAAAAAGAACCCTGGGGTGTTCCAGAGAAGAGGGGTGACTTTCTCTGCCTCCTGGCTGGGAAGGAATCTCCAGGGACGGATGGCTGGAGAATCAGAAGTGGGGAGAGCTGGGGAAGTTGTGCCTCTCGACGGCCGATTTTTGAGTCTGTTTGGCTTGTGTTTCTGCAGAGTAAAACATAAGTTAAAAAGAAGGGGAGGGAAAATTAGGTCTTGAGAGAACTAGAGACTCAAGGAATTACTTTTGTTGTTGTTGATGCTACAGTTGGTCCCTAAAAGAAGACAGAGTCGTAAGGGGAATGTAAACCCTCGCGCCACTGGTTTTCTGAGCAGCCTAGTTTGAGTGGAGCTTTAGCTGCCTGGGAAAGTAGAGCAGGTCCCATAGGGAGAAACCCTCTTTCAGATGGGTTTGGGAATCCAGTGTGCTTTTTTTCACTCGAAAACATATTTATTATCATCCCTCTAGGTAACTGTAGTTTGACAAATGTCTTGGTGATAATGTTGAAAAGGAAAACCTGAGAGACAGACTGCTTAGCTTAATTGCTAACAGCATTCACATCACTTTGAAAGTGTAGGACATTTAGGAAAATCTAGTTTAATTCACAAAGAAGACGGTTTCACACCCTGGCTGAGCCAGATCATTGACAAGATTAGATATTGTCACAGTTAGAGATAGAGCAAAAAACAAAACGAATTCAAAACAAACAAAAACAAAATAAAGTTCAGCGTGGACTTCAGTAAGAAATATAAGAGGGTGGCAAAGGCACTGTGGTCATGTGACTTCCCAGCTTCCGAAGTCTGTGCTGGTGCTTTGTGAATATTTAGGTAGGAAGGAAGGGTTTGGTCAGGCTGGAGGGGAAAACAGAGGAAAGGGGTGGGGGAGCTGCTCGTTGCCCTGGGAACGTGAGGGGGAGGGTGGCACTTCCTAGGCTGAGCGGGGCACCCAAGACAAGGTCCAGGTGCAGGCGCAGGCTGTGTATCCCTGAAACACCTGTACGGTGCTACTGGGAGGGGGTTCATCCTGTTAATTGAGCCAGACAGGATGCTCGGGGATGTGTGCGACCCCTTTGAGCTGCCCAGAACCCTGCATCTTTCTCAAACACTTTCCAGATTCAAAAATGAATACTTTCAAAGAGGAGTTAACACATTTGGGGGACAAAAATCAAACTTTGCTTTACTCTTTTGAACATGGAAATTTAAAGAAAGGTATTACTGTGATCATAGATGCACAAGGAAGGTAGACTTAAGAATCTTCATGCATCGTCCCATGTTGTCTCTTGCTCCCTGTTTTACAGTTGGAAACTGTAGATTTAGATGGTTGGGAAATATTAAATAAGGAAATCCATGAGCCTCTTTGAGTGTTTAAAGCATGGGGTGGGGAATAGAACAAAATAGAAATGCTATGTTTCTTAGCAGTCAGTAGCAGTTTCAAAATATTCCATGTTCCAAATATTCCAGTTTCCGTGTCATATTAAAAAAAAAAAGACTTTCTAGGACAAGTGTATTTCTCAGACTTATGAAGTAATGTAGGAAAGTAATTGTATCCCCATAAAACAACTCCATTCAAAAGAAGAAATAAAAATACCCTTTAGGGATGGCAAAGGAAGGAAGCTGTCCCTTGTGTCCAAGCACAAATGGGTGAGATTAGCATGATTAAAAACCAATTCTAAAGGAACACCTTCTCACCACACATCCAAATAGTTCTCATTTCCACTGCTTTCCTCCTCAAAAATTGGATCTTCTAAGGAAAGAAAACTTAAAGTAGATGTTGCTTTAAATTCTTTCAAACTCATGGTATCATGTTCAACCAAAAGCTCTAATACATCAAGGTAAGTAATAGGTTAATCCAGTGTCCTGACTGGCTGTTTCAAGTTTGACCAGGAGGACTCTCAGCCACCAACCTGCGCCTCTATCTATCCGCCACTGGCTTTAGTCCTATTGGTCCCAAGAAGGAAACAGTGACTCCTAGGCTTGCAGAAGCATCTGGATGTCGTGGCAGGTGAGTGATGACCCAAGGAAAATGGAGGAAGCTGAGGAGCTTAGACAAGTATTGCTCTGCCTCGGAGACTCTCTCTTCCATTCACAGTGTTATCTCCTGAGGGCTTTCCAGTAGACTTTAGGAATCCTCTATTTAAATTTTTGTTTTCTAATAATAAGAAGAGAAACTCCTTCTTCATATCAAATGATAAAATCAAATTTGTTTCCTGGATTTTTTTTCTTTCTATTTTGTCTTTTTCGTCATCATTAGCATTTCATGATTTCATCATTAGAGACTAATATCATTAGCTTTAAAATAGAAATGTTATTATTTATAATGAGAAATAAAAGTTAAGGAAAATATTAAGAAGTGAAAATAAGAAGAAAAGAGTCACATATATTTCCAACAATCAAAAGCTCTAAAATGGTGTTTTGAGGTCATTTGTGCTATCTTTTCTCCATATAATGATTTTCTAAAAATTCAACCTAGACATAATATATAGAGAGTGAGAAGGCAAGACAAAGACATTCTTGGGAAAAGATATTTGCAGTAAAAGTATCTGACAAAGGACTCATATCCAGAATATTGAAGAGTTCCTACAAATTAATAGGAAAAAGACAACCCAGTAAAAAATGGGCAAAAGACTTGAATGGGTACATGTCTAAAAAACGATATTCAAATGTCCAATGAACATATAAAAAAGTATCCAACATCACTGATCATAAGGGATATACAAATTAAAACCACAGTAATATACTCCTACACACCTACCAGAATGACAAAAGTTAAAGTGACTGATAATATCAAGTGTTGGTGAGGATGCGGAGCAACTGGAACTCTCATATACTTCTCATAAGAGTGTAAATTGGCACAGTTCTTTGTAAATGATAGGATTTCCTATTATATATCCAACTTTTTTATTCATTCATCCATTGATGGGCATTTAGGTTGTTTCCATGTCTTGGCTATTATAAATAATGCTGCAATGAACATGGGGGTACAGATATATTTTCAAGTTGGTATTTTTGTTTCCTTTGGATATATTCCCAAAAGTGGAATTGCTGGATTATATGGTTGTTCTGTTTTTAATTTCTTGAGGATCCTCCACACTGTTTTCCATAGTGACTACACCAACTTACAATCCCACCAACAGTGCACAAGTGTTCCCTTCTCTCCACATCCACACCAGCATTTATTATCTTTTGTCCATTGTTGATGGCCATTCCAACAGGTGTGTGGTGATATCTCATTGTGGTTTTAATCTGCATATTCTTAATGACTAGTGGTGTTGAGCATCTTCTCATGGATCTATTGGCCTTTTGTATATCTTCTTTGGAGAAATGTCTATTCAGGTCCTTTGCCCATTTTTAAAATTGGGTCATTCATCTTTTTTTTTGCTACTGAGTTGTATGAGATTTTGGATATTAGCCTCTTATCTGATAGATGGCTTGCATTTTTTCCCCATTCCACAGGTCTTTGTTTCACTTTGGTGATGGTTTCTTTTCCTGTGCAGAAGCTTTTTAGTTTGATGTAGTACCACTTATTTATTGTTTATTTTGTTGATTGTGCTTTAGGTGTCATATCAAAAAATGATTGCCAACACCCATGTAAAGGAGCTTTATTCCTATGTTTTCTTCTAGGAATTACATGATTTGAAGTCTAACACTTAAGTCTTTAATCTATTTTGAGTTAATTTTTGTGAGTGATGTAAGATATGGGTTCAGTTTCATTTTTTTACCTGTGAATATTCACTTATCTCAACACAATTTATTGAAAACAACTGTCTTCTCTCCATTGAGTATTCTTGACTCCCTTGTCAAATATTAGTTGACTGTGTATGCTTGGGTTTATTTCTGGGCTCTTGATTCTGTTCCATTTGTCTTTGTTTTATGTGAGTACCATACTGTTTTGATGATTATACCTTTACAGTATAGCTTGAAATCAGGAGATGTGGTGTTTCCTGCTCTGCTCTTCTTTTTCAAGATTTCTTTGGCTATTCAGAGTCTTTCATGGTTCCATAGAAACTTTAGGAGTGTTTTTTCTACCCCTGTAAAAAATGCCTTTGGAATATTAATAGGTATCGCATTGAATCTGTAAAGGGCTTTTGGTAGTATTGACATTTTAACCATATTAATTCTTCCAGTTCATGAACATGGGATACCTTTTCATTTATTTGTCTTTGATTTCTTTCATCAGTTTCTTGTAGTGTTTAGAGGTCTTTCACCTCCTTAGTTAAATTTATTCCAAAGTATTTTATTGTTTCTGTATGTTAATTCTAAAGTCATTATTGACATCCCCTCAGACATTCTTATGCCCAGAGCCTTAGAGGAAAACTGTTTTTGTTTGTTTGCTTGTTTTGTTTTTTGGCTGTGCTGTGTGGCATGTGGGATCTTGGTTCCTCGCCGACCAAGGATTGAACCTGGGTGACAGCAGTGAAAGTGAGAAAGCACCGAGTCCTAACTACTGGACTACCAGGGAATTCCCTCAACACTTTTAGAACTAAAGTTACTCATTCTACTTCAAAATAAGTTACTTAGGAAAAGACACTTTAGCATAATGCATGAAGGGCACAGATTTTGGAAACAATGACCAGCTTCAAATTCTGGTTCTACGACTTGACTTCCTTATGTCTCAGTTTTCTTACATGTAGGATAGAAATAACACTCACCAGAAAGGACCTATGTTAGAATTCAATGAGAAAATTAAGGTAGCACTAACCGGTCCTTGGCACATAGTAAGTGCTCAATACATATCTAATACTATTATTATTAGTGCTTAGCAGATGTGAGGCTATTAGAGCTCAATAGATGATAGCTAATCATTTCACTAGGAAAGAGTTCTCAGGGAAAGTGTTTTGATTTCTCAAGCGTTCTTCTGTGGCTACTACTGACGTCGACCAGAGAGCTCACTATTAGAGGAGGGAGCTATATTCTGAAGGGCTCAGGGATGTTGTGAAGGCCAAGTCACCGGGACAATGTCACCATTTGGCATTAAGTAAAAGAGAAGAGGAGGTTGAGTTTGGGGCTGAACATTTCTAAGATGTGAGCAAAGATATAGTGAATTCTTTTTTTTTTTTTTGATACTGTGAATTCTTAATTTCTCAAGAGATAAACAATACAAGTGCTCCCAGTCTCTGAAGTGGAGAATCAGGGTTGTGGTAGTGGAATGGCCAGATTAAGGCTGTAGGTGACCTTGACTTACTAAGATTAGTAGGCACAGCCTGGTAGCTGAGGGCTCTGAACCTGAGAAGGTGATCCCTGAGGTGGAGATCTGTGGAGTCAGGCAAGTTGGCCACTTCCCAGGGGCGGGTCTTGCTGCACCTGTGTCAGTGTACAGAGAGGTTGGTCCTTGGGATGGAGTGGTTGGAGTTCTGCATCTCAGATTTTTGCTCCACTTACAATGTCCTTATTCAAGCCTTCCTTGGACAGACCCCAGACTGGGGAGGGACCCCTCCCCTCATGGAAGCTGGGATATTTTACTCCATAATCATGCCCCTGCCCAGTGGCTGCTGCCCATCCCTCACCCGCCCACTCCAATGCACACTCACACCAGACAGAACCACCTTTGAACGTTTCAGAGGCTTTTAGATCCTGGAAGGATTGCTGCTCTTTAGGAAGAACTAAATTTATCAAACTTAATGTCCTAGGCACCATGACTCAGAAATTTAGTGACCTCCCCCCACCCCTTTGAATTCATCTTTTTCCCTCAACCTTTTTTTCTTGAAAAATTTCAAGCCTATATAAAAGTTGAAAGACCAGTACAAGGGACATCATGATATCCTTCACTTAGACTCACTGATTTGTGCTGTTGACATCTATTGAGCACCCACTGTATGCTTGGCACTCTGGTAGCCTTTGTGTAAACAAATATGAGTGAGTTCTGTTGCTTGAGCTCAAGCTGCTCATGGTGTATGGGACAAGGTAGAGCATAAGACAAAAAAACTATAATATGACCTGATCATGGTGGTATTCCAGGGAAGTATATTTCAGGTAAAGAGAGCAGAAAGGCTGAAGTCATGGGAGTTTGATAAGGCCTGGAAGATTTGGGGAACCGCATCTCAGTGATGGAGTACGTGATTCTGAGCAGAGAGAAAAGCCCAGGCACCAGTGTAAGATCCATCCACAGAGTAGAGCCGGCTCTGGAAGGTACTGAAGCTGACCACTCTAAAAGTTTTAAGCCCAAAATGCTTTCTGAAATTAGTAAAGAGGTTGCCTCTACTTTTTTGGGAAAGAAAAAGAAAATGGTTCCCAGGGCTGGGGTCTGCCAGGAATCCTGCCTGAAATTTCTTGGGCCTGCTCTGCTGATGAGTCAGCCCTGGTGTTGGCAATGCACAAGTTTGGGGGCCCCTGGCCATAGTGAGATCTTGGGGCCCCGTCCTCTAGAAACAACTTGCTTCCCATTTCCTGGAATCCATCAGAAGTGAGCCTTGTAGTATAATTACCCTAAGTTGTTACAACTAAGTTTTGAATGCAAGGGAATGAACCCTCCTAACTTATTTGAAAAGAAGTGAAGGATGACACTTGAAATGCAAGAAGACTTTTAAAAGGATGCAGGACTCATTTCTCCTTCAAAGGAGAACAGCATCTCCTAGTTTTTCTAAATGACTCTTACATGATTGATGGTACAGGGTAGTCATAGCTGCGATTTCTCATCTCTAGGGAAGATTTAACTGCTTTTCTCATATTGCAATCAAGGGTACTAAGTCCTCCCATGCGTATCCCTATTTGCTTTAACTTTTTCATTTAACACTTGAGAAACACATAAGAAAACAACACATAAGGACGAAAATTTGTGACCTCTATCACCTTTCCTCGGATATCTAAATTTTATATTGTACTGTTGCAGAGAGTGGGGCAGAGGTTGCTGGAAGAAACCTTACTCTTTCTGCTTCCAGGGTTATAAAGAAATTCAGTGGCACTGGACTTATTGGATACAACCTCTTCTCTGTATCTGAAATTTGGGTGTGCAACCCAAGGGGGGCTCCCACTTTGGCCCTCAAGCTGTATCACAGTGTTTTGCTGGGCACAGCAGAGTAGATTTGCTAGGCAGATGGCAGCTCCACATCCACAGGGAAAGGCTACTTAGCATGAGAATCTCTGCTGAGAGCCGGAGGTTCCTTCTTATACTGTGCAGCTCCAGGCTGGCAGGGTGACAGAGGAAGACGGAAAGCTTACCTAACTAAAGACATGCTAACTGAGGAAAACACAGCACTATCCCTTGTCTTTTACTCCCTAACTGAGGCACTGCAGTGCAGAAAAAGGAAGTTGTCCTTTATATTAAAAAATGAAGGAAAAAACCCCAAAGTGCCTATTGTTTGCATACTTTCATATCTAATGTTATATTCAGACAGCACTGGATGATTCCTAGCAAGTTTTGGATCCAAGAATTAAACCACTGACATTCTGGAGGGTCTGTTCTTTTTATTCTATTCTATTTTGATTTTTTTTCAGCCTTATTGAGATTAATTTGACATATAGCAGTGTATAAGTTTAAGGTGTTCAACGTGATGATTTGATACACATACGTATTGCGAAATAATTACTGCAATAAGGTTAGTTAACACCATCATCTCATATAACTGCCTTTTTATGTGGCGAGAACACTTAAGATCTGCTCTCTTAGCAACTTTCAAGTATACAATACAGTATCGTTAACTATAGTCCCCGGGCTCTACATTAGATCCCTAGAACTTACTCATTTTAATGAGGGTTGGCCGTTCAGTGGAAAATACAGGGCTTTAATGATACCTTTCTCCAAACAACTTAAAATCTTGCTAACACAAAGCACACAGAAGTTAGAAAAGATGTAGTGGGTGCTGAAGGAGATGAGAGGAAAGTCACAACAGTGACGGCAGGGGAAGTCTGAGAAAGCTTCACGGCTGAGTGGCGATGTGCCAGCAGACTTAAATGCAGCAAGTGCTACAATATATAAAACATGTGAAAAACGCCCTGGAAGATATACACCAAACTGTTTAGTTCTGAGGAGGATACTAGGATTAAGTATGGGAGATATTAAAGGGGATCATTGATTTTGATTGCACTCAATCAAAACTTACTTGTATTACCTGTATAATCAGTGGTGTGCTGGTAAATGTTAAGGAAGCAACTCCCTCCCAAAAAAAAAAAAAAAAAAAAAAATTCCCATTGTAGTGTTGTCCTACCACAGGGTTTTCCATGGTGTAAATACTTCCACTATGGCTAATTTCAAGCAACCAAAGTAAAGTCAACTAGCTCACAAATTCTGAGAAATTTAACAATTCAAGCAATTGTTATGTGCCAGGCTCTGGGTCAAGTATGGGGAAGATGGAGAAAAGGTTATGATGCAATCCTTGTCTGCCAGACAACAGACATACAGTGGCGGAGCTAAAAGAGGGACTAGAGGAAGAAGAGATTAACTTTGGCAGGGTGTGGGGGAGGGGGAGAATCAGAGAAGGTTCCCTGAGTGAGTTCTGAAAGATGGAATAATAGGTAACTAGTGGATGGGAAAAGGCCCCAAAGCATGGAAGCACATGATACATTCAGGGAATTGCAAATTGCTCACTTTGCACAAGATTATTGGCACAAAATGGAGGATGAGGCCAGAAAAGAGGGCTGGGTCCATATTGTCAAAGACGATGAATTTCACTGTGTAGTAGTAACGTGAGCTACTGACAACTTTTGAGAGGCGTCAGGCATTAACTCTGATAGCAGAGTGGACACTAAACTGTAAAGGAGACCAGTGCAATGTTTCCAACGGGACAATACAGTAGAGATAGAAATAACGACAGATCCAAGAAGCCTTTATGAGGGAGAATGAACAGGATAATGAATTGGCTGAAGTGAGTGGAAGAGATTGGTTGCTTGAAGGTTATACCTAGGACTTTGAAAAATGATCACTCTGCTTCCTGTGGGAACGAATGACTTTGTCAGCAAAGAAAGGAAGCATTTTTAAGAGACTATAAAAGTTAGGACTTGGGAGCCCAACTGGTTATTTATCTTGTATCTTACGAGTGATGTTTGTAAGTTTGAAGGTCTGAGACTTGAGTGGCAGGCCATGAAGATGGTTTTGTTTTATTGTATTTGGATTTATGGATCTTATTTCTAGGTAGTTATGTTATGAAAATGATGCACTTTTGATCTGGGAGGGAGGACATCTCAAAAAATTGGGAAATAATAATTAACCCAGGAGTTTACTGGATAAATAATCATTTATCCATGGAGCGTGAAAAGAGAATAAGTAAGGGAAGGGAGGAAAGCACCCAGGTAAGCCTGTGAATCCAGTTACTCTAAAGAGTAACAGGCATAATACAGAAAGAATAAGGGAGCAGGGAGGTGCCTGGTGATTCACATGAGAAACCAATTGGGAAGGAGGCCAGAAACAATACTTAGGGCCTTAGATGTCTATGTATAAACACACAGGGCATAGGTAACAAGCAAAGTAAACTTGAGATTGTAACACCAGGGGTAAACAAGGTGATCTCATTGGAACTTTGTAGCCTCAAGACTGACATACATACTTTGCTGTACAGCAGAAATTAACACACTGTAAATCAACTATACTTACATAAAAAAATAACTTTAAAAAAAGATTAATTAAAAAAAATGAGACAACTCCTTGTATATCTACATAGAACATGAAAACATATTAAATAAAGTAGGTTACAAATAGATGTACATAATATGATCTAATTTTGGTAAAATAAAGAAACTATTACTGTTTTCAGAAAAGACAAAGACTGACATACAGTGATGAAATCAAATCTATGCCCATTCAAAAGAAGCATATTTATGAGGTGGGGCAGGAGATTGGTGTGTATTGTAGTGGAACTAAGTGGAAGAGCATAAAGATGAATATTTAGGACGAGAAGTTCAGAGCGTTAAAGCAATTACTACACACCATTTGGCCAGAAGGTAACATAGGGAAAATATTAAATAGCAAATTTGTATAAAACATTCAGATAAAATCCTTTCAAAAATTCGAATGGAAAATCTGACCCTGATTTCTTTTATTTATTTGCTTGTTTATTTATTAATTTACTTATTTATGGCTGCGTTGGGTCTTTGTTGCTGTGGGCGGGCTTTCTCTGGTTGCGGAGAGCGGGCCTCTCATTGCGGTAGCTTCTCTTGTGGAGCGTGGGCTCTAGGTGTGCAGGCTTCAGTAGTTGTGGCTCGTGGGCCCTAGAGTGTGGGCTCAGTAGTTGTGGCTCACGGGCTCAGTAGTTGTGGCTCGCGGGCTCTAGAGCGCAGAATCAATAGTTGTGGCGCACAGGCTTAGTTGCTCCGTGGCATGTGGGATCTTCCCAGATCAGGGCTCAAACCTGTGTCCCCTGCATTGGCAGGTGGATTCTTAACCACTATGCCACCAGGGAAGCTGCCCCTAAAAATTAAATATTTTTATAAAGATTTAAATTTTTTAAAACTTTAAAAATTTTAAAGATTCAAAAGTCTCAACAACCGAGAGTATAGAAAATCAAATAGTACTTCCGTTTTTTTCATTGGCAAATATAATGTTAAAATTCATGTGACAAGACAAACAGATTCTTTACAATGGGCAGATGAAACAGGAGGGAATGGGGCAGAACACAGCCTTTAAAACAGTGACATAGCGCGAGGACATGACATAAACTGATTAGAACCAAATAAGTCCAAGATGGCAGACCTCGAGCCTCACTATCGCTCATTGTAACACATCAGCTAAATGACAAACCCACAGGCGCCATGACAGTTCCAAGGTTGACCATAAAGGTCAAAAAGTGGGTGGTTTGGGGCTTCCCTGGTGGCGTGGTGGCTGAGAGTCCACCTGCCGGTGCAGGGGACACGGGTTAGTGCCCCGGTCCGGGAAGATCCCACATGCCGTGGAGCGTCTGGGCCCGTGAGCCATGGCCGCTGAGCCTGCGCACCCGGAGCCTGTGCTCTGAAACGGGAGAGGCCACAACAGTGAGAGGCCCGCGTACCGCAAAAAAAAAAAAAAGAACCTGAGCTTCATTAAGAACCTGAGCTTCCTTAAGTCCTGGGGCCAGGTGTGTGATCTCAATTAAAAGACTGTGGGTTCAAGTCCCAGTCTGGGTTACACAGTTTCACAGATACACTTGTAGCTCACCCATGGGGAAAACCCCCTAGCCAGGTTAATAACCCCCTGTAGCCAAGGATCATGAGTCTGTTAAAAAGGGGTCTGATAAAAAAATTCATTATCAGTGGGGAATTCCCTGGTGGTCCAGTGGTTAGGACCCTGAGCTTTCACTGCCAAGGGTGTGGGCTTGGTCCCTGGTTGGGAAACTAAGATCCCACAAGCCGGGCAGCCAAAAGAAAAAATCACTATCAGAGAGTATCTAGAAAGTGCCAGGCCAGAGGCATGTTGATGCTCTCAGGTGGTCTAATCTCATTTAGAGCCATAGTCCCTCAGTGCCTAGGGATGTTATGGGTTGAACTGTGTCCTCTTCCCCACCCTACCTCAAGTTCTTATGTAGAAGTCGAACCCGGGGCTTCCCTGGTGGCGCAGTGGTTAAGAATCCGCCTGCCAATGCAGGGTTCACGGTTCGAGCCCTGGTCCAGGAAGATCCCACACGCCGCGGAGCAACTAAGCCCATGTGCCACAGCTACTGAGCCTGTGCTCTAGAGCCCAACAGCCACAACTACTGAAGCTCACGTGCCTAGAGCGCGTGCTCCGCAACAAGAGAAGCCACCACAACGGGAAGCCAGCACACCACAACAAAGAGTAGCCCCCGCTCTCTGCAACTAGAGGAAGCCCACGCAAAGCAACTAAGACCCAACACAGCCAAAAATAAATAAAATAAATTAAATTAATTAAAAAAAGAGAATGTGTTAAAAAAAAAAGTCCAACCCTCCGTGAACCTCAGGATGTGACCTTATTTGGAAATAAGGTCTTTGCAGATGTAATCAAGTTCAAATGAGGGCATATTGGATTAGGGTGAGCCCTAATCCAAAGACTAGTGTCTTTTTAAGAAGAGGGAAATTTGGACACAGAGAAACACATAGAGGGAAGACAATGTGAAGGACAAAAAGAAAAGGTGGACATTTGGTGCCAGGGAGAGAGGCCTGGACCAGAGCTCTTCATCACGGCCCTCAGGAGGAACCAACCCTGCCGACATCTTGATCTTGGACTTCTGGCCTCCAGAGCTGTATTTCTGTTGTTTAAGCCACTCAGCCTGTGGTGCTTTATTACAGTAGCACTAGCAAACCAATACACGGGACTAGAGCTCAGCTCCCAGAGGAGGAGGGGGACTGGCAAGGACCAGGCAGGACGTCAGAGTAACAGCCAAGCAGGTGAATGAAACTTCAGCCCCACGGAGGAATGTAAGTGAAAAAGGGGAACCAAGGTAAAGCCTAGTAAATTGGGGCAAACTCAGAGATGTTAAAGCTGCACTCACGGGCTTTCCCAGGACTCATCTCCTAAACATAAAAGATCTGGCATCAAATCCAGGGCAGTAAGAGCTTAAGAAGGCTGGTTGCCTCCATGGGAATGGCCCAGTTTCTGGGTCAGGTTGGCATGTGTGTGAAAGTCCCCAGTATCTATGGCTGAGTGGGTGTAGGCAAGGCAGTCGTGTGAAAGAAGATTTAGAATTTATCATAGAGGAGAATAAATTTTGGCTCAAAGTTAGGAGAACTTTCATTTTTCCTTTTTTGAAAAATAAATTTGTTTTATTTATTTTTGGCTGCGTTGGGTCTTTGTTGCTGCGCACGGGCTTTCTCTAGTTGCTGCGAGAGGGGGCTACTCTTCGTTGTGGTGCGCGGGTTTCTCACTGCGGTGGCTTCTCTTGTTGCGGAGCACAGGCTCTAGGCATTCGGGCTCAGTAGTTGTGGTTTGCGGGCTCTACGGAGAAGGCTCAGTAGTTGTGGTGCACAGGCTTAGTTGCTCCGCAGCATGTGGGATCCTCCTGGACCAGGGCTATGAACCCCCGTCCCCTGAGTTGGCAGACAGATTCTTAACCACTGCATCACCAGGGAAGCCCCTGATTTTTTCTTTTTAAAAACATTTGATGTTTAAAATATCAAATGGAAATTTGGAAAATAGGAAAAGAAAAAAATTCTCCCCACAATCCCACCATCTTAACCAAATTCACCATGTATTTCCTTTGCCTTTCTTCATGTATGTATATTTCAGGTATTGGATTTAGAAAGTGTGCATATAATTTGCATCCTGATTTTTAAAGGAATAAAATTTTAGTACAAACATGTTCCCATTTTGCTACATGATTTCTCATAAGGATAACTTTTAATGGCTGCAGAAGTCCATGGAATGTGTGAAGCATAATAAATGATTCCCCTATTGTTGGATGTTAAGGTTGTGGCTAGTTTCTTCCTTATCAATATTCTCCCTAAGGTTCCTTCCAGTACTGAGATTCTATGATTCTACGTTTGGCAAATGGAAAAGAAAACGACTTCTCAAATTATCTTCTCCCTCTATAATTCTTAAGAGGGGCCTTTTGAGACACCCTGACATGGTATATCAAGTCGTCTTTCTTTTTTCTTTTTTTTTTTTTTGCCACACCACATGGCATGCGGGATCTTAGTTTCCTGACCAAGGATGGAACCTGTGCCTCCTGTAATGGAAGCCCAGAGTCTTAACCCCTGGACCATCAGGAAAGTCCCCATCAAGTCATATTTCTGTTTATTTCCTCTGAGTATCACTTTCATAAAAACAATTTTAAGAAATTTGTATCTAGTTGCCTATCTTTGACAGTTTTTTTTTCCCAGATGTACCAAAAAAAAAAGAAAAGAAAGAAAAGAAAAAAACACCAAATTAGAACAAAGAATTCCTGTATCCCTTTCATCCAGATTCCCCCAAAGTTAACATTTTACATAATACAATGATCAAAATTGGAAAATTATCTTTGATGCATCACTCTTTTTTTTTTGTGGTACGCGGGCCTCTCACTGTTGTGGCCTCTCCCGTTGCGGAGCACAGGCTTCGGACGTACAGGCTCAGCGGCCATGGCTCACGGGCCCAGCCGCTCCGCGGCATGTGGGATCTTCCCGGACCGGGGCACGAACCCGTGTCCCCTGCATCAGCAGGCAGACTCTCAACCACTGCGCCACCAGGGAAGCCCTGATGCATCACTCTTATCAAATCTACAGACCCGATTCAACTTTCACCATTTGTTTCTGGTCTCAGATCCAATGAGGGATCACAGGTTGCAGTAGCTGTCTGCATCTCCTTAATCTCCTTTAATCCAGAACATTTTCTCAATCCTTCTTTGTTGTTCACAACTTTGACACTTTTGAAAAGTACTGGCCAACTATTTAATAGAATGACCCTCAATTTGAGTTGTCCTGTATTTCCTCATGAATTTTTGTGTACCACCAGAGTGATGTTGGGTCCTTTTCAGAGCATCTGTGTGGGGAGGCACGTGATGTAGATCTGTCTCATTACAAGAAATGATAACTTTAATTACCTAGTTAAGGTGGTCTTTGTCAGGTTTTTCCACCATAAAGTTACTGTTTTTTCTTTAGTAAATATTATAGGGATCTACTTTGAGACTATGTAAAAATCTTGTTTCTTATCATACTTTCACTAACTAATTTTAGCTTTCAGTGATGATTCATCCCTGAACCAATTATTGTGCTGTTTTCCAGATGGTGATTTTCTACTTTCATTATTCTTTCTATGAATATTAGCTGTGATTTACCTTGGGCAGGCTTTATATATGTATGTATATATATATATATATATATATGTGTTATATATATATATATATTTTTTTTTTTTTTTACCTATACAGCCTTAGATTATACTTTTGTTAAAGCAAAAAAAAGAGAATATTTACCTACTGCTTATTCTGTTGTTCCTGTTACCCAAACACCTGGGGACCGCCAAAGGTCGAGGTACCCAGACAAAGGCTTGGAGCTGATGGGGGCATCTTCATGTATCTACACTGACTCCTGATTTTCTGAGTTTCAGCTAATTATAGATCGTTCTGCGAAGGAATCACAGGCACTTTTTACTACGTGATTTATCCTTAAATAATCACTGTAAAGTAATAAGAAAGTAGCCATTGCCACTTCCACTCTACAGATGGGAAAAATGAAACCTAAGAGTGTTGATACTCCACCCCAGATCACATAGCCGCAGTGCCTGGAGTTTTTTAGTTCCTCTCTGGGACTGTCTAAAAATTACATTACTTCTATTTGTATTTGATAACATGATATGTCTTCAAGAAAAGATATTGCTTTTGAACAAAATTATTATCAATAAGACTGTCATTCTTTTGGCTAATTATTATGTAAATTTTCACCCATTGTAATCCAACCTATTATTTGCAAGCAACAATAGTTATTTAAACAGAAGCTTCTTGCAGACATAAATTACAAAAATTATTTTTATCTCAAGCTGAATTCTTCATGATGACCTGAAATTCTAAATACAGAATCTTCCGTTTATCCAGAATGGTTAAGAGGTTCTAGTTAACTAAACATTTCTATATGTAGCAGGATTCCCACTCTTCAAAGAATCCAAACACAAAGATGTAGGAAAAGTATTCTTTAGAATCAAATACACATTTTAGGCCACTCCTTAGATGTGCAGGATTAGTCAGGTTACTATAAATAAAAAAAGAATAAAATTTGGCTGGAAAAAAATTAGACAATATCTTACATTAATATGAAAGGCAACTCTTATTGCACAGTCCCATTATAAAGGAGGTAGGAGATGAGCTGATTTTTAAAAAAATATTCACTTCCTATGTTACCTTGTTTTCTTATCATTTATTTTTTTTCTCCTAAAAATAGCATATAGGAGAAAGAAATTTTAGATTAGGTGGACTTTCTGATGATTGGTATCTTGGAGTTTTTTTTTTTTTTTGCTTCACCACATGGCTTTTTTTTTTTTTTTTTT
>NW_006773947.1:3231151-3243916 GCF_000442215.2 Lipotes vexillifer | reverse complement strand
GCCGGGGTACGAACCCGTGTCCCCTGCATCGGCAGGCGGACTCTCAACCACTGCATCACCAGGGAAGCCCCTGCAGTGAGATCTTGGAGTCTTAACCACTGGACTGCCAGGGAAGTCCTGGTATCTTGCATTTTAAAAAATTACTAAGACAGCTGTTGTTACACCAGCTTCTTATCCTTAGGGTACCAGTAATTAGAGTTGACCAAGGGGACACCAAGCATCCACATTTGTTCACATAATCAAGACTCGTGAACTCCGAGTGCCTCAGCCCAGCCACTCCTGCTGATTGGCATCGTTTAATTTCATTTTTGTCATTTTCGTATCCCCAGTATTCATCCCTGTGCCTGGTACAAAGTAGGCGCTGGATAAATATTGCTCCCTGATCCACTGACCCAGTGACAGCCAGACTTCACACCCAGGATGAGGGCCCAGCCTCAGCCTTCCTGAATTCCTGAAATTTTTTTTCTTATTTCAAAAACAAGGCATGCTCATTATAGATACATGTAAAATAGAGAAACTCACGCACGCACGAAAGAGAACATAAAGGCTTCCCTATCTCACTAGCCACAGAGATGACTAGGCCATGAAGATGAACATTTTCCCATTTACTAAATATTCTTCAAAAACATGTTTTTAATGGCAATAGAATGGTCCATTGTGTGGATGTGCCATGTTTAACCACTTCCTTGTTGTGGGTCATATAAATTCTTTACAGTTTGCCACCATTGGCAAGAGTGTTGCAATGTTGCACAATAAACTCTCTGGCTATTAAAGCTGATTATCACGTTCCTTTCCAAAAGATTATGTCCATTTAAGTCCATTTGCGACTGCCCCGTATATTTTAAATGCTGACAGTTGAGAAATGAGGGTTTCGAAACTCCTTTCCACTTAAACAGCCTCCAGTGTGATGAGAGTGAACTAACCTTTTCCTCCAGACTTAACTCTGGGCCCCTGAGAAGGGTAAATCACAGGGGAGTGGATAATTTGGAAAACATTCCTGGAAACCGCAACCCAAATGGAGGAGAGAGAGTTCGCCCTTTTAAAAAAAGCTTGTGCAATAAAGCGAAGGGGCAATGACACCCCAAATTGAGCGATAATAACACAAAACAACCAATATTGTTATACTGATTGTTGTCCTTGTATTCATGACCCCAAATTAAAAGTGATTTTCTCTTTACAGAGGATAAAATCATGCTAGTGAAAAGGCGAAACTATTTGGGAGAGGAATCAGTCAAAAAGAGAGAATACTTAAAACAAAATTTACTTTTACTCTGAGGAATATATTTGTTTCATTCGGAAACAAAACCCTCATTTTCAAAAATGATATATAATAAAAGCCAAATCTTTCAAAATTTACGTGCCATTATCAGAAAGAAAATTCCATTCTGGTGCTTGTCTTTTTCTGCGACTGCATATTCTGCCTCTGAGACTGCAGAGCAGGTGTCAGCTTTGCTCAGGACCTACGGCAGGTATGGCCAGTTTCTAAATATAGCACGTGCCCATCTCTTTATTAAGTCAGCATTTCAAATGACCGTGAGCCATTACATACAGCTAAATTATTATTATCGCAATACAATAGCTTAACTTTTTTCCATTTAACACTTCATGGGACAATTTATTTCCAGCCTTCCACTTCCAGTCAAGCAAAGGCTGCATTACTTGGAACTCTGGGGAAAGCTCTAGAGATACAGGCCTGGGCTCTGAGCCAGTCCTGCAATGGGAAACCACCATTTTAGCGGGATTTTTGGAGTACAGTGGGAGTGAGATTGAAATCAATCTTTATGTGGGGCAATTTTGCTGAGAAGCCTGAGTGATTGACCCTTTCTTTATTTTACTTCTGTGTTTTCAATGATTGTCGTGAATCTAATTCCAGCCTATTTTCCAATCACAAGCCTTTTTATTATTATTTTTTTTTTTTTTGCGGTACGCGGGCCTCTCACTGTTGTGGCCTCTCCCGTTGCGGAGCACAGGCTCCGGACGCGCAGGCTCAGCGGCCATGGCTCACGGGCCCAGCCGCTCCGCGGCATGTGGGATCCTCCCGGACCGGGGCACGAACCCGCATCCCCTGCATCGGCAGGCGGACTCTCAACCACTGCGCCACCAGGGAAGCCCCAAGCCTTTTTATTATATTTTATAGCTTCAAGGCTCAGGGATGAACACTGTGCCCACTGTTAGTCAAAAAGAGGATATCCTGCCCAAAGCTGGGTATATGTAGTTTTATTAATATTAGGTAGTTGGGAAAGCAGTATTAATCCCACTTTCTTTGTACATTTCTTTAGACAGCCTCATGGTTGAACTTGCAGTTTTTAGTGAGTGATTGACTACAGACAGACGATTAAAGATTAGATTCAAAGCCACCACAGTTTCGTCTCAAAGTATGCTGGGAAGTCAGTGGGTACCAGAGCCACTTTGTCAGGGGAGAAAGCATGAGTCGAATTCCTAGGGCCCTTGAGTTTCCCTTCAACAAGGAAGTAGAATGAAGAGGAAGATGGAAGACATGTAACCACTTTTAAATGATGCAGGAAAAGTTATATATTTCTATTGATATTTTCTTTTTTAGTGGTGGTGGTAGGTCCTAAAGTTCTAAGGTGGAGTGAAGGTCTAGTAGCTGGGATCTGAGACAGAGTGGGGATCTACAGGGCTCCTAGAGGTTGGGGGTAGAGGGTACTCTAGGATGGAGTGAACAGAGCAGAACATTTCCATTTCCTTCCTCTGATCCCCACACTTGTGTGTCTGCCCCTGCTAATCTAGCTTCCTTAGCTCCACCATGCCATATAACATGTTCCTTCAGTGGCAGGGGCTGGGGTCAACAGGGAAAGATGGTTTAGTGGATACTGTTGGTTATCTACCCATTTCTCCCCTTCATCCAGCTCAGTGGGCCCACATTTTCATTTTAGTTTACATCATCACCTGTGTACTTTGAGGGGAGATGATCTCAACCTTAACTCTTGATCGGCTTAACCCAATCAGCCCATTCCATTCCCAAGCTAAGGTCAGTGGTTCAGGGTTGCATATGACTTACAGGGACCAAAGTGAATTTCAGGACTCCTGCTTAGAATCCTGTGACCAGGGTTTTCTTCCTCTTCTGCTGGATGCCAGAAGAAGTCCTTTTGCCACCTGAGAGAAGTGACCTCAAGATAAAGTCAACAAATGGGAGAGACATATACAGGGGGAGTGGCAGAGAAATGGGGCAGGAGCTCCTGGATTAAACTGACTCTGAACTTCAGTTACATCAACACATGACCGTTCTCACTGCTCAATCCAGCTAGAGAAGAGTTTCTGCATCTTGGGACCTTTACAGAGGGTTGGGGGTGTCTCGTATCTAGGCATCATATGGTCCATCTCTAGGGGCTGTGTCTTCCTTCTGACATGTTATGAATGGCAGTCAGTTGCTCATATTAACCAGGAATGTAGATTAAATGGTATATACTTGCAGTGAACAATACTAGAAAACAATGTTCACGTCTACAATACTGTATAATGATGAGGGGAGGGGTGGTATTTTGAGCTCTAACCATCATTTATCACATTATTTCTATAAGAAAATCAGCTCCAACTTCTTGGAAGCAACTTACAAATGAACTTTTGGGAATCATCTGGGTCTCAGGTTTCTCACAAGGGTGAGAAAGTAAGTAAAAGTGAGCTCTTGGGCTTCTCTGGTGGCGCAGTGGTTGAGAATCTGCCTGCCAATGCAGGGGATACGGGTTCGAGCCCTGGTCTGGGAGGATCCCACATGCCGCGGAGCAACTGGGCCCGTAAGCCACAACTACTGAGCCTGTGCGTCTGGAGCCTGTGCTCCACAACAAGAGAGGCCACGACAGTGAGCGGCCCGCGCACCGCTATGAAGAGTGGCCCCCACTTGCCGCACCTAGAGAAAGCCCTCGCGCAGAAACGAAGACCCAATACAGCCAAAAAATAAATAAGTAAATAAATAAACTTATTTAAAAAAAAAAAGGAGTGAGTTCTTGTAACAGGGCAGCATTCTTGAATACTATGGCATCTGCCAATTGTTCATTTGCCATTCAGCAAGCTGTATCTTGTTTGTTTTCACAGCAGTTGAGGATTTACCGTCATTATTTTAACCATTTTTGAAATTCTAGCACAGTGCTCATATCTTGCCTATAAATACTTATATACCTTATTTCCTACAGTAAACTCATTTTTTGAGTTGTCAGATTTATGGAAACTTGAGAGATCCAAACAGGCTCATATTTCTAAGCAAAAGCAAATAGTAATTTTCTCCTTCTCTACCCATGGGTTAGTCAAAGCAGGGACTTTTTCTAAGAGCAGAGATATCTGTCATCTTTAGATGGTTCCAACACAAAAATGCAACGGTTCGTAATACTTTGGGCTCAACACTTAAGTTATAGATTGAAAAACAATTGGTCAAGTAAGCAGAGAGAGAGCCTTGAAATGAAAGGATCCATGCTTGGAATCGTGATTGGGTAAAACTTACTTCACATATAGGTGTGGCAGGAGACGGCCTACCTGAATTAAATGTTACTAAGAGACTCGTCCCCCAAAATCTCTCCCACAAGACTGCCAAGGAGTCTGAAATTCTACCAATCATGCCTTTTAGAAACCATACTATACAAAGTCTCTGCTGAAACAAGAGTGTATCACCTCTGATGGCCTGGTTATCCCAGTAGCCTTACTTAGATCAGCCTGGTGTCTACCTGTTTGGGGTGGGCTGTTGGGAAAGGGAAGAAGGGAAGGATTGAATGTGAGGTAACTGATGACTGTCCCTGTTGGCTACACAGCACTGGGTAGGGGAACAAGAGACCTTTGAAAGACAATCTGATGTATTTCATAGCGTTGCCTTGGGCTTTCCCTATCTATCTCGATTCAATAGATCTCATTTTCCTTCTTGAGGTTCAGAGGGTGTGGACTGGAACAGCTCTTCCCTCCACACCAATCTCTATTCTCTGCCCTGTTGTTGCTCATTGTTTGGTCACCTACAAAGAAGTCTCAGCAGGACCCCTGTGTGCGGCCCGGCAGTTGCTCCGTAGGCAACAGAGTAGCTGTTTTTATGCTGCTTTTCTTGAGTGAGTTCCTTAGGTTTATGTCCAGAACTAATACGGATTCAGTGAACCCCTGGTTTGGTACATGGAGGGAAGAAGAGAGAGACAATTCTCTTTTGGCCTCTTCCTCACGGCCAGCCTACAGTCCCTGCATCAGTGTGAGAGAGGAAGCAGATACGAGAAAATATGATACTGACGTTTGCTCTTGATGGTTACAGAAGTATAGTTGATCTGATGTGGGTCCAGGACTGTGCTATGAATCTCATCGGGGTGCTTCTAATTAGGTAGGATATCTTATGGTGACAATTCTTTAAAAGAGGATTCTGTAGGGCAGGAACTTTATCGACGGTATTCTTGTAAGGTGCTCTATATTTTGTGGTGTTGTGTGAGAATGTTTGAACTGCATGTCCTTAGCCATGTCTTGCCCTGTTTCCCATGTATTTGGGTGCTTCCAGGGAGGGAGGACTGTGGTGCAGTCGATGGCTGGTTTTCTCCAGATAGGGCACCCGCTCTCATGCCAGGCAAGTCCCCACAGCTGAAAAGCAATCTGCACTGCCCTGACCACACAGTGGAAAATGTAAGTGACAGGAACTTGACATTGTAGTCAAATGAATCCTTCAGAAGGGACCTTGTTTCTCTTGTGCTGTTTAACTTTTTTTGGTGTGACCTTATCCTATTGTATTTTTGGTAGGTGCCAGTTATAAATCTGTTCCTTTGTTATACCTACTGGCAAAAGGCAGTTGCTCTCAGGACTGACATCTGTTCCTTAACGTTAGAATGATGGAAACAAAAGAGGAGTATGTGGCCAAGACTCAAAACGGAATTTGCACCTCCGCTTCACGTTCATAGTGCTGGCGATGCTGTTGGCTGTTTGCCATTGATTCTTCTTTTTTTTTTGCGGTACGCGGGCCTCTCACCGTTGTGGCCTCTCCCGCTGCGGAGCACAGGCTCCGGACGCACAGGCTCAGCGGCCATGGCTCACGGGCCCAGCCGCTCCGCGGCATGTGGGATCTTCCCAGACCGGGGCACGAACCTGCGTCCCCTGCATCGGCAGGTGGACTCTCAACCACTGTGCTACCAGGGAAGCCCTGATCCTTCTTTTAAAGTGTGCTTTCTAATTGGCTTAATAAATTATTGGCCAATATAGAATTCTGAACACAGAGAATATAATGTTCTCAAGTGGCTGAATTAAGAGAGAAAAATGTGGAAAGTATTTTGAAGTTGGAAATAGTAGAACGTAGTGAAATATAAAGTCCATAAAAACTGAGAGAGTCTGGGAAGTAAAGGAACACGTCTGCTGCAATAATAGCCTCACAATAGCTCCTTTGAGGACCAACTATACAGTACTTGGGATTAGCGAATTTCCACAGGCTACAGTCAGGTTTTGTTTGTATTAGGATTATTGGATCAGAAAGTGGCTTAGAAAGATATCATTTGATAATCAACACTATTCAATATAGAATCCCGCCGAAAGTCGACGTTCAAACCTTCTGGTTGAAAATTCTATTTGGGAGGATGTAGGAGAAAAGAGTGACTTTTAAAACTTCAGATAAAGAGACCATTATCTCTAGCGTAGAAAAGTCTGATACTAATAATGTTGGAACTCATGTTTGGGCTTGGAGCGTGGTATCTTAAAATTTTCAAAATGATCACACTCAAGAGTCTGGCTAGACACTGCGTGTGTCCATGAGGATACAAAGATGAGCAAGACGTGATCCGAGCCCCCAGGTGTCGCAGACCAGAGGAGCACAGGGACGCAGTAAAGATGACCCACCTATGACCCACCTCATGTCCCAGTGACCACAGTGCTGCCTGAGCATCGGGAAGGCAGCCATAATCGTTGAGAATGTGGTGGGGTGAGTGAAGAAAGAAGAGGGCCATTGTGTGGTGGAGAAACATGTGTTAGCCTTCGTTGGTTTTAGGATGGATCTCATGGCCATTAGAGTCATACCAGTTGTGACTGTGGACACTTGGGGAGCTCACGAGGACAGAATTGGTGCTGTAACCCCAGGGCCAAGTTCTAGCCATCATGCAGGGCTCCTTCAAGTGAGAAAATTTACCAATGTGCCAGAAAGGAGAAATTTTACATGTGTGAGGTGTTAAAATATTTGCACCCTGAGAGTTTTATTGCCTCTGCAACCTTCACTTTTGCCTCTGATATAAACACGATATGCTGGGCAAGACGTTATGACTCCATTCACTGATCAAGATATTGGCACATTTGTCATTGTAAAGACAGCACGTTGGAAGGTTTTATACACAGAAAGGGTGAGTTTATGACCTTAAATAATCCCCAGTAGGAAATATCTGACATTCTTAAAGGCTTCTTCTCATATCTTTTCTTTATGCCTTTGCCTTCCTACCTAACTTTTTTGAGGACTTGGGGAATCCTCCCTTCCCCCCTCATCTCTCTTCCTCTAGGAAGGCAGCCTGAAATAGAAGTTTGTGTTTTTCCTTGTTTATCAAATGGTTCAAATAGTCTGCATGTTGAGCCAGACACTCTTCTAAGCATTTGATAAATATTAACTCATTGAGACTTCATAAAAACTCTTTGAGGAGGCTACTGTTCTTACCACCCCTTTTTTTACAGATGACAAAGATGACAAGTAGAGGGATTAAGTAGCTTGCATAAGGACGCAGAGAGTGAGCTGCAGAGCTGGGATTCAAACCCAGACCCCCAGCTCTCAACCTCCACGCAAGAGTTTAATCTAGCCATAGTGCTGAGGTGTGGACGGATTCTGCTGCCGGCCCACCAGCTCAACCACTGGGTAGGCCCTTTTCTATTCACCGCAAGCCGAGCTCTCTACAGAAAGGTGCCTTTGAAATGCAAAGGCTGACAGCTTTATTTGTGGATCCACACTGTGGTTTTTGTCTAGAGCTGGCTGGGCACCAGCTATGTGGTAGTCAGTCTTTAAAAAATGGTGTAATATTCCCACTGTTTTTGTTGGATAATTGCATGCCTTTAATTTGTGGGATTATAAACAGAGTAGTCACCTAGCTCAGGAGTGGCCAGAAGAAGTTATTTGATATCTACTAAGTCAAGTTTCTATTTTTATTCACCTCTGTAGAAGTAAACATTGTTATGGTCAGGGAAAAAAGCAACATCGTAATATACTCTAATCGGTGTTTCCTGATTGGTTAAGTTAAAAATATGCCTTCTGAAGAAGGTAGGCAATAATTCAGCTTCTTTCCTAACAGGTGAATACAATTTTCCTCTTAGATATTATGACAGTTTAGCTTTCTAGAATATGAAAAAAAAAGGGGGGGGGGAATCACACCTTTTTAATTCATGGATTTGGAACAGTGATTTAAAAAAAAAACCTACTTAAATCTCTGCTCACCTTACTCAGAAAATTCTGATAGTTCAAGATAAATGAAAACATTAAATCATGTAAAATAATTACTTATGTCGTAAATATGAAGTCCCCATATAGTCACCATACTGGAAATAAGGATATTCATGGTCACTGATGGCTTTGTGTCACTGTTCTGTGATTTAGTTGACTTATGACATATTTATAGGCAAAGAATAGATTATTTAGATAGCATCTTCCATCATAAGACATTTCAGCGGTTTGAAAACTTGAGCCTAATTTAACTGATCAGTCTTTGGAGATGAATCGTTCCTTTTGTTTAGCCCATTGGTACAGTATTTAGATTAACTTGTAGGTTTGTATTTAACCTGGGAGAATCCAAACAGCCAGATCAGACAGGTGTTAGTGGTCTTACTGGGGCCCTGACAGAGCTACACACAGAGAGGAGGACTCAAGTCATTGGTTTGTGATTAATGTTTGTAGAAAGTAATATTTCTACCATTTTATGGATGGAGCAACTGAGGCACTGAGAGGTTACGTGGCTTGCCCTCGATCACAAGGCTGTTTAGTAGATCCAGGAAAATCATGTAAGCTGACCAGGATTTTACATCCAATTCTCACCAACTGTAAAATTTGCAAGTTACCGTGCTTGTCCCTGCCCACAGGCAGGTTACAAACTGGAAGTTGGAACTAAAATGAGAGAATGTTGACATCCCTTTTTAGGGGGAGGAAGCTACCAAGGTTCGCTTTGACTAACAGAGTTGACATAGGGGATATCGTTCTCTGGAGATCCAGCCCTCGTGGACCTGCTGGCTTTCTGCTGATTCCCCATGGCTTTTGTCCATGAGGATTCAATCAGCCGGGGGACCACTGGCTGGGGTGGGGGGCAACAGGACTATAAATCTGGGAAAGCTGCAAGTATTCAGGGTCTTGAACTTTATCAGGTTTGAATGTGTGATTGTGAAAGTAAAGAGCAGAGAAATGACAGCACTCAGTAAATCAAATGGAGAGAAGATCACGACTGTCAGAGAAAGAGAAAAACAGGCTCTGGGCACAAACGTGGCTGGAAACCTGCACAGTGTGGGAGACTTTTATGATCCCTCTAGACTTTGCCTCCTGAAAAACAAAGCTCTTTCCCCATCATTTTATCCAGAAAACAGTATTCTTTGTTATGTCCCATGGATTCTTTTTTAAGTTTTCGTTATTGCAGTTTAGATCTTGTTTTACAAGATGGGATGCTATAAGAAAAAGAAAAACAGAAAGAAAGAAAATCAATTGGAAAAAGTCTGGAACGGTCTAGATTTTCCTCTATCAATATTGGGTCCCCTAGCTTCTCACAGATCTTTATTTATTTATTTTTTTATTCCTTAACAAAATGTGACTAATGTAGCATAAGTCTCCTGCATAAACAGCAATGCCAAATTGAAAGGCAAAAAGCATGAGAGTAGTTAGATGACCAGGTCAATTTAGTTAATTCTTTTTTCTCCCTTATATCTAACGCCAGTCCTCAAGGTTGCCCTCCTTCATGGCCCCATCTGTTAATTCACTCCTATCTCCTGCCAGAAAGAAGCTTCCAGGGAGGGGGGTGCTTCTGACGACTGGAGTTCTTTTCTCGGAGCAGAGGACAAGCCTTAAGATTATTATCTTTGTCCTGTAGTCTGCTGCTGGCATTTGCAAAGGGAACAAGGAATTTTTCCTCTTCAAAGGAACCAAAAAAAGTAGATCTACGATTGTCTCCCCCATCACCCTTTCCTACCATAATGCGATAAAGTCCTCACTGCTGGTACATAGAAAAAGCCCAAGACCTCTGGTGAATGGCAGGTCTCAAAGTTGAATGAGTGCTCAGAGAAGTTCTTTCCTGGGAGTTAATTTGACTCTGGGGGATAGGTGGGTTTCCCAAAAAATTGAAATCTGATGTAGTAGGTGTGAGTCTATTACAATATAGATATTGGTAAAAACAGTTCATGCTTACACAGTGCTTACCATATGCTGGTTACTCTTAGCCCTTGATACATAAGACATCTTTTAATCCTCTCAATGATCCTGTAAGGGAGGTACTTTTATCAACCCCATTTTAAAGATGAGGAAACTGAAGCAGAGAGGTTAGGCAATTTGTCTTGGTCACTCAGCTAGGAAGGGGTGGGGTCATGATTCAAACCCAGGAAGGCTGGCCCAGAGTCTGGGCCCCTAGGAATTCCCTAGTGTTTGAGCTAGAACACCACCCTCCCGTTTTAATAAGCTCATTGTGAAGCCTAGAGGAAAATCCGAGCATGGGTACTTTTCCAGAGGAAGAAAAAAGACTCAGACATCTCCTTCCACCTTGAAAGTTGTCTGTGGTACTTTGCCTAACCGGCTCTATAGAACTGCAAACCTTTCAGACTGTAAACACTTCAAAACTAGTAGCTGCCTCTTCTAGTTCTCCTTTGTGCAGTGCATACTCAGTACTGTCGGGCAAGTGCAGGAAACTGGAGGACTGCATGTGAGTAGACAGCCTTTTGGTCCTAATTCTCTGCATATTTGCAACAGAGCTGGAGAGGTCATATTTCTGGGTGGCAAACGCAGTAAATTTTTTTTTTTTTAATTTCTTGGGCACTTTTTTTCTTTAATTGATTCAAGGAGGACATTAGTCACTTAGCAAATCACCTAAAGCCTATCATCTCATTTTTTTCTGCTTCCCCAATGCCCCCTGCCCCACTAGGAAACCAGTCACAAAGGTCTCTCAGCTGAGACAGCTCTGGGGCAGTGGCATCTGCACCCTGACCCTGGAATGGGCATTGCCTAAACACTTAGTGATACCTGCAAAGCCCAGAGAAAGCCCAGGTTTTGCCTGTCTAGTGGGATGGAAATTTCTGCATCTCTCTCACCTTCTTGAGAGCATAAATGGTCCCTTTCCCTCTGATGCTCTGATTTCTCTCACCTCCAGAGTCTGGGTAAGAGGTTAGGATTAGATAAGGTGAATGATTTGGGACTTCACCTTATTTGGAGGGAGAAGTGAGAAGAAAGACATTTTTAACTTCTGGGGCCCAGCATGAGAGGACAGACAGATGCTGAAGATACTGGATTGCCTTCTGGGATTCAGAGTCCTGTCTCTGATGTTGCCAGAGAAGAACAGATGGGAAAGGCAGAAGATGTGGGAAGAAGCCCCATAGCACCGAAGCCAAGAGTGGTCTCATCTGTTACCCCCACTTTCTTATCCTGCCGTATTTCAAAGTGGTGGAAAAGGCTTAAGTGGGCCTGGAGTATGGAGGATGTTCCATCTACTTAACGGGAGAAGCAGCAGCTCTGTGCAGGAAACTGAAAACATGGCATCTGACTCCCCAAGCCCACTTCTCAGTCCTGGATCAGGAAACTGGATTATTTTTTGCTTCACCTTTGGTGAGAGGGAAGGGATTACTCCAGGGTCAGGGCCTCAGCCCAGCTGGCAGCCCGAGGCTTTATGTAGTGAAGCCCGTAGTAATTAATAGTACTAATAGTAAATACCACACTTCATAACCAAACTCAACCCGAGGATGGCTGAGTATTTGGACTCTGCTGCCTCCAACCTGGACACTGTTATTCTGCGGGTCCACACCCTCCCCACTCGCCTGTATGACCCCGACGCCGGGTTCCTTCCACCCACCACGTTCTGAGTGGGGTTCAAAAGGTCTGCTTCGGACGACCAGAGATGGGGAGTAACACTGCCCCCAGCTCGGCAAACCGCGGGGAGCGGGGCGCGAGGTTAGGAGTGGTTTGGCTTTGTAGTATTATTCAGGATCAGAAAATAATCCAAATGGGAGGTAATCTGGGTCCCACTGAGTTCGGTTTAGTTTTTCTGCCTAGTGCAGTGGGGCTGTTTGGGGAGTCCAGCTCCGGCCTGGAGTCCCCGGCTCCCGGGACCCCAGGGCTTGGCACTCCCCACTTGGCGGCCATCCGAGATCGGGGCCACCAAGTGGGGTTCTCAGCGTGTCGGAACGCAAGCAGGCCTCGGGGAGGGAGGCCGGCGCCGGTGTGGAATGTCTTATCGGGATCCGAGAGCCACAAGCTTCTCCTTCGCTTCTTTAAGCGATCACGGAAAGACACCTTTCGATCTTTTGTCAGACATCTTGGCCCTTAATAGCTAAATTTATTTGGTTTAAAGCGGCCTTGGGAGAAGCAGGGAGGGAAAATCTTTCGTCGGTCATTGGGTGGCCTAGATAACAAGCTTTAAAAGAGAGAGGGAAGAAGAAAGTAAAAAGGTTAATGGATGAGGGGAGGGCTGGAAGGCGCCCAGCGTGGGGCTTTTACAGCGACCCTCCTCCGGCCGCCCCCTTATCGCGGCCCTAACTTACCCGCGGCGGATGCAGTACATTAAGTCACGTAAACAGCGCGCGGAGAGGAATGCCACCGCGGTGACCTTTCGCGCGCCGCCGCCGCGAGCCCACCTCCGCGCCGCGCTGGCGGCCGCCGGCGGG
>NW_006773947.1:3230038-3231057 GCF_000442215.2 Lipotes vexillifer | reverse complement strand
CGCCGCGAGCCCCCCTCCGCGCCGCGCTGGCGGCCGCCGGCGGCGCGCGGGGTCGGCGCGAGGCTGCGGGGCCGCGGGGCCGCGGGGCCGCGATCGCGGCCGCCCGGGCTCCGGCGTGGGCGCCGCGCCTTCCTGAGTCCGGGGACCAGCGGCGGGCAGGGGGCGGGGAGCCGGGGCACGCGGTTGGGGCGACCTCTAGGCTGCGCAAGTCCCGCGCTTCCGCCGTCACCACCTGACATTTCTAAGGAGTAGTTAGGGATTTTCGAGAATTAAAAAACAAAACAACGACAACGCCCCCCTCCCTCCAACCACTGTCAGGGCCCTGGGCGATGGCCTGCGTCGGAGTGACAGCCACCGAGTTGAATCGGAGAACGCGCCGCCCCGACCCGGCTAGTGGGCCCGGGCGCTGGCGGCGGTGGAGGCCGCCGAGGTGACCCAGTGTCCTTTGGCCAAAGCGTCCCCGGGACAGGAAGAAATATGGTACAAGCGAGAAGGCCCCATAAATCTGGTTAAAACCAACAACAGCAACAAAAAACCTCTCAAGTTAAAACCAATGCTTTAAAGTCAGAAATCGTGTGTATTCTTTTTCTTCCTGAAACGTCGCTGGAGCACCCAGGAGTTTGGTGAAATGATAAGAGAATGAGCTTAAGTTTGCGGGCGTAAAGGCGGATCCTCGGAAGACGAGGGTCCTCGTCGGGGCCTCGCGGCTCGTCCAGAAGCGGCGCACAACTGGGCTCCCAAACACCCTTCCAGTTTGGCCGCCAGGCCCCCGCCCCCTGCCCTATTGGCGGCTGGGTTCGGGCTGGATTCGAGTCGCGAAGAGCGGGGTGGCGCGCGCGGCCCAAATAAATCAGCCCTGGGGACAGGCCTCGCCCGGGAGGCACCCCGCCCCCCTCCGAGGGTGAGGAGGGCCGCTCGCGGAGGCAGGCTCGCTCCGGAGGGGCCACTCCTTGGGTCGCAACAGTCCCGAGAGAAACGATTTCGTTCCAGATTAGCAAATCCACCGGAAAGAGAGAGGC
>NW_006773947.1:3223490-3230019 GCF_000442215.2 Lipotes vexillifer | reverse complement strand
GGAAAGAAATGGAGAAAAAGAAAGGAAAGGAAACACGAAAAAAACTTTTAAGAGCATGACCGTCTACCTGAAGCACTGTGGGAACCATCGCCAGCAGCTCTTGGGGTCCACTTCTTCCTCTGCTCCCCCCTAATCCCTCCGGCCTTCCCGGACCAGCTGGGGCGCTCAGAGGAAGCTCAGAGCGCCGGGCCTCGGGTCCCTGGGGGGTGGCTTTGAAAATGTACCGCTCCCCGGGGCCCCGGGGGTGCTGTCCCCAAGGCCAAAGTCGATGCTTTGGGAAAACTGCAAACTGGAACAGTCAGGTAACCTGGCATTCTGTCTGAATACACTCCACGGGTCAAACAGTTTTGTTTTATTTCTCTGTTAACCGGCAAGAGAAACAAGACCAGTCTAAAAAACCAGAAAACAACTTGTGACCCTGCAAAAGAGCAAACAATGACCTCCCTGCCCCCACCTTTGTTTTAAGCAATGTTCAAAACTGATTGGGAATCTGGAGGGTAAAATGCCTTGTCCTTTCTCGAGCGTGAGAACTCGCACGTTGTGGAGTTGGTCTGCGTCCCGCCGCTCACCTCTGTCTCAGCCGTGCCGGGGCCAGCGCACCCTCTCCCCGCTGCTGCGGATTGGCGGGAAAAGCCGGTCCCTGGGGGTCAACTATTGTCCAAGGAAATTCACACGGTCACCCACGTAATTGCAAATATAAGAAACACACACACAGCAGGAATCAGGTTCGCGCCGGGGGGCTCGTTTTCCTCGGGGCTCAGGCTTGGAGGCCGTTCACAGCCCGGACTCCAACTCAGCCAAAGGATTTATTTATTTGTTAACTTGTCTTCGTTAGAAATCACCTCATTGAGATACGAATTTTTAAAAAGAAAACTTTGCTTTTGAGAGCAAACCTCAGAAATATTTAAGAACAGTTGGACTCAAAGGAAATCAAATGTCCACAACCTTTCTGTAACGGCTTACAAAGGAGCTTCTGCAAAACTCAGTCTACGTAAAAATTTGATCGGAACTCACGTAAAAAACAAAAGAAAGGCATTGGAAGCCCTGGTAGGAGTTAAGTGGACAGCGGACGCCGGGTTATCTACTTTGGTAGACGCATTCGATCGAACTCAGGTTAAATTTTAAAGCCCCTGGATCCTGCTCCAGTCGCCAGTCTCCGTTCCAGAGTTTTCTACCTTCAGTCTTTTCCGAATTGCGGCCACGCTGAAACTGGGAGCCGCCGCAGTGATTGGGGGAGGCAAAGAGGAATGTAATAAAAGTGACTAAATTGGATGAGAACGGTTTATGGACCTTTTCGGTAGCAATTTAAAATTCAAAAGTGTTTAGCAGCAATTTACTACGAAGAATGATAAAAAAAAAAAAAAAAGAATCGCCGACTGCCTCGATTCCGCTCTTTCCTCCCCCGCTCTGCCAGACCCTGGCCCCTTGTCCCCCAGGATTCACAGGTTCATAGCTCACAATCACATAGAGAGGAAACATACATTTAGCCAGGAGGTCTCACAATCTCTCGAAACCCTATTTTACTATGGCCCTACCTACCCCGGCTCAACTCTGCTCAGGCTCCTCTCTCTTCCCCAACTGGAAACATACACACACACACACACACACACACACACACACACACAGCCCAAACGCTTTCAGGGAGACTGACCTTTAGAAAATCATTTACTTCGATTTACCTTAAAAAAAAAAAAAGTGTAAAAATCCATTGCCACAAAACAACTGCTCCTGCCCTAGTTAAAATTCTCTCTCGACAGTCTTCTGGGGTCACATCTGTCGGAAGAAATCCTTTTTGTGAGAGAAAGGGAGCGAGACATATATCACGGCTCCTGCCGCGGACGAACCTGCGGCCGCGCGACTCCCCGCTGACAGATCGGCGCTGATAACCCCGCGACGTTCATTTCCAGTCCCTTTGCTGGCTAAGGACCGTATCAGTTTGTACACAGTTGTGATAACCATTTGGAGGGAACTAAGAAGGGGTGTGTATGTGAGGATGGGGGTGGGGAAGAGGTATTTCGCGCTGGGACCTGGGAAGGTGACCCCCTCCTTTTTCCAACGACTTATCTGATACTTACCTGAAGTTCTCCAGGGAAAGCTCAGGGCAAACGGGACACCAAAACTCGGAAAGCACCTCCGGGGGTGACCGGCGTGGAAACCCTTTTCCATTCTGCACACTTCATGGACTAATCTTTACGTACACCATGACCCCCAAAGTTCCCGTAGTTTAGCTGGGGAGGGCTGACGTGAACCTCCCGAAACTTCCCAGGAATATAGTACATTTCTAAAAAGCAGGGCAGAGATAGGGAGCTGGGCACTCGAGTTCCTCTTTTCCTAGATCACAGGAGACGAGACCCCCGACGGCCACCACGACCTGAGCCTCAGGGTCTCGAGAAGAGGTCGGGAAAGTTTAAGGTCGGTCACACACAACTGCGGAGCTAAAAGCTCATTTAACGTGCAGGGAGGAGCGGGGAAGGCCAGCGGAGGAAAGCACTTTCCCCCCTTATTCTGGGGGGCGCGCTGACCAGGAGCTGGCGCGTCTCTCCCGCTGCGGCGGCTGCGTGGGGCTGTGCACGGTCAACTCCTCCAGCGCCACCGCCGCCCCCCCCCGCCCCCTTGAGCGCGCGTGTAACTGGGGGAGGAGGAATGGGTGTGGGTCGCCAGCCAGGTCAGGCGTTCTGCCACCTCCGCCCCTCCCCCGGCGTCCCCGGGATCGGCGCCCCCTGGGTGGACTCGCCCCTACTCCCAGGACGGTGCTCGCGGCTTAGCCCACACCCGCAGGCTGCGCGGGGCTCATTGTCTGCCCGGGCGGCGCGCTCCCCTCCCCCCGCCGCCCGCCGTCTCCTCCCCACCCTCTTTTCTCTCCTCCCCCAGCTCCCTCCTCCTCCTCTTCCTCCTCCTCTTCACCTCCAGCGCCCAGCTGCTCGCAGAGCGCAGTTCCGACCCACAGCCTGGCACCCTTCGGCGAGCGCTGTTTGTTTAGGGCTCGGTGAGTCCAATCAGGAGCGCAGGCTGCAGTTTTCCGGCAGAGCTGTAAGAGGCGCCTCCTCTCTCCTTTTTATTCACCAGCAACACCGCGCAGACCCCGGACTCGCGCTCGCCTGCCGGCGCCCTCGGCCTCTCTCAGCGCTCTGGAGCCCCCTCCGCCACGGCTGTTCTCCATGCGCAGCGCCCACCCGAGGTTCGGCTGCTTCCTCTCTTGCACGATCTCTCTTCTTTCCTCCTCTGCACCCCCCACCCGTCGCTGGCCCGTCGGCCTCGGCTCTCCGGCCCTCTGCGGGCCGCGATCGGCTTCGAGGGTTTCTACCTTCTCCACTCCCAGCAGGCACCCAGGTTCCCGGGACACCGCGGACCGACTTATGGTGTCTTTTCCTCTCCCCGAAGCGCTTATCTGTGCGCAGCCTTATCTCCGAGTTATCTTGGCGCAAAGGGGCGGGAGCCGGCAGTCAGGCGGGCAGAGACTTCTTTCCTGCTATCTGGTCCCGGTCTGTGTGTGGGTATTAATTTTAGTATGGTTATCTCCGATGAGCCCTGGCGGTTTGGAAAAGCAGCCCCGAGAAGGCCAGTCCGGCTGTATTTCGCCCCCCTCCTCCACCCCCTCCTTGTCTCCCTGTCATTCTTCCTGCTCTCCCCTTTGGGGTGGCCTCGGCTCCGGGGCGGTCTCGCGTCCCCCCTTACATTTCCCCCTCCTTTTCTCTGCGCTCCGCTCCACCCCGCTACGTCCGATTCCGGAACGGTCTGGCCTTTCCGCGGCTGGGGATGACCGCGGGGTGGGACGGGGTGGTCTGGCCGGCGTGGCGCGGCCGGCGTGAGCGCACGCGCTGGCGGCTGCAGAGGCGAGCGGTGTCTTAAGGTGTGCGGCGCCGCGGGGACGCGGGTCGGGCAGGAGACTCCGGCCCCGCACGCGTCCCGAACTGCCTATGTCCCGAAGGTCCGAGACTGCGGTCTCCGCCCTGCGGCCCCACCTTCCAGGGCTGGGTTGCGTTTCTCTCCGGGGCTCGCGTTCTGTCTCGTCAGCGCAGTCCGGGACGCCCCCCCCCCCCCGCCGCCCGCCGTCTCCTCCCCACCCTCTTTTCTCTCCTCCCCCAGCTCCCTCCTCCTCCTCTTCCTCCTCCTCTTCACCTCCAGCGCCCAGCTGCTCGCAGAGCGCAGTTCCGACCCACAGCCTGGCACCCTTCGGCGAGCGCTGTTTGTTTAGGGCTCGGTGAGTCCAATCAGGAGCGCAGGCTGCAGTTTTCCGGCAGAGCTGTAAGAGGCGCCTCCTCTCTCCTTTTTATTCACCAGCAACACCGCGCAGACCCCGGACTCGCGCTCGCCTGCCGGCGCCCTCGGCCTCTCTCAGCGCTCTGGAGCCCCCTCCGCCACGGCTGTTCTCCATGCGCAGCGCCCACCCGAGGTTCGGCTGCTTCCTCTCTTGCACGATCTCTCTTCTTTCCTCCTCTGCACCCCCCACCCGTCGCTGGCCCGTCGGCCTCGGCTCTCCGGCCCTCTGCGGGCCGCGATCGGCTTCGAGGGTTTCTACCTTCTCCACTCCCAGCAGGCACCCAGGTTCCCGGGACACCGCGGACCGACTTATGGTGTCTTTTCCTCTCCCCGAAGCGCTTATCTGTGCGCAGCCTTATCTCCGAGTTATCTTGGCGCAAAGGGGCGGGAGCCGGCAGTCAGGCGGGCAGAGACTTCTTTCCTGCTATCTGGTCCCGGTCTGTGTGTGGGTATTAATTTTAGTATGGTTATCTCCGATGAGCCCTGGCGGTTTGGAAAAGCAGCCCCGAGAAGGCCAGTCCGGCTGTATTTCGCCCCCCTCCTCCACCCCCTCCTTGTCTCCCTGTCATTCTTCCTGCTCTCCCCTTTGGGGTGGCCTCGGCTCCGGGGCGGTCTCGCGTCCCCCCTTACATTTCCCCCTCCTTTTCTCTGCGCTCCGCTCCACCCCGCTACGTCCGATTCCGGAACGGTCTGGCCTTTCCGCGGCTGGGGATGACCGCGGGGTGGGACGGGGTGGTCTGGCCGGCGTGGCGCGGCCGGCGTGAGCGCACGCGCTGGCGGCTGCAGAGGCGAGCGGTGTCTTAAGGTGTGCGGCGCCGCGGGGACGCGGGTCGGGCAGGAGACTCCGGCCCCGCACGCGTCCCGAACTGCCTATGTCCCGAAGGTCCGAGACTGCGGTCTCCGCCCTGCGGCCCCACCTTCCAGGGCTGGGTTGCGTTTCTCTCCGGGGCTCGCGTTCTGTCTCGTCAGCGCAGTCCGGGAAGCTCTGGGAAAGCCAGTATGGGAGAACGCGGCGGTTTCGTTTTCGGGAACAGGTTGCCTTCCCTGTGCTAATGATTTTCACGCGGGCAGCTCTCATATTGAGGCATTCCGAGCGAGCGACCCTCGTACGGAGGAATGATAAGGCAGCGCCGACACGCACGGCTACTTAAAAAGTTCCTTTGTGTGCCATCAGCCAGGAGGGAGCCGCTTCGGGGCGGAAGGAAAACCTCGGCCAGCCTCGCAGTCACCCTTGGGGTCTGGCGCTCGCGCTGATGAAGGATGCTGCGGAGGGGGTGGGAGGGGAGCGCGAAGGGACCCGAGCCGTGCGGGTGAGGGAGAGCTTGTATCCGGGTCCTGGGAAGATCCTGTGGCGGCTGCGCAGGCCCCATGCCCCTCTCCTTACCCACCCCTTGAGCCCGGGGCTGAAACGGGATCTCTGAGGAATCTCTTTAGCTAGGGAGGGGAGTGGAGGCAAGATGTTGTGCAGCCTGCGCTTTGGATAACTCCTTTTTTCTCTCTCCTCCCGACCCTGTCTCCCTCCCCATCCGGTCTCAGGAGCTAGAAGTCAGCTAGGAGCGGTGCCGGACCGTGGATGGCCTTGACTGACGGCGGCTGGTGCCTGCCGAAGCGCTTCGGGGCCGCGCCTGCGGACGCTGGCGACTCAGGAGCCTTTCCAGCGCGGGAGCCCTCTACGCCGCCTTCCCCCATCTCCTCCTCTTCTTCCTCCTGCTGCTCTCGCGGTGGGGAGCGCGGCCCCGGCGGCGCCAGCAACTGCAGGACACCGCAGCTCGACACGGAGGCGGCGGCGGGACCCACGGCCCGCTCGCTGCTGCTTAGCCCCTACGCCTCGCATCCCTTCGGGGCTCCCCACGGACCTTCGGCGCCGGGGATCTCTGGCCCCGGGGGCGCCCTGTCGAGCTGGGAGGACCTATTGCTCTTCACTGACCTCGACCAGGCCGCGACCGCCAGCAAGCTGCTGTGGTCCAGCCGCGGCGCCAAGCTGAGCCCTTTCGCCCCCGAGCAGCCCGAGGAGATGTACCAGACCCTCGCCGCCCTCTCCAGCCAGGGGCCCGCCGCTTACGACGGCGCGCCCGGCGGCTTCGTGCACTCGGCGGCCGCCGCGGCTGCGGCCGCGGCCGCGGCGAGCTCCCCAGTCTACGTTCCCACTACGCGCGTGGGCTCCATGCTGCCCGGCCTGCCGTACCTCCAGGGGGCGGGCGGCGGGCCCGCCAATCACGCGGGCGGCGCGGGCGCGCACCCCGGCTGGCCCCAGGCCTCCGCCGACAGC
>NW_006773947.1:3175058-3217977 GCF_000442215.2 Lipotes vexillifer | reverse complement strand
CGCCCCCCCCCCCCCGCCGCCCGCCGTCTCCTCCCCACCCTCTTTTCTCTCCTCCCCCAGCTCCCTCCTCCTCCTCTTCCTCCTCCTCTTCACCTCCAGCGCCCAGCTGCTCGCAGAGCGCAGTTCCGACCCACAGCCTGGCACCCTTCGGCGAGCGCTGTTTGTTTAGGGCTCGGTGAGTCCAATCAGGAGCGCAGGCTGCAGTTTTCCGGCAGAGCTGTAAGAGGCGCCTCCTCTCTCCTTTTTATTCACCAGCAACACCGCGCAGACCCCGGACTCGCGCTCGCCTGCCGGCGCCCTCGGCCTCTCTCAGCGCTCTGGAGCCCCCTCCGCCACGGCTGTTCTCCATGCGCAGCGCCCACCCGAGGTTCGGCTGCTTCCTCTCTTGCACGATCTCTCTTCTTTCCTCCTCTGCACCCCCCACCCGTCGCTGGCCCGTCGGCCTCGGCTCTCCGGCCCTCTGCGGGCCGCGATCGGCTTCGAGGGTTTCTACCTTCTCCACTCCCAGCAGGCACCCAGGTTCCCGGGACACCGCGGACCGACTTATGGTGTCTTTTCCTCTCCCCGAAGCGCTTATCTGTGCGCAGCCTTATCTCCGAGTTATCTTGGCGCAAAGGGGCGGGAGCCGGCAGTCAGGCGGGCAGAGACTTCTTTCCTGCTATCTGGTCCCGGTCTGTGTGTGGGTATTAATTTTAGTATGGTTATCTCCGATGAGCCCTGGCGGTTTGGAAAAGCAGCCCCGAGAAGGCCAGTCCGGCTGTATTTCGCCCCCCTCCTCCACCCCCTCCTTGTCTCCCTGTCATTCTTCCTGCTCTCCCCTTTGGGGTGGCCTCGGCTCCGGGGCGGTCTCGCGTCCCCCCTTACATTTCCCCCTCCTTTTCTCTGCGCTCCGCTCCACCCCGCTACGTCCGATTCCGGAACGGTCTGGCCTTTCCGCGGCTGGGGATGACCGCGGGGTGGGACGGGGTGGTCTGGCCGGCGTGGCGCGGCCGGCGTGAGCGCACGCGCTGGCGGCTGCAGAGGCGAGCGGTGTCTTAAGGTGTGCGGCGCCGCGGGGACGCGGGTCGGGCAGGAGACTCCGGCCCCGCACGCGTCCCGAACTGCCTATGTCCCGAAGGTCCGAGACTGCGGTCTCCGCCCTGCGGCCCCACCTTCCAGGGCTGGGTTGCGTTTCTCTCCGGGGCTCGCGTTCTGTCTCGTCAGCGCAGTCCGGGAAGCTCTGGGAAAGCCAGTATGGGAGAACGCGGCGGTTTCGTTTTCGGGAACAGGTTGCCTTCCCTGTGCTAATGATTTTCACGCGGGCAGCTCTCATATTGAGGCATTCCGAGCGAGCGACCCTCGTACGGAGGAATGATAAGGCAGCGCCGACACGCACGGCTACTTAAAAAGTTCCTTTGTGTGCCATCAGCCAGGAGGGAGCCGCTTCGGGGCGGAAGGAAAACCTCGGCCAGCCTCGCAGTCACCCTTGGGGTCTGGCGCTCGCGCTGATGAAGGATGCTGCGGAGGGGGTGGGAGGGGAGCGCGAAGGGACCCGAGCCGTGCGGGTGAGGGAGAGCTTGTATCCGGGTCCTGGGAAGATCCTGTGGCGGCTGCGCAGGCCCCATGCCCCTCTCCTTACCCACCCCTTGAGCCCGGGGCTGAAACGGGATCTCTGAGGAATCTCTTTAGCTAGGGAGGGGAGTGGAGGCAAGATGTTGTGCAGCCTGCGCTTTGGATAACTCCTTTTTTCTCTCTCCTCCCGACCCTGTCTCCCTCCCCATCCGGTCTCAGGAGCTAGAAGTCAGCTAGGAGCGGTGCCGGACCGTGGATGGCCTTGACTGACGGCGGCTGGTGCCTGCCGAAGCGCTTCGGGGCCGCGCCTGCGGACGCTGGCGACTCAGGAGCCTTTCCAGCGCGGGAGCCCTCTACGCCGCCTTCCCCCATCTCCTCCTCTTCTTCCTCCTGCTGCTCTCGCGGTGGGGAGCGCGGCCCCGGCGGCGCCAGCAACTGCAGGACACCGCAGCTCGACACGGAGGCGGCGGCGGGACCCACGGCCCGCTCGCTGCTGCTTAGCCCCTACGCCTCGCATCCCTTCGGGGCTCCCCACGGACCTTCGGCGCCGGGGATCTCTGGCCCCGGGGGCGCCCTGTCGAGCTGGGAGGACCTATTGCTCTTCACTGACCTCGACCAGGCCGCGACCGCCAGCAAGCTGCTGTGGTCCAGCCGCGGCGCCAAGCTGAGCCCTTTCGCCCCCGAGCAGCCCGAGGAGATGTACCAGACCCTCGCCGCCCTCTCCAGCCAGGGGCCCGCCGCTTACGACGGCGCGCCCGGCGGCTTCGTGCACTCGGCGGCCGCCGCGGCTGCGGCCGCGGCCGCGGCGAGCTCCCCAGTCTACGTTCCCACTACGCGCGTGGGCTCCATGCTGCCCGGCCTGCCGTACCTCCAGGGGGCGGGCGGCGGGCCCGCCAATCACGCGGGCGGCGCGGGCGCGCACCCCGGCTGGCCCCAGGCCTCCGCCGACAGCCCCCCGTACGGCAGCGGAGGGGGCGCGGCGGCCGGCGGGGCGGCGGGGCCCGGCAGCGCCAGCTCCGCCGCGGCGCACGTTTCGGCGCGCTTCCCCTACTCGCCCAGCCCGCCCATGGCCAACGGCGCGGCTCGGGACCCGGGGGGCTACGCGGCGGCCGGCGGCGGGGGCGCGGGCGGCGTGAGCGGTGGAGGCGGCAGTCTGGCGGCCATGGGCGGCCGCGAGCACCAGTATGGCTCGCTGTCGGCCGCGCGGCCGCTGAACGGGACGTACCACCACCATCACCACCACCACCCGAGCGCCTACTCGCCTTACGTGGGTGCACCGCTGACGCCCGCCTGGCCCGCCGGACCCTTCGAGACCCCGGTGCTGCACAGCCTGCAGAGCCGCGCCGGAGCCCCGCTCCCTGTGCCGCGGGGCCCCAGCGCAGGTAAGGGTCGCGCCGCGGCATGGGAGTCGGGGCGCGAGGGGGTGTGGAGTAGCTACTTGACTTGGGCCCTGTTTCCTGGGTGCCCGGAGTCTGAGCGCGTTGTTGTGGTGCTTCTGTTTTGAACGAGAGAGACTAGATGCTCAGATACGCCTCAGTGTCTGGGAGGAGGTCCAGGGACTTGATGGATAGTGACTGGAGTGGGCAGTTGGAAAAAAGCCCAGGAGGGAACGGACAGGGCCTGAACTTGGTCGCAGACTCCAGTTTGCCGGGGTGCAAGCGTGAGAGTCCATTTGGAGGGTAACTTTAGGAGCGTGTTGGGCATACGATTAACCCTCTCCTCCAATACACACAGTCACCCAATTCAACTCTCCCAAGGTCGGGAGCTGCGTGTGTTTCCCTCAACGAGAGTGTTTTAAAGAGGTCCATGGTGGAAAAGGACCTAGTTGGCATCTCCCTGACCCTCAGTGAGAGGGCAAGAAGAGAGGTCAGCCTTGTGACTGTCCCGAGGGAAGGCTGGTGCCGGGGCCCTTTTGCTTGGCATCAGCAGGCCGGCAGGGTGTTGGGCTGTTGCTCCCGCCTGCGTCCCCCAGGCTGGGGCCAGGGATCCAGGAGCACTCACACCTATTCTTCCTCCTGCATCCAGGCCAACAATTTTTCAGCTTCCAATCCCACTCATGCTTTCCATTCCAGTGTCTGGGGGAAGTTTGGAGTGAACTGGGAAAACACAATTGTCAAAATTCCTGCAAATGCCCCACATCTTGAAGAGTGTTTGTCCTGCTCTTCAAGGACAAGGGAGGGTGTGAACTGTTGTCTGGCCTGACAGAGGCACGTTGGCTTCTTTCGTCAGCTTCAGCATCCTAGGTCCTTCTCCGTGCTTTCAGAGGCCTCTCTTTGTATTTAACCTGTTGGATATAACCTGACAGTCTCCTAAGACAAAAAAATGGGCTTTTTTGGGCCGTTGTTTCTTTGAGGGGAGCTGTGGGAGTCAAGCAGTGGCAAAGACAAGGAGGCACATCAGCCTAAGGTACCCTACCTGGCGCTCTCAGGCCCCAGGTCTGGGCTTTGCGGGAGAGCCCTTCACTTAGGGACAGCAAATCTTTTAGGGACCCTAATTAGTGAGGGTCAAGTGAGGCACTGCCAGCCTTGTGTACGGACAGCCTGGGAATGCTAGTGGCCTGAAGGTGTGAAGGATCTTATTTGAATTGCCCTCTCTCAGTAACATTGGGCTGAAAATCCCCTCTCCTCTCCTTGCAAAGCTGGTCCTGGAGACCATCTTTATGGTCTGTGTGTAGAGTGGGGCGGTGGGGAGGGCCCTGTTGAAGTTTGGAGACTTGAGACCACAGAGCCCTGTCACCCTTCCTGCTGCATAGGGACCCACATCTGGCCCCTGGGAGCAGAGAGACAGGGAGAAGGATCTTCAAAGGATGGAAGGGGGTGGTGGTTAGGCTGTGAGGTTTCTGTCAGTCAGGAATCCAGCAGGGAATCCGAAAGGTTGTGTGAGCTGGGTAGGGGGCAGCTCTGCCTGCTTGGCGACGCACCTTAGCGTGACCTCCGTTTCCCTTTGCCCTCTTCCAGCATTACACAGGACAGAGAAGCAGTCCAAAAGACATAATTGGAGTCTTTGGATGTTTAAAGTAATTGTTTTTGTGAGAAATATCCTTTTAGAGGTGGTAGGGTGCAATTACAGACAGGTTGTGAGTTTTTCAATTTAAACTTAGCCTATCCTTTCACTAATTTTTTCCCTTTCTGGGTAGAAGACTGCAAAGTTAGAAAAATCTTGTGTAGACTCAGAGCATGTTTCAAAAAAAAAAAAAAAAAAAAGGAAAGGGGTTTGGGAACACCCAGCTTTTGCATAAAGAGTCTTTAAAGAAGGCAGGAAGCTGCTGAGAATAAGCCAGTCTGGGGGTGGGGGAGATGAATGACCCTAACTTTGCTTGTCCATTACAGGTGTTCCCATGCTAGAGAGACCTCGACCCCCCAGCACCTCTCCTCCCAGCTTCCTAACTGATTCTCCACTTTGATATATTTTTTTTTAAACAAACCATTTTTGGAGGCACTCTTTTTCGAGCGAATGCGCAGGGCTAAAACCTGAGCACTGAGCTTTCTCAACCTGCACAGTGCGGGGTGGAGTAGGGGGCTGTTCTCTGGGAACCTGCTCCATTCACCTCTCCCTGGTGCTGGTGCTGGTGCTGGTGGGGAGTTTTGGGGTGAGTTCAATCTCCAGAGGCCAGTGCCCTCGCAAGCTGCCGCTGAATTGGGTTCCATTCTCGGTCCTGGGATGATATTCGCTGGCCTTGCCCTTCTCCCCTGAGTCTGTCACTGCCCAGGGCCACCCAAAGCAGCCAGGTTAGGAGACAGAGGATGAACTGGGGGGAAATGGTGAGAGTTTCCAGCACGATCAGATTTCATGATTTATAAAAAGTAGCTCTTTCTTATTTTTAGTTATAGGATTGCAGCTGCTGAATGAGGAGTGGGGAGAAGTGTGGAGGCGATGGGAGCTGTAGATTTTACTTAATTAAGAATAAGCAAACTTCCTAAATTTTATTTATCCAAAGTAGACTTTAAGTTTTGTCTCTGGATTGTCAGCTGACTAAAGAGATTTACGTGGGGCGTTCACGCTGTCTTCTCCGGGGAGTCTTTATTGTTCCCAGCCTGGGGGAAGGAGGCCAGGCGTAGGGCTGGGTTCTCCAGGGAATGCCCCAATTCTCCATGGAGAGGGGCTCTGATAGGTAACATTTTAAAGTCAACAACAAAGACAAATACCTTGTTTAACTTCAGTGTCCTTGAAGTCCTGAGCATTTTACTGATTACCGTAGTCGATAGTAGCTTTTAGGGCGGAGAAGAATAAATCTTTGTGATGTGTCCTGAGTTGCAGTATCCCCATGACAACTTTGAACTCGAGTTATGTGAGAGGCTAGTTTCTTTTAAACTTATTTCTTGAGGAGGAAGGAGACTTGTTTTGCAGGGTAAATAATATTAATGGAATGAAAGATTTGTGTATGTCCAAATCCCGTTTAAATATCTTTACAAAAGTTGGTGGTAGACACAAGCTGTAAACTGCTCGTGAATAGAAAGAATAGGAAGGCTTGCTAGCATACTCTTCAAATAAACTTTAAAGTGTAATGTTTATTTACTTTAAAAATTGATTCAAAAATACTCCTTGAAGAAAGCCAAATTGGAACATTTAAATTTTCTATAATATAAGTAACTCTAGACTGGAGATATTTTAAAGTCTATTTAAAAAGTGCTTGATAAGAACCTATCTCATTTTAGATAATTATTCATCTTTAACTGATTTAAGGGGAAGTAATAAATGTTAAAACCATTTAGTCTAAAGGCTTCTTTAGAGTAAATTAGCAGGTTTAGATTAATTGTGAACTCCGGAAAACTAACCAAGTAGCCAAATGACAAATATAATTTAAATAGATGACATAAGTTGAAATTTTAGTGCAGGAAAATAGGAAAAAAATTATTTAGCATTGGGACAGTCCGAGTAATTTTCTGAATTGGTAAAGCATCAACCATTTGTAGACGTTTTGTAGATTGAAGCAATAAGACCCACTTTGAAATCATAATATTTTAGTATTTGGTCCTTGTGGCAGGAAAATCAAGCTTTATCTCTGTGTTTATTTATCTCTGTGTTTATTAATCTTTTAGTGCTTTCCCCGCCCCCTGAGGAGACCTGAGTAATTTCTAATTAATTGGCAAAAGTGCCCAAGAACAGTATTTCTAATTTCACTTGTCTGTTTTTTACTGAGGAAAAGGAAGAGTAGTAGATACAGCAAATACCTTCAAAAAGTTAACTTGAGATAGAAGTAAAGAAGACAGCCTCACTTTGTCCGGGGATATTTGTGGGTTAGGGCAGGGGTCAGTGATCATTGTTAATATTGCAAGGCTTGCTCGGGTTTGACAAGTGGTATATTGTAATTATGATGGATTTCAGTTTTGAAAAGCTTGGGAACAGCCGGAAAGAAGGGGTCAGAGTACCCAAACCAACCTCCCCACGGCTCAGCTCTGAGGTCCTTGGAGACAGGAGGCAGATGATTCGGGCCGGGCTTCCAGCTCTGTCTCCGACTGCCCTGGGGTTTGCACTGGGTGCGCCCAGGGGTGCAGAAGTATTGGACAAAGTGTTGGTCAACAGGTCGATCGCGATGACATCAACAGCCGGCTCCCGGCCGGGCCGCCGCCGAGCAGAAAGCCCGGTGGGGAAGGCCGGCACTGCGGCTCGGGGTGCTGGGGTGTCGGGGAGGTCGGCGGAGACGGACGGACGGACGGACCGGCGGGCGGGCGGGCGGGACCTCACCGGCTTCTCGTCCCCGCAGACCTGCTGGAGGACCTGCCTGAGAGCCGCGAGTGCGTGAACTGCGGCTCCATCCAGACGCCACTGTGGCGGCGGGACGGCACCGGCCACTACTTGTGCAACGCCTGCGGCCTCTACAGCAAGATGAACGGCCTCAGCCGGCCCCTCATCAAGCCGCAGAAGCGCGTGGTGAGTGCGAGCGCCGCCCTCCCCTGCAGCCCGGCCCCAAGCGGCGCTCTTCCCCTGGGGCCGGGGTCTCCCCGCCCGGCCCCGCCCGGCCTCACCTGTCCCCGCGGGGGCACCCGGGGCGGGCCGAGTGCCGGCCCCAGCGGTAGGCCCGTTCTCCGGTCGTTTGAGCGCCCGCGAGCGCAGGTCCTGAAAGGAGAGTGACGCCCTTAAATGGGGGGGAAAAAATGGTGTAGTGTGCTACCATCTTTTAAAAGTACCAAAACTCCCTATATTTACAAATCTCTAGATGTACTTGTAAATGCACTGAAATAGTTTTGGAAGGAGATACAGGAATGAGTAATGTTAGTAACCTCCAGGGAGAAAAACTGAGGCTACAGCCCCAGGTCAGGTGAAGGAAGGAGATTTTTACTTTCACTGTGGACTCTTTGGTCTGGTTTGGAGTTTATTCTTGAAAAAAATCATGCTTCTTTGTAACATGCCCCCTCAAATGGATATGACAACAGCGAACCCCACAGTCCCTTTCTCCCCACAGCCTCATCCTCCTGGACCCCTTTGACTCTGTCCCTTCTACCTCTGGGACCCTTCCACCTCTTCTCGGAGCCAGACTAGTTTTAGCTCCAAATTCCATCCGTCTTTTGGACTGTCCTTGAGTCGGGTGAAAAATTTATTTACTCTAACTTTTGTTATTTTGAAATGTGGCTGTTCAGAGAACTACATAGAACTTGAGAAGAAAATGCAGTCTGCATGTTTTTTGCAAGTAGAGGATTTTCACCATCCCGACACATTTCACTATGTTTTATTAAAGTGTGGGAATCCTGATTTTCTTCAGGGATTAATCTCTTATTGTCTTGTGTGTTGTTAAGAAGGAAAGGGTATTTACTGCTGTCGTGATTGGAGAAAATAAACGAAAGCTTTCACAAGCCCCACCGTAAGGCTAACATTTGTTTAGCCAAGCACTCATACTCTAATACCTTTTAAAGTAAAATATTTTACAGTTAGATGCCAGACATCTTAAGTATCCAAGTAATTTATTTAATTGTTATACTCTAATTAGCAGGAACAAATGCTACACATGTTGTTTGTGTTAAATAGATTAGAGTGAAATTGCATCACAATGTAAGTCTGACACCTTAAAGAGAAGCAATTAGTTTTATGGTTGTTTTGTTTTTAATGCATTTAAAATAAAGTGGCCGAGGTTAATTTGATGAGTGTATGTGCCTTAAACTTGTTACAGTCTCCCACAGCTTAAACTTTTCTTCAAAGGGCATCCTTAACTTCAGTGTCTGACTCCCTGTGGTTTTCATTTTTCTTACATGCATCATATTTTAAAAGAAAAAGTACTGCCGGAAAATATTCCAAGGAAGTTCCTTGTTTTCATGTATTAGCCAATGTATGAACAATGAAACTGATTATTATTTTTTTGGAAAGGCGCATTGAGCTGAGTCCAGAAGGTGACATTTTCTCAAGATTGAGCAAAAAAACTGACAAAATTTAGGTTCTAGTGGCGTTTTAAATTTGATCTAGTAACATCCATATTTAGATGGCGGCATTAGTTTTGTGCACTTACCAGTAAAAATAACTGTTAACAGGAAAAAAACCCAGTTTTTAACATCTCTGAATCTATGAGTTTTCCTTCTGGGTAGCAGGTGTCTTGGCAGTGACCAAGGTCAGCCAATATGCTTGGTAAATGTGTTATAAATGATACCAATTGAAGGGTGTGTCTATCAATTAGTTCTCCTTGTGGGCTTCTTATTTATTGTTTTGCTGGATCTAGTTAGTTCTCAGAATGTTGAACCCAAGTTTGTTTAGCTAGCAGTACAGAACCAATCACTGAATTTGAACTTGTAATACATTGCAAAAAAAGAGATTTATGGTGTAACTTGAATTCCTTGTCAGTGATGAATATAGCTGAGATCACTTGTTACAGGAACTTTTATAACCCACTCACCTTCATTTCACATGTTTATGGGGACTGGCTTCACTTATGATCTGCAGTTGACAGTCATAAAGTTCTTTGTTATAATGGCAAATTCTAATAACAAGTTTGCCTCACATCGGCTCCAAATTCCACTGGAAACTGTCATAAATGACCTGTTTATAAAATGAAACTTCCTGTCCCTAGTTTACCGACTTCACATTTATGAAGAGAAAGGAGCGTTCTTCTGGGAAATTATTTTCTTTTAACCATAAAGAAAAAAAAAAAAAAAAGCCCTGATGTGTAAGATTTTATGTTTTCATCATTTTAAAGGCAATTTCCCAAACAGTTCTGTTAGCCAAACATTCATTTCAACCAAAAGTCAAATTGATTCTTTCTTAGCACTGATTTCTTAAAAAGGTGGCAGTACTAAAAGGCTTCCCAGTGTCTCTTTGGTTTTACAACTTGTCTGTAAAGAGTATGCTACAGCAATACAACAGGATGTGAATTATAAAAGCAAAATACAATTTTAACTTTTAAATTTGCCAATGAAGATTTTGGAACTCTCTGTCTTTTAGTCTGAATACTCAGTGAATGCTCAGTCTGTGTTTTTGTTGTCCATTCTTTATAACTTCTTTTCTTAAATTAATCATCATGACCGACTTCCCTAATTCTGTGTCTTTCAGCTTGCTTTGGTCCCTGGATTTTCCCCATAGCTTTTTTTTTTTGTTTAACTGAAATCACAGCAGGGTTTTACTTGCCTGTCTAGGTAATTCAAAAACAAACTTAGATTTTTGTCATTCTAGGCAGGAACTTATACTACTTAAAGAGCCCCTCTTTATAATTCACACATAATAATTTAGAGGAAATAAATTCCATATAAGGATGTTATGGGTATAAAGGGAACATAGAAATCAGAGTGACAGACTGTTGGCCTCTTCTGATAAATTTAACCCTTTGTATGAACAAAAGTTGAGTACTATATTGACAGGCTAAATAAAATATAGCAGCATCACCATATATAAGACAATGCCAGCACTAACACAATGTTGTAAAATTTGCTAATCCTTTGTAAAATGGTTAATACAAAAATTCACGCAATAGGCAATCATGATGATAATTAATGAGATGTATTAAAATATATTTCTTTCCAAAATTTGTGTACATTTTCCAAAATCCATTTCTGTGAGTATATATAGGCCCTTCTGCAGTTTCTGGTTTATTCCTCTGCACATATCTGAGAAATAGATCGATATCTCAGTTTTCAGGTGAAGCAGAAACTCCCCAAAGCCACTTAACATGTTGGCAGGTGATTTGTGACTGCATTTCTTTTTTTTTTTTTTAAATAAATTTATTTATTTTATTTATTTATTTTTGGCTGCATTGGGTCTTTGTTGCTGCAGTCGGGCTTTCTCTAGTTGTGGTGAGCGGGGGCTACTCTTCGTTGCGGGGCGCGGGCTTCTCATTGCAACGGCTTCTCTTGTTGCGGAGCACGGGCTCTAGGCACGCGGGTTTCAGTAGCTGTGGCTCTCGGGCTCTAGAGCGCAGGCTCAGTAGCTGTGGCACATGGGCTTAGTTGCTCCACAGCATGTGAGATCTTCCCGGACCAGGGCTTGAACCCGTGTCCCCTGCACTGGCAGGCGGATTCTTAACCACCGTGCCACCAGGGAAGTCCCCTAGAACATCTTTTAAAAAGAGAAAAAAATCTAGAAGTTTCTCCTCAATTAACAATTTCCTCATTTGGGACCAGGTCTGCCAGAGCCTCTGACAATACACACAGATAGAAAACATTTCTTGTCCAGGAAGCTTGGTTTCCCTTGTGCGAGCAGAATTCCAGAGGAGGGGGCACAGAAAAACTCATTTCTTTACTCTTGTGTCTCAGCCATCTGACAACAGTGAGTGCAGGCATTGGCCAGCATTGTGACTGCTTTAATCTATGCTAATGGGCTGGAGCAAATCAATCTTATGTATTGGATGGAGCACACTTTGGTCCAGGAAGGTCAACCTAATTACATGTCAAGGTTTTTTTCTCAAGGGACCTCTTATTTATAATAACCAGGTACATGCTTGTTGATGGCAGGGACGTGATACATTGATGTATGTAACATATGCATAAAAATCACATATCTGTACACTTACATTCTTGTGCTGCTTTCTAGCCTTCCTCCCGCCGGCTTGGATTGTCCTGTGCCAACTGTCACACCACAACCACCACTTTGTGGCGCAGAAACGCCGAGGGTGAACCTGTGTGCAATGCTTGTGGACTCTACATGAAGCTCCATGGGGTGCGCCACCTACTCTGCTCATGTGTATACACGTTTAGTGTCTTGTTTGTACATAGTTTCAGTTTAAAAAATCAGCAAAGGAGAGGGCATAAAAGTGAAAAATCTGATTTTCTATACGTACCTCTGTGACTCGAGGGTCCTGTTAATTATAATAAAAACTTTTATCTTACTAGTAAGAAACAAAAAATACTGCCAATTAAACTGTCACACAAATCCATAGTAAGACATCCCAATTTTAGAAATACTAAAATGTGGGAAAGTGCGTTTTAGAATTGATAAGATAAGCTTAAAAAAAAAGCTGTAAAGTCCAAGTATAGCTGATTTATAATGTTCTTGTTAGTTTCAGGTGTACAGCACAGTGATTCAGTGATACATATGTGTGTGTATAATATATATATTTTACGTATATATATGTATTCTTTTTCAGATTCTTTTCCCTCATAGGTTATTACAAAATATTGAGTATAGTTCCCTGTGCTATACAGTAGGTCCTTGTTGGTTATCTATTTAGTATATAATAGTGTGTATATGTTAAAAAACTGTACACTTAAAAAGAAAAAGAAGCATGGAACCAACTAGAAATTCAAACTAACTAGTTTATAGCTTAAACAATGTGAATGCAATCAAATACATTTATGCAAAAGAGGAATAGCTATATTTGATAGCTATAGTTAGATTCTACATTTTAAGGATAGCACAAGATATATGTCAATTTTAAAAAGAAAATTATCCTTGGTATATGTAGGGAGAAGAATACATGATATCTTTGAATAAAAATATTTATTTTTATTGTATGTATTCAGTGTTTTTACACTGAATGTATTCAGTGGTTTTACTCTGTAATTGAAGTTGTTTAAAACAATAAACATTGAGTTGAAGGAGTAAATTCTCCCTGGCAAATCACCCTCCCTATTTTTTTTTTTCTGGAGGAATCTCTGCATTTGATGGGGAAAGTGTAGTCTTTATGCAGTTCGAAGTGTATGTAAAAATTGGATTGGCATTTATGCCAAGTTCTTTTAAATGAGGGCTTTCGGTACTGAGGTTGAGTCTTTAGTCAGTTTGGTTTTTCTTCAATATAATATTTATTAAACTCATGGCCTATGTGAACAATTTTTAGGTGCCTCGACCGCTTGCTATGAAAAAAGAGGGAATTCAAACGAGGAAACGAAAACCTAAGAACATAAATAAGTCAAAAGCTTGCTCTGGTAAATATAACAAAATACTATTTGACTGTCAGGGATTTGCCGAACTTAGCGGAGTATATGTATATTTATGAGGTTAATTTTGACTGTTGCAGGTAATAGCAATAATTCTGTTCCCATGACTCCAACTTCCACCTCTTCTAACTCAGATGACTGCAGCAAAAATACTTCCCCTACGACACAACCGACAGCCTCAGGGGTAAGTGTTAAAACAGTATAGACTCCTTCTAAGCTAGTGGGTTGCTCTCCCTGTATATTATCTCAAATTTTATCTTATCTGGTAGTACAATAATCTAAACCAACAGTTCAGTTTTGTTAGCTGATACCTAAGAATAGTTTTTAGAGGAAATTACATTTAAATGTCAACAAAATGACAAACCTAAGTACTTTACAAACCTCTTAATTAAGATCCACATCATTTTTTTTATGGTTAAATTAACCCAAGTAAAGGCAAGAAGTTTTGGTTTGAAGTGCTTTAAATTGTTTTATTTCCAGGTTTTTATCTGAGTTTATATATATATGTATATACATTTCTAATGTATATACATGTACTATGTATTTCTAATGTAGATCAGGAAAAGTACCAGCTCAGTGGTTTTATATGTCCCAGTGCCCATGGCATTTAAATTGCTTTTGCTTATCTTATCAACTCCAGCCTTCTTTCTTCTCTTCCTTCTTTACATTAAAAAAAAAAATCATCTACCCAGAGCAAAGCTCATCACAATGAGTCATGTGATGTGCTGCTGTAATCGCTGATCTTCACCTAACAGTCCTCTGCTGGGCTGGGCAGCCTTGCCATCTTCTAATGCACCTTGATTGTACCCAGGCTTATTTCAGCCTGGTGATCAGCCTGTGAGCAGTTAGGTTTGTGTGTGATTTCGCGCCCCTGAGGACAAGGGTGCCTGGGTCTTTGTGAAGATCACAGACTTCGTTTCAGTAAAGCTGTAATTGAAACTCAGTTTTTCTCAAATGAAGAGCACTTTCCCACCCTAGTGTTTCCCAAATTTACCTGGAATGCCCTTTAAAAATGACCGGGCCACACCCTGGTCCTCAGAGATCCAGGGCCCGACCTGTGCGGCAGCATTTCACAGCCCCGGGTGAGGATTACACCGAGACTGGTTTAGGACGAAACATTAGCATTAAAATTCCTACTTAGTAATTCTTTTCTACATTTAATTTTGCTTTATTTGGGGTACTTTGAAATACTACAGATTCCTGGGCTCCACCCTGGATTTTCTGAGTCAGCGTCTCTGGGGGTGGGGCTTGGAAATTTGTGTTTTTGAACTATCGCCACAGGTGAAATTGAAACTACTGCCCTTGAGTTGTCTTTGAACCAGGAACCACAGAGCTGGTATTTTTACTGGCTTAAACAAACAAAAATTAAACATTAAAAAAAAGTTGTTAACTGCTTAAAGGTATATTTGATATTTTCCTTTGACTCCTCCAATTCAAACTCTTTTGGACTCTTTTTCTTTAATGAACAAGAAGTTTGTTCAGAGTTTCCAAAGGGAAAAAGCCTTTCTGCTGTTTTTGTTTGTTGCAGACACATATTCTTAAAGAACGTTTCTAGCCTTTATAAAGGTGAAATCTGGTGAATGACTTTTTTTTTACAGGAGGGTAAGATGTAACTTCAAGGGTCTAAAGTGGTAAATAGAAGTTGTGAGGAAATGAAAAGGTCGATATTATTTTCAAATATCCCTTATTGTGCCCTAAGTCCTCAGAAGCAATTACGCGGCTTAAATCAGGAGAAAGGATGTTCTGGTTTTCTGAAGCGTTGAGGGATCAGCTAGGGTTTCAGCCTCAGTATCTGTCTCTCCTGGCTAAAAAGTGGATTGCTGCCAGCTCCAACTCACTTTTGTTGGTGCTACGGTCCAAGCTTAGCATGGCAAAAGCTAAATTTGAATGATAAATGGCACAGAAATAGAGATTTTTGCCCAACAATGGGCTTTGGAACCTTAGTGGGCGGAGTCTGTTTTGCCCTTGTGGTTTTGTGATGTAAAATTTCAAAATTGGCTATTTGCAAGTCCAATCAATTTTGCCCTCCAGGGGAGGAACAGTGCAAAGGCAGTGACAGGGTCAGGCCCGGACTTGTCTGGAAGAAGGACCTCGGGAGTCCAGCAGCTATAGTCCCACGGCAGCTTTGGTGTCCCTGCATCTGTCTCTCACTTGGGACCCAGCATGCCAGGGGCGGCTCATCGGCCGGTGCCGTCGGATGAAAGGCTCAGTTTTCTACCAGAGGCCAGGAGACATGAAATAGTCATATGATGAAGTGTTACACAACCATTAAAAACATACTTTAGGGCTTCCCTGGAGGCGCAGTGGTTGGAAGTCCGCCTGCCGATGCACGGGACACGGGTTCGTGCCCCGGTCCGGGAGGATCCCGCGTGCCGCGGAGCGTCTGGGCCCGTGAGCCGTGGCCGCTGAGCCTGCGCGTGTACCGCAAAAAAAAAAAAAAAAAAAAAAAAAAAAAAATTAAAAAGTACTTTAGAGATTGGGGGAGTTGGAGAGCAGTTCCTTACAAGGTCTTTTGCTGCACTCTCCCCATCACTCCCGGAGCCCGGGCAGCCTCTGTGGGAGCAAGCGGTGTGAGCTGCAGACCCGGGGGTGGGCAGTTCTCTGAGCCCAGGTGGCGTCAGAAGTGCTTCCTGACAGCTTTTCCCGAAGCTGGTGCGGTGAGGTCAGGGCTTGGCGGGGGAGGGGAGGGTGTGTGGGGGGGGCGTTGGCGGGGAGGATTGCCCATCATCCCCTCCTCCCTCCAGGGACCCGCCCTTCCTGGCCTGGGCTGGCACTGGGCTCCTGGGTTTTCTCCGGATGGCCAGCCCATCACGGAGTCTCCCAGCATCGGTGCCTTCCTGATGTGAGTGTTGACTACCCGGCAAAAGCCAGTAGACTGGCTGCCTTGGGAAACTGTCCCCTCCAAGGATAATTGTAGCAGACTCAGTGGTTTCCCCAGGAGTGCCAGTGTGTGTCCGTTGGTCCCTGGACACTTTTCAGACCCTCCTGGGCCGGCTGGTTCTTCGTGCGTGTGGCTAGTGTGGCAGCGGCGGTGCCGTGAAGAGCCTGCTGGAGCCGTTATCTGTGAGCAGCTGGCAGAAGCATTTGTGAAAGGTGTCTGTGTTGACAAAGAAGTGACATTTTCCCATTTTGGTCCCAGTTTATCACGTTGGAGGGCAGCTGGAGTTGTGAATGACTGCTTTATAGGATTTTGTGAGCGCGGTAGGTGAGGGGGATGCTATCATATCCACACAGCAAGGTTGGGCCCTTCGGCTTGGCGTTTAAAACCTCCAGTGATGACGGGTCTGCCCCGTGGATCTCCAGCGGCCCCTGTGACTGACGGGGTGGAAATCAGTCCTGCAGGGTTGTCCTCGTTTAATAGGGACAGCCAAGCTACAAAACAAAGGACAATCGTAGGCATACTCCCAGTGGAACGAGGAAAGGGGCCACACGCTCTACTTAAGAGATACAAGTGGCAACACACCCGCTCCTCCACCTTTCCTTAATGAATGTGATTTAAAGCACAGAGACCGTTGCAGAGACCATGTCAGCCTTGCTGTTTTAATTCCCCTCTGAGAAGTCAGCTGTAGGAGATCACCAGGAGGCATTCCTAGAGGACTTCTTTTAAGTTCTGATGTCCCTGCATGTGGGCATATTCAGTGGTGGTACTATCGTGACCTGGCACCTGAGCAAGCCTGGCTGGAGCTGAGTATTCTGGAGCACACGAAAATCATTTCTGCACTGCTTTGAAGCCTCATTTTGTTGACTTTGTGGCATGTCCTAGCTTTATGTACGTGTTGCTCCTTTGTGTTTTAACTAGACCTCTGTCTCGTTTCTTCTGATAGTCATCAGGTTGCTGACCTGCTCCCTTATGACTCAGTTTCTCTGTTGCAGGCTGTGCAGGTGTGGTGTGTAAGTTTTGGAGGTGGAGGGAGGGCAGTTTGTCTCCTGTATGAGAACAGGAAGACCCGTTGCTGCTGCCTGGCAGCCTGGTATTAAAATAGCCCCTGTCTTGTTCCTTTGGAGTTCTTTTTTTAAATTATTGCAATAAATGATTTATTTGCTTTCATTTATGTGATATTTACTATTCATTAGACCTGATTATTTTTCTTTTCCTTATTTTCTCTGCATTTAAAATTTTTTTAAAATTATTTATTTTGGGGGGGCCTTGCCATGTGGCATGTGGGATCTTCCCCGACCAGGGGTCGAACCCGTGATCCCCTGCGTTCGGAGCGCGGAGTCCTAACCACTGGACCCACCAGGGAAGTCCTATCAGAATTTTATAATCAGTTTCTTGTATGGAATTCTTTGTGTTTGTTAAGAAATGTGTTGAACTTAATTTTTGATACAGTTGATTAATTTTGTGAGTTTTGAACTTAAAGATAAATTTCCTCCAGATGTTTTTTTTTTTCATTCAGTCTGAAATCTTTATCTGTAGATTTACTGAAAAATGTTTATTTAGTTGACCTAAACAGACATCAGATTTTCTTTGGCATTTAGAGTCTCTGTGGATTGTAAGAATATTTAAATTTTTCATTGAATTCCATTTATTGGCTGAGTTATGTTTTACATTTGTTGTTATTAGGAGGCAAATATGGTAACATTCTATTTCAGCAATTCCCAAATAAGATTTAATAAGTAGTCTCTATATATTCTATCCCTCTTAGGACTTGTAACTAAAAATTTGTAAAACCGGAGGATACTTTACATACATACACACATATATAAAATGCATATGTATATTGTATATATGTATGTAACTATAATATACAAAAACTTTATAACTCATCCCCCAATTTATAAAGCTATCTCTTAATTTTCTTTGGGACAGGAAGGATTAATTTGATAAAGTGAGTAATAAGACAATGGCTGAGGATAAAAAAAATCACTGAACATATTTTGCCTGCCTACTAGTTCTGTAGATAATTATTTAACAAAAATTAAATCCTACTTAAGTTTATATTAAAACTGCAAATATAATGTTGAAGTCATCATTAAACATATAATGTGGAAATAAATGGAGATGAACTCTATCTGACTAGCCCTTGCCTTACGGTCATTGTTCCATTTGAGAAGCATTGTGCTACAGGATGCCCTGTTTTCAGTGTAGTATAACGAGGTCCTGGACATCAGATTTTTGGTAACGTGGCGGTCGTGGTGGGGACACGTGTGTATAGACAGATCTTCCTGCTGGTCAGATTTGAAAGTGTTTTAAATGAGCAGCAAAGTTGGGAGTCGCAAGTAGGGAGCCGTGAATTCTGACCGCAGGGCTGGAAATGGCTTCTCAGAGGAGAGGAAATTTGAATTAGTTGTGTAGGATTTTTGTGGGGGGAAAAATCGGGGTAGAGGTTTCCAGGAAGAAGAACATGGTAACTATGATGCTTCAGGGACATAGTTTTAGGAATTCAGTGTGGCTGGAGTGTAGGGTAGAAAAAGCCAAAGGCAGGAGCTGAGGTGGGTAAATTAGGTGGAAGGCAGATATTTAAAACTGTTTCAAGTCAATTTTAAGTCAGCCTTAAGCAGGGTCCACACTATGTTCATTTCTAAATGATGGACTTTCTCTAACACCCACTGTGGTGTTTCTGTCCAAAAATGTGTTGTTATACTCCAACAATTAAAACATCCTTAACTGGGCGCATTTTGATAATTGATGTAAACAAATGTTAGCATGCCTGTTTGTACATTTTACAAGCAGCTTTTCCTTTCACAGTTAATAAGGAAAACTATCTACTTGGAGCTGGTGACGTGTCCTGACCTGAGGGACTACTTGGGGCAAGATGGTTTCAGGGTGGCTGCCAGGTGACCCTTCCAAATGGAGATGTGTTAAGGATGGTGTCTAAGTGTAATTCATTTCCTCACTTTGTGGTTTGTTGCTGGTGACAGCTTCCACAGAGAGAGAGGCAGGCATCCTTAGACTGAGACAAGGACCACATCTCAGATTCCTCTCCGGCTGGTTCTCTGCCTTTGGGTGGGCCTTGCCCATGTTTGGTCAGTTTCTCAGTGTTGAATAGGTATCTTCATTCCTGCCTCATTTATCCTTCTGGGATGCAGTATGCCTAGCGGGACCCATTTCCCTACTGCAGTCAGTCCTAGGTAATAGCTTTATTCAATGACCTTGTCAGAAGTAATACCTCTGAGCTGCATGGTGCTAAATCTCATGCTAGAAGTGGTTTGAAAGAGTTAAGTGCTTAAGTGCTCCGTAGCTGAGGGGCAGTGATTTAGGGACTGACATTTGTTGGGATATCTGGATGTCTTTATAAGGCCTTCTGAAGAAAAGTTGGGTACTTGGCAGGTTAATATTTTATATTCTTTTTATAGATTTTATTTTATATGTTAATATTTGCATCCTGTGATGAAAATTGGAAAACATTGCTTGAGTCACGTAGCTTATTTCTTTATTAGCAAGTTTATATTCCACTGTCTTTTTCTTTGAGTAGCTGAATCACTTTGGATTTACTTGGCACTATGATTGGTCACAAAATAATAGCTTCTATTATTATTAACTATTTCTGTAGTAGTTAAATACTTGAAAGGAACGTTCATGAAGGACCTGCATACAGTATGAGTTGCTTTCACGCAGGGTAACTTGAGTGTGAAGAGAAGATTCAAGAGGCTGCTGGAGTGGGGACCAAAGTTCCTGCTTAACTCTTTTTTAAAAAAATACATTTATTTATTTATTTTTGGCTGTATTGGGTCTTCATTGCTGAATGCGGGTTTTCTCTAGTTGCGGCGAGTGGGGGGGGCTACTCTTCGTTGCGGTGCGTGGGCTTCTCTTGTGGAGCACGGGCTCTAGGTGCATGGGCTTCAGTAGTTGGGGCACGTGGGCTCAGTAGTTGTGGCTCACGGACTCTAGAGCGCAGGATCAGTAGTTGTGGCACACGGGCCCATTTGCTCCGTGGCATGTGAGATCTTCCCAGACCAGGGCTCAAACCTGTGTCCCCTGCTTTGGCAAGGCGGATTCCTAACCACTGCGCTACCAGGGAAGTCCCCCTGCTTAACTCTTACCTTGAATGTTCCACGCTCACCTTTAGGGTACTTGAGGGCCAGGCCTTAGTGGATTAATTACTGTATGGTTGCTTTGGGGGAGTTTCCTCTCTTTCTCGTACTTTCTCATAAGATTGTGGATGTAGGAAGGCAGGAAACTAGCTTCTGTCAAGTACCTTTTAAGTGCCAGATGTTTTATGTACCCTTTCTCTTTTATTCCCAATTATCACTGTACAAATGAAGTGTTTTTATTTACATTTTCCATTTGGGGGAGTGAGACCCAGTAATAGCCCCAAGGTTATGTATTAGATTAAGAGGCAGGGCTTGGGTTTGGACGCAGGTCTGGCAGAGGCAGAGTCAGTGTTTTTACTCCTATGGCATACTGGATTAATATGCGATAGTATATGTGCTGCTGAAGCCTTTAGAGAGAAGAAATAACATGTTCTTAAAGAAATCTGACTAATTTTGGTTATAACTTCAGCATCAAGTACAGCTCGGAAAATAGCACTAGAGAAGTGATTTTTCTCATGACCAAATACACAAGGCATATTGTATAAATTTTCTTGTTAAACATTATACTTATCAATAAAATGTATTATAATTCTAAGGCTTTGTTAGTTGGGTAATAGAAAAAAATAATAAGTAGTAAAATTTACTGTTGTTGATGTGCATGTGATGGTAAAATGTCTCCCTTAAAATATGAAATACTTTAAGATTGCGGTATTAAAATCCTTCTGATGGTGTGATTTAAACCCATACACAGTGAGTGCCAAGTTAGTTGGAACTTTTAGAATGTCCAAATTGCCTTCAATTTAATTTTTACAAAATCATTAAAAAAGCATTTCTTAAGAGGCAAGTGTCCATTTTCGCCCCAGAGTTTATAGTCCAAGATACTTTTTTCTAAATGAATAAAAAGAGTTAAAAAGGCATTAATCTCCCACGAGGGTCGGCGAGAGAGTTGCACTTAGGTATTATTATTGCCTCATTTATAAACCAGGATCCGGAGTGACTCCGTAAGGTCATAAGACAAGCCCGCGTTGCAGCCGGGGCTGGAGCCGATGTCTCCCACCTCTCCCAGGGAGTTGGCAGTCATCACAGTTATTAATATCCCACTCGCCACTTGCTGCTAGCCATGAACATAAATATTTTGTTGGCATTTTATCTTCACGCTCCTTACGTGCCAGGCTCCCTTTCTTTTCTTCTTTCACAGACCCTTCTAATAATTCACTCACGTTCCTGTCTGACCACATTGGCCTTCGCCGTGAAAGTCACACGTCACCCTGGCAGGGAATGTGAAAGCATGTGGAGTTTGCATACTTTCACTTTGATCTGAAGGCCTTTTCTAGACTTCCCTCTTTTTTTTTTCTTGTGTGCGTGTGCGCGTGCGCGTGTCATGGGGAGGATGGTGATTAGAAATACACTTACTACATTAATATGACAATGTCCCTGTATGTATATTAGGAAACAGTAAAACTGTATTGCTCTTTAAATAGTTTATAACATATATGTCCACCCAATTTATCACAGGACTGTGGTTTGTTTAATAACTGACTCATTATCACAATCTGAAAGCCAGGATACTAGGTAAAGAATAAGTGTGGGCTGCCTTTTCATATGGCCTCGAGTTAGAAGGCTTCATCTCAGAGCACAACTTTTCTTTGCGGATTACAGATGCCTTGCAGTTTTTTTTCCCCCCCGCCTCTATAAGAATATATAAAAATTGTCACAAAACATGAAATAATGTTACGGAAAACATGGCCAAATTTAAGAAATCTGGCTTAGGATACTCTGAAATGTTATTGCTAAATGAATCTTCGAAGAAAATGAATTCCTTTACTGGAACAAAAAGTAATTTATTATGCATTTCATGGGTGTCTGCCAAAAGAGTTACTAGCGATACGAAGATCTAATGGATATGAATTAAATACCATCTGTTAACTCTGTGTTTAGACCTATTTGTTAATTTTCTCTGAAACTTTAATAATTACAAAAAGTATCTCCAAAGATAGGTGTTGACATATGTGATCATTCGTGATTCAGCTACCTGTCATATCAGGGCCAGTACTCAAAAGAGTTTGTGAGCCAGAGCAGAAAGAAATTATTTTATTGACCTCAGATTTTAAGAAAGCTTTGAACAAATAACAGGTATTGATTTCAATGTCATGTTGGAGTCTTTTGAGTGAACAATTCTAAGTCATTATCTGATGATATTTATTTCCACTTAGGTATTATTATTGCCTCATTTATAAACCAGGATCCGGAGTGACTCCGTAAGGTCATAAGACAAGCCCGCGTTGCAGCCGGGGCTGGAGCCGATGTCTCCCACCTCTCCCAGGGAGTTGGCAGTCATCACAGTTATTAATATCCCACTCGCCACTTGCTGCTAGCCATGAACATAAATATTTTGTTGGCATTTTATCTTCACGCTCCTTACGTGCCAGGCTCCCTTTCTTTTCTTCTTTCACAGACCCTTCTAATAATTCACTCACGTTCCTGTCTGACCACATTGGCCTTCGCCGTGAAAGTCACACGTCACCCTGGCAGGGAATGTGAAAGCATGTGGAGTTTGCATACTTTCACTTTGATCTGAAGGCCTTTTCTAGACTTCCCTCTTTTTTTTTTCTTGTGTGCGTGTGCGCGTGCGCGTGTCATGGGGAGGATGGTGATTAGAAATACACTTACTACATTAATATGACAATGTCCCTGTATGTATATTAGGAAACAGTAAAACTGTATTGCTCTTTAAATAGTTTATAACATATATGTCCACCCAATTTATCACAGGACTGTGGTTTGTTTAATAACTGACTCATTATCACAATCTGAAAGCCAGGATACTAGGTAAAGAATAAGTGTGGGCTGCCTTTTCATATGGCCTCGAGTTAGAAGGCTTCATCTCAGAGCACAACTTTTCTTTGCGGATTACAGATGCCTTGCAGTTTTTTTTCCCCCCCGCCTCTATAAGAATATATAAAAATTGTCACAAAACATGAAATAATGTTACGGAAAACATGGCCAAATTTAAGAAATCTGGCTTAGGATACTCTGAAATGTTATTGCTAAATGAATCTTCGAAGAAAATGAATTCCTTTACTGGAACAAAAAGTAATTTATTATGCATTTCATGGGTGTCTGCCAAAAGAGTTACTAGCGATACGAAGATCTAATGGATATGAATTAAATACCATCTGTTAACTCTGTGTTTAGACCTATTTGTTAATTTTCTCTGAAACTTTAATAATTACAAAAAGTATCTCCAAAGATAGGTGTTGACATATGTGATCATTCGTGATTCAGCTACCTGTCATATCAGGGCCAGTACTCAAAAGAGTTTGTGAGCCAGAGCAGAAAGAAATTATTTTATTGACCTCAGATTTTAAGAAAGCTTTGAACAAATAACAGGTATTGATTTCAATGTCATGTTGGAGTCTTTTGAGTGAACAATTCTAAGTCATTATCTGATGATATTTATTTCTTTATTTATTTTTATTTTTTGCTGTACGCGGGCCTCTCACTGTTGTGGCCTCTCCCGTTGCGGAGCACAGGCTCCGGACGCGCAGGCTCAGTGGCCATGGCTCACGGGCCCAGCCTCTCCACGGCATGTGGGATCCTCCTGGACCGGGGCATGAACCCGTGTCCCCTGTATCGGCAGGCGGACTCTCAACCACTGAGCCACCAGGGAAGCCCTCTGATGATATTTAAATGATAATTTACTTGGTGTACTGCCCCTTTTGGTAGTTGTTAGCATGGCATGGTTTCACCAGAGCTGGTGCACACGCTCCAGAATCATATTTTTATCCTATTAAACGCGAAATATTTTTAATTTAAAGCTCTCCTTATGTTTAGTCGCTTGATTCACGGTGAAGCCTGAATATGGTCTGAAGTTTATCCTGGGGGTTCACGGATTAGCAGCTGGAAGGAAGCAGTCAGGCAACCAAGTGCTAGCTCCAGCTCTGTGTGTGACTATAGCAAACTGCCAAGGTTTTCCTCCTTCTACTAAAGGGGAAGAGTAATTCCTACCATCTGGTCCTTAGGAGTGTAGTGTAGCATAAGTGGGAGATGCCTGCAGACCACTTTGAAGCTCAAGAAGAATAGCACTATTTAAATATGACCTTGGAAGTTAATAGCGATGTGCTTTATTTGCATGGAATTTTTTCCATCCCAAGCCATTAGACATAAATGTCATTCCATTTATTAATGGGGTGAATTTAGAGATGTAAAGCTATTGTGTTAACAAAGTAACCATGTTTAAATACTTTTATTTCCCTGATAGCAACAATTTTTCATTCGTTATGATTCTTAGCACTTTCATAATGCCTTCTTGTAAATGCTGCTTGGTTCTTGGGCCGTGGTCTGCTTTGTCTAGTAGATATGGCCAGAGGAAGATGCTCGTCTAAGCTCCTAAAAAGCCAGTCTTTAATAAGATCATAATCCATCAGGTTTTAAATCTTAGCTCTGGATCTTTTACCACTCAATTTGACTAGAATAAAGCTGTCCGTTTTGATTCATTTCCGAAGATAAACTTTTTCTTTAGTAGGCCAATGACTTCAAGTTGTGGGACAACCCCTTCTTCTTGCAATATATATTTGTACATCAGTGTTTTACTGATAATCCCAGAGTACTTATAAACTTGGGGCCATGCCTTTCTTTATCACAACGTGCTTGCTGTGTGTATGTACAGATGTATAAAACAGTTTGCTCCTTTGTCCAGAGTAGAGTGTGTGTAGAATAATTCTTTCCCTCCTTGAAAAGAGAAGCACCCTGGCTATGGATATAAGCCTGCCAGCTCAGGCCCAGAAGGGGCACGAGGGGTCAAGGGGACAGCCAGTGAGCTCTCCTCAGTAAGGAATTTGTTTGCTAAATTACAAAAAAATAAACGATTCTGCTAAACACTGAGTTGGGTCATCGGCTGAGGTGACCGTGACTCTCCCTTCTTGAGCTTTATTGAGCCCTTGTGGGAGACTTAGAGGGTTTTGTTGTGATTGATGGTTTTCACGTGTCCTGGTGGAGACAGAACCTGTGTGTGTTTGTGTATCTTCCTAGTGTTACCTCCTCAACTATTGGGTCACTTTTGTGTCTGGTCCTGTTCCCTCCATCCAAACTGAAATGACCTTGGTTTTTAGAGTGGAAGTTAAGGTTTATCTGAAAGTGTTTCTCCTTTGTTAGGAACTTAGACTTAGTTTTTAATTTTTCTTTTGAGGAAGGATGCTATCAAACACCACAGAGTCTAACCTAGAGGTGACGAAAGCAGAGAAGAGAGCTTTGGCAGTGAGGGGTGGCTGGCTTCCCCTCACACAAGGAAAAGCTGTAACCACAACTTGCTTAGATGTGTAGGAAGGACAGACCAGAGGCCATGGAAGCTGACAGCCCGAATCCAAACTGAGGAGGCAGTGTGATCATCTTCAAAATCCTGTGCTCTGGGAATGATCACGCACCCCCCAGCCTGCCGGGGGTGCCGAGGTTTGTTTCTCCAGACTGTGAGGCAGCGTTAGCAGAGATTATAGCATGGCAGGCAGACAGAGCACACCCCAGCGGACTCCTTTTTGGTTTTCTTCCTCAAAAATGAAATTCCTGTTTATAATTCACAAGCCAGAGAACCTCTGTAATTCTTCTGGAAAGGCTGTGTCCTTTAAGGGTTCCCTTTCCTCTGACGTGTCACCTTTCCAGAGTTGCTTCGTGGGTATTGCGGGAGGCTGTCTCTGGGCCTGCCTGTAATGGGATGTGACAAGGCTCATGGTTGGTGAGCCCACTGTGAGCCAGACACTGCTGGGCATCGGCTAGAGGAGCTCAGCAAGTCAGAAATCCTTGACATCTAGATACGTGTCCGAAAATGAGCGAAGGCTTATTTTCACAGCAAAACAATCTGGGTGATCCAAAGATCACCGTGCTGCCTCACGGGCCAGTGGAGATTTTCCATGTCCAGGTCTGCAGCCGTGACTTGTCCCTGAAGTCATTTATTCCTTTAGGAGGGGGGCGTCCGGCCAGTTGCTGTGGGTCCCCCACCTGACCCGGCCTGCTTGCAGTGCTAAGCCCGGCCTGGGTCGGTGCTGATAACACATTCTTTCAACAGGAAGTGCCTCCATTTTCAGTCGACAGTGGGAGGGTGGAGGCCGATAAGCGGGGAGTGATAACACAGAACAGATTTCTGCTCCACCCTCGTCTTGCACTTTGATCAGAGAAAGAGCCAGGACCTCGCCTGTGGGGCTGCCTCCCAAAGAAGGAAGGATGGCTTGGCTGTGGGCGTTCGGGCCTGTGGGGCTGCCTCCCAAAGAAGAAGGAAGGATGGCTCGGCTGTGGGCGTTCGGCACACTTTCCTCTACTGTTGTTCAGGAACTTTCGGGGGGATTAGGCTGGTTTAGGTCAGCGACGTGCCTGCTTTGGCTGTGTTGAGATGTCTGCGATCTGATGCTTTCAGGGATTTAAGTAGACGTGGGAATGGAAGCTGACAGCCCGAATCCAAACTGAGGAGGCAGTGTGATCATCTTCAAAATCCTGTGCTCTGGGAATGATCACGCACCCCCCAGCCTGCCGGGGGTGCCGAGGTTTGTTTCTCCAGACTGTGAGGCAGCGTTAGCAGAGATTATAGCATGGCAGGCAGACAGAGCACACCCCAGCGGACTCCTTTTTGGTTTTCTTCCTCAAAAATGAAATTCCTGTTTATAATTCACAAGCCAGAGAACCTCTGTAATTCTTCTGGAAAGGCTGTGTCCTTTAAGGGTTCCCTTTCCTCTGACGTGTCACCTTTCCAGAGTTGCTTCGTGGGTATTGCGGGAGGCTGTCTCTGGGCCTGCCTGTAATGGGATGTGACAAGGCTCATGGTTGGTGAGCCCACTGTGAGCCAGACACTGCTGGGCATCGGCTAGAGGAGCTCAGCAAGTCAGAAATCCTTGACATCTAGATACGTGTCCGAAAATGAGCGAAGGCTTATTTTCACAGCAAAACAATCTGGGTGATCCAAAGATCACCGTGCTGCCTCACGGGCCAGTGGAGATTTTCCATGTCCAGGTCTGCAGCCGTGACTTGTCCCTGAAGTCATTTATTCCTTTAGGAGGGGGGCGTCCGGCCAGTTGCTGTGGGTCCCCCACCTGACCCGGCCTGCTTGCAGTGCTAAGCCCGGCCTGGGTCGGTGCTGATAACACATTCTTTCAACAGGAAGTGCCTCCATTTTCAGTCGACAGTGGGAGGGTGGAGGCCGATAAGCGGGGAGTGATAACACAGAACAGATTTCTGCTCCACCCTCGTCTTGCACTTTGATCAGAGAAAGAGCCAGGACCTCGCCTGTGGGGCTGCCTCCCAAAGAAGGAAGGATGGCTTGGCTGTGGGCGTTCGGGCCTGTGGGGCTGCCTCCCAAAGAAGAAGGAAGGATGGCTCGGCTGTGGGCGTTCGGCACACTTTCCTCTACTGTTGTTCAGGAACTTTCGGGGGGATTAGGCTGGTTTAGGTCAGCGACGTGCCTGCTTTGGCTGTGTTGAGATGTCTGCGATCTGATGCTTTCAGGGATTTAAGTAGACGTGGGAAAACCTTAACCAATTGGCATTTATATTGGTGTGTGTGTGTGTGTGTGTGTGTGTGTGTGTGTGTGCTGGGTCCAGGGTCCTAATAAGTTATCTCTGATTTTTTTCCCCCAGATTGAACTGATTCTTGAGAGGTAGCTCTTGAATATCCCCAATGAAGGGAAGGCACTTAAGATGACAATGTGACAAGCCAGGTTTCTTAAGAAGAGTTGTGCTAATGAGTCTTCTGCTGTTAGAATGCCAGTTTCAAGAGCTCAGGTTATACTGTTGCACCCATCTGTGTACTGTGGTGTTTTCACGTACCTGGAACTGTGTTTCACACGTGCATGGCTGGCTGGGCTCCAGCCTATGCCAGGTGGCTCAGAGGTGACCTCAGGGGTGCATGGGGGCCCATCTGATCCTCCCTCCGCTCTGATTGCCCCGTTTTCCATGCTGCTTTATGACTGTCCAGGCTGGCTCATTTCTCAAGTGCTGGTATCTCATGTTTCTGCTCCTCTCCCCCAGAGTTAGACTGCAGTAAAGCCACTCAATTAAAATATTCAGAAGGAAGGTATACATGGCTAACTGGTTGGGCCCGCTCCGGTGGTCCCCAGTCTCCCACCCCACACTGGGTTCTCTTGAAATACTTTTGCATGCACATGGGTAAGTTGTAATTATGACCTAGAATTTCTTTCCTGCTGTTTTTCACTTAACATTGCATTATAGGATTTTTTCCATTTTGTTACATGATCTTATTATTTTTAATACTTGCATAATCGTTCATTAAGCAGATATCCCTTTGCTCCCAAACCATCCTCATATTATGAGACATTAGATTATTTCCACGGTTTCCACTATTATAAGTAACCCTGCAATGGATGTCTTCCTGTGGGGAGCCTTTCCATCCCTTTGAATTTTTTCCTTGTAATCCATTTCCAGAAGTGAAATTACAGAGCTAAGTAGGGTATAAAGTTCTTGATGGCTTTGCTAACTGCCTTCTAAGGCGTGCACCAGAGTATAACTCCACCAGCCAGGGATGAGGGGGCTGGCGTTATCCATCCCATCTGATCTCATCATGATGATCTTATTATGTATTGTGACATGAAATTTCAAATTAGTTTTTACTGAGGTTGACTGACATAGAAAAACACGCTGTGCATCGCAGCATTCCATGTTTAAATAGTATATCCCCATTTAAAAATAAGGTTCTCAAACCTTGGGCACAAGTACTTGTTTTATTTTTTTCTGACAAACTCAGATGTTGCTTTTGATTTCCAACGAGCTGATATTTTTTTCAGGAGCTCATCACTCACGTAATTTGGGGTTTGCCTGCCATACAGCTTAACATTTTTGTCTGAACAAAGAAGACAGTAAATAGGTATTTCAACAGTAGCTTTTGGGACTGTTGTTCAGGTTTGAGACTAATGTTCAGGGTATTAAGGTTTCTTTAATGTGGCTTATTTGAAAAAGGGCCGATGAGCCTTTTGAAGGGCTGCAGGAGCACCTTGCTTTCTCTCTGCGCAGAGCCATCAGTGATGATTAGAATAAGGTCATGGCTGTGGTGGTTTTCACTTAGCTCTGGCTGAGTTCGTAAGACTGCTCCCACCCAGTGATGGCGGCACCTTGCCTGGTGAAGGCTGACATTGGGGAGATTCAGTTAGGTCCACGCTCCTTCACTACAATAACAAAATTCTCATAGTGTCAATAGCACATACGTATGTAGTCTTGACTTGTCAGACACTTTCACGAGGGCTTTACATACACTAATTTAATTCTTTTACGGCAACCTTCTGACATATGTGCCTCTTTATTTCCATTTTCTAGGTGAGGAAACTGAGGCACAGAAAGTTCTAGGTCAGACCCTCTAGTTTCTCTCTCCCACAGAATCTTTTCTGACTCATTGCTTAATATCCTTCCCTTTCAGCTGTCTTGTCTTGTGAACAGACCTCTCCACATCCTGCATGCTTCCAATTTTGAGCACCCTTTCCTCACCCACAGCAATAGCTTCCCTTCATGGAATGTTTAACATGGCAAGGCATTCTGACGCGCCTGCACACATTAGCTCACTTAATCAGCACAAACATGCTTGAGGTAGGGCCAATTTCCCATGGAGGAAGCTCAGGAGGTGGGTGGCTGAACCAGGGTAGAATTTGAAAGTCCAAGCTGGTCCTACCGTGCAGGCTGCCTGCGGCTGTCCCCGGGCATCCTTTCCCCTCTGCGATTCCTTCTCTGACCTCTGGTTCTACCTCCCTGTCTCAGACACTCATAAACTCATGATAACTGTTGAGTGGTCTTGCTTTCGAGTGCGTGCGTGTCCGAGTTCCCCATTTCTGGCCATTTGAGGTGTGCTGCTTCCTGAGCCAGTCCAGGCACCCCGTCCGTTTCAGAACATAGCCCTTGCTGTGGTGAAGTCAGATTTAGTCAGATAAATGCAAATGTGCCTTTTTGGGGAGTAGGTAGATAATACCAAGCTGGGTATGACATTAGTCATTTATAAGGGAGCTCACTCTTTCTAGTTGTATGATAGCTCTTTTCTAAAATGAAGACTCTTTTTGTAATTGAATAGCATCCTTTTGTGTATTTCTTTGGGTGTTAAATCTGGATCTATGTTGAGTTTGCTTATAGCCACACTTGGTCTGTCCAGCTGGGAGGGAATTGGGATGGGTGGACAGGAAGTTCCATGGTCAGACCTCCCGAAATCCTACCTCCCAGTCCCATACAGCTATTGTGAAGGTCAGAGAGAAAACCAGATCTTTCCTGGGAGGGGGTAGGACCACGCTGACTACTGGGCTCCTGAGTGGAGCCACGGAGGGTCTGGGGCCCTTCCATTCAGTTCGCTCAGTGTCTGGTGCCCTGTATTTCTCTGAAGTGGATGTACCATCAACTTGGCCAGACAGATGGATGTTTTAGGATTTAATGGGATTGTGAATGTAGAAAAGGAATGCTTTGAAAAGTGCAAGATGTTCTACCTGTGTTAAAAAGTAAGTATCCAGTAGTTTATGGAATGGAACCCTGAAAGCTCAGAAGAAATAATGGGCTTCAGAGCTTTTAGAAGGAAAGAAAGCATGATTCACAAGTATGTGATTATGGCTAGATTGAAAAGAAAAAAAAGTCAAATGCAACTGTTTTCTCAAACCATAGTCTAAACATGATTTTAGTTATTTTGGTTTGACTTCACTAAATTATATCATGTTTGCTATTTGGCTTTTCTTATTTGGATGGATGCAAGGAAGGAAGGAATGAAACAAGAGAAAGGTGACCTTTTGCTTCAAGAAATAATTGCCACGATCATGACAGATATAAGATGTTAGCATTTTCTTTATCACATGGTCTGCTTCAAACATGGCCTGTGCTTTTGAGAAGAATTAAATCCTGTGTATGCATGGGTTAATTTTCCATGAAGTCAGTGCTCAAAAATTTCATTTATCAGGGCTTGCTGAACTGTGTATCTTTCCTTCTCAGACTTTGATAGAACTGCTAAGCCTCATGGTTCTGGTGTGTGTGTGTGTGTGTGTGTGTGTGTGTGTGTGTGTGTGTGTGTGCGCGTGCGCGCTGTGCTCTGCCTTTTCTCTTTTGCAGTGATTAGATTGTGTGGGCATCCTTAAGGCCTGTTGACCTACGTGGTGTGGTTTGTTTCACTGTCGGAGATCTGAGTGTTTGGCACTTTTTACAAATAGGCCACCTTCCGTTCCCCTTTCCTACCTGCGTCCAGCTGCGCATCTTGCCTGGTGGTTCCTGCCACGAGTTAAGACGTGAATAGGACGCTGTTTCTAAGAGCAGAAATCGCCAGAGTTAGGTCAATGGCACCGTACCGCCCAGTGAGCAGCTCTGCCAGCTGTGCTACCGTCTCACTTGTCCCCGAATGTTTACCTAGCAGGGACCAGCTAGCTGCCTGACTGTTTATTGGTAACTGTCTCTCCCCTTCTCTCTCTCTCCTTCTCTCCGTCCCCCTCTTCCATCAGGCAGGCGCCTCCGTGATGTCTGGAGCAGGGGAGAGCGCTAATCCCGAGAACAGCGAGCTCAAGTACTCAGGTCAAGATGGGCTGTACATCGGCGTCAGCCTGGCCTCGCCGGCCGAAGTCACATCGTCGGTGAGACAGGATTCCTGGTGTGCCCTGGCCCTGGCCTGAGCGGCCGTGGGTAACAGGAGGAGGACACGGCCAGGGCCCGCGGCACCGCCTTCATGATCTTCTTGGCAAGCAGTCCGGACTGGGCTGAGGATGCCGACTGGACATCTTCCTCTGACACAGGATTTCCATGCCTTTATTTGAAAGAGATGTATCTCCCATGAGGCTTGCTCAGCCTTTACCACCCTGGCCCTGTCTTGAAGACCCAGGGAGGAGATGGACCGGCTCGAGAGAAGGGCCAGAGCAGCCCACAGCCTCCCCAGCCACGGCCACTTCCGGGGTCGGCCGGGGGATTTGATGTCCAGTGTGCCACTTCCAGAAACCTGGACTAGGAACCGGGGCCTTGCCTGCTAAGGAATATTGAAAGAGATTTTTAAACAAAAGTTTTATGTGTATTGCCCCAATTCATGTGCGCCTTCTGGTCGGTTTTGGTTATTCCAGAATTTCTTCATACCTTTTCTGCCCCCAGATTTCACATGCGTTCGTGGAGAAGACCATTCGCTTGGTACACGCCTCTGGAGGCTGAGTCGGTTTTTGAGGTCTCCTGTCAAAAATATCACTCGGTTTGCAGGACTGCATCGTAACTGTAACATACACTGTGACTGACGTTTCTCAAAGCTCATATTGTGTGACTGACCTGAAGTCAGTCTGAATTTGTAAACAGGGTAGCAAACAAAAGATATTTTTCTTCCATGTATACAATAATTTTTTTTAAAAGTGCAATTTGCGTTGCAGCAATCAGTGTTAAATCATTTGCATAAGATTTAACAACATTTTTTATAATGAATGTAAACATTTTAACTTAATGGTACTTAAATAATTTAAAAGAAAAAATGTAAACTTAGACGTTCTTATGCTTCTTTTACAACTACATCCCATTTCTATATTTCCAATTGTGAAAAGAGAAATATTTCAAGAACAAATCTTCTCTCAGGTAAATTGCCTTATCCATTTGTTAAGAATTTTTGTACAAGAACACCAATATCTCCCCTTTATTTTACTGTGGAATATGTGCTGGAAAAATGGCAACAAAACTTTACTACCTAACAGATAACATTTGTAAATACTCTAGGCATCTGTGCACACTATGATGAGGTCTCTGTAGCGTGACTAACCCACAGGCAGGTTGGTTTACGTTAATTTTTTTAAAAATGGGATGTCATATGGAAACCTATTTCACCAGAGTTTTAAAAATAAAAAGGGTATTGTTTTGTCTTCTGTACAGTGAATTCCTTCCCTTATAGTTTCATTTTGATACTGTATGTGGCTATAGCTATTCATATAAAGCAAGTGCATGTGATGTTTGCAAATTGCCTTACGGCCTTCTTTTCAATGAATTGTCCTTTTGGAGCTGTTTTATACCTTGGTTCATTTGAAGTTGGCACATGGAGTCAAGTTATCAACTTTCAACTGGCATTGGGGACAACTTTATAAGTGAAAAGGACCCAGTATTATAAGACATTTCTGTGATTATAAGCATTCTGTTTAGGATCAATCGTTAAAAGCATTTAAAAAGGCCAGAGTTTCTTTTCCTCTGAATGAAAAATACTCTGTGGCCCAGAAAGAGAATGATTTCCTTTCCTCCCTTTTACAAAGTGCTGTGATATCTCAAAGCTCATCTGAAGTTAAAGTCTTTACCTTCAGAGGAAGATATAAAATGATTTGAACAGCCCCTTTGTTTTTTCTATGTTGCTGCATGGATTTCAGGAAATCGGGAGGCTGTTTCACAACACAAAATGATGGCATTTCATTTTGGCTCCCTAACTGTGGCTCATTTTTCATGTACTGATTACAGTGGTCTATGGCGTCCAGTCTGAATCAGGAGAACGGAAGTCTTCCTTTGTGTTGGCGTGGTGCTGGAAGCCAGACTCAGGCCTGGGATGTGTGTGTGTGTGCGTGTGTGTCTGGGGAAGTCGGTGAAACTCGCTTGTACCCTGACACCCTATGGTGGGCTGGGACAGTGGTTAAGAGAGCAGGGTCTGGAGTCAGACCACGAGGTTTCAAGTCTGTGCTCTCTGTGACCTTGGGCAAGTTACCCAGCTCTCATTTTCCTCATCTGTAAAATAAGGCATATAACTCATGAGATTAAGTGAGATAATCCATGTGAAGTGCCTAGCATGGTGCCTGGCACATAGCCAGCACTAAGTGTTAACTTGACTTTGAAGGAGGGTGGCGTGAGCTCTTAGCACACGGGTGTTTGGATGTCTTACTCCATGTGGAGTATCTGAAGTTTATGGCCTGTGAGAGTCTGATGTCCCTTGGCTTACCTGCACTTTTGAACAAAGCTGGGGAGAATGAAATGAGGGATCCCCACCAGCCCAGGTGGTGGCAGAGATGGTTGCTTCAGAGATATTAGTCTGAGTTTGGCAGATTGTTTTACAGAACAGGGATGGTCAACAGCAGAAGGAAATTACCCAGACTGACTCATTTTTCCCCCCCTTCCTCTTCTTATGGTTCTCATTACTTTGAGTGCTTTCTGGTGGGTTGGGAGATGTTAGAGTTAATATGTTTTGATTGGAAAATGAATTTTTCTTATTGGGTCTTCCAAAAGATCTTTTTTTTTTTTTTCTGGGGATGGTCGCCAACAGTGCTTCTCCTAATCCTAAGATGCCATTAGGTTCTAAAGTGCCTCTTATTGTTTTTTTGAACACAAAGTGGAAGGAATTTGTGAAATAAATTACAAGGGGCAGAAAGAGGGGGAGAGGGCTTCTTGTGGCCTGTCCTAACACAATGAACTCCACTAACCTGGGCCTTTTCAATAACTTGTTTACCTGTAATTGTATAAGGCGTAAGTTTGATAATTTTTTCCAAACACACAATTTCAGCACTCCTCTCCCAAAGTATAACATACAAAAAAAACAAGTTATTTCTCACTGGGGAGTACATTTTTTTTTTTTTGCAGTACGCGGGCCTCTCACTGTTGTGGCCTCTCCCGTTGTGGAGCACAGGCCCCGGACGCGCAGGCTCAGTGGCCATGGCTCACGGGCCCAGCCGCTCCGCGGCATGTGGGATCTTCCCGGACCGGGGCACGAACCCATGTCCCCTGCATCGGCAGGCGGACTCTCAACCACTGCGCCACCAGGGAAGCCCTAGGGAGTACATTTAAATAGAGGTCCAGTCTGGATCTTGGCTTAAAGACTCCTCAGACCCATTACTGTGCGTTGCAGAATTTATGTCCTCTGTCAGCCCTGGCTGATTTTAGGTCATCTTACATAAGTGAGGGCTCTGTCTGGGGTCTCTCCTCAGGGTCACTTCATGTTGTTTCCCGGTGCCTATGGGAGGGTCAGGAAAGCAGAGGAACCATTCATTTTCCCCTGCAAATAAATTAACTTCTTGCTCATGGGAAATGTTTTCCCCAGTCCTCGGAAATTTGATGTAATTTCAGATTGTAGATAAATTTTGCCGCTGGGAGGGCAATATGGCAAGTCTTTGGCTCTGCCAGATTCCAGGCTGCTTTCAATTCGAGGCAGTGTGGTAGCTTCAGTATATATACCGACATTGTCCACGGGGTCTTTGGATCCCCGTGACTCTGAGAAGGTGTGTGGAGAGAGGGCGGGAGGGCAGAGCAGGGAATCAAACATTTATTCAAAATAAGGCAGCTCAGGCTAATTAAAATGCATTTTGTTTCTGGGTTGAAATAGCAGGTCAGTTTGGTGACAAAACTAGTTACCTTCTGTTGTTTGGAAGCTCTGATGGGCCGTCAGATATGTTTGATTATTTAAAAGGAGAAACAAATATTAATAAATTTGCTAAAAAGAAATGAAATTGAGTTATTTGTAGTGAGTTGGGTGGACCTAGAGTCTGTCATACAGAGTGAAGTAAGCCAGAAAGAGGAAAACAAATACAGTATGCTAACACATATATATGGAATCTAAGGAAAAAAAAAAAAAGGTCATGGAGAACCTAGGGAGTAAAGACACAGACCTACTGGAGCATGGGCTTGAGGATATGGGGAGGGGGAAGGGTAAGCTGTGACAAAGTGAGAGAGTGGCATGGACATATATACACTACCAAACGTAAAATAGATAGCTAGTGGGAAGCAGCCGCATAGCACAGGGAGATCAGCTAGGTGGTTTGTGACCACCTAGAGGGGTGGGATAGGGAGGGTGGGAGGGAGGGAGATGCAGGAGGGAAGAGATATGGGAACATATGTATATGGATAACTGATTCACTTTGTTATAAAGCAGAAACTAACACACCATCGTAAAGCAATTATACTCCAATAAAGATGTTAAAAATAAATGAATAAATAAATTTGCTAGGCCAGATCTTTCAAAACACAGTCCATGGGCAAAAATTTGGTACCTGCAGCTCTGGCCAGTTGAGACCCCAGCATGGATTCTGTGTGGCTGACTCTTTAGCTGGGGCTGGTTCTGAGCAGACCTCTCTGCGGTGGCCTCTGGAGAGGGGTGTGTCAGGGACAAAGTGATGGCTGTGAGGACCTGCAGAGGAAAGGAATCATGTGGTGTTTTTAGTTGGTTCAACTGTAAGATATTAGGCTAAGAGCCTAAGTAAGTTCATAGGAACTTTGGATAAATAAATTATGGTTGGTAGTTCCAAGCAGCTTTGAAATGAAAGCTAGGATGATGGAGGTGCAGCTCTGAGATTCAGGTCAGAGTGGGCAACCCTTCCAAGCACTGTATGGCATCTCCCAAGTCTGCCCTGGAGAACTAGGGGGACAACTGTTACTTCACCGTTTTTCCTGCTCAGCAGCTGTTACAGGGAAGAGATGGTTCCACAGTTGAAGTCACTATTTTCACGAGATACTTACTTAACGTAGTGGGCTTTTTCTTGTTTTTAAAGAATGAACATTCTAAGAATGGCTAAAATATGGCAGTTAAAGATGAAATAATGCATAATTAGCAGAAGGGTTTCTATTTCAGTTATCAGTGGTCCCTGTGGTAAGATAATCATCTAGGTATCACTGAACTTTGGGGCAGGTCATTTCCTCTTTCTGCACCTCAGTCTCCACAGCAACCATAAAATGGAGAAATCAGGCAGTGTGGTCTCAGGGGTCCCTTCCGTCTGCATTTGCTGCCCAGAGTCCCAAGTGCAGATTGTATGCAATGAAGTGATGGTGGGTCTGTGGTCTGGTCTGGGCTCCCCGAGTCCATGACCAAGAAAGCTGGTGGGTTTGGGATTCCCTTTGAGCTCTTCTGGTCCCTTCACCACCTCGGGTTTTTCTGTGGAGGCAGAGCCCTTCTGTTGCCTTAGGGGACAGAGAGGGTGACAGTCCTGGTCATACTTATGAGCACAGGGGCTTGGTAAGAGGTGCTGCCACCCCCAACGCCAAACCTGCTTGGTTTGGGGCTCCTGACATAAAACTTATACAGCGATACAGACCCAGACAGGAAAATGGAAACGTCTGGCTGCCGAGCAGTCCACAGAACTAGGAAAAAACAGCTTTGCTTTGCTTGGCCCATTGCTTCAATATCTTGTAGTTGGTTTTTTATTTCTTGGAAACAACCAACTTTTCATTGTTGTTTGCCTTCTGTGTCTTCTCTTTAGCCATTACAGAGTTTTCCTCCCTGTCTCTCCACCCCTTCCCTGGGTTTACCGTTATTTTTGTGAATTCTTTTCCTTCAGTATGCCAAGACTGGTCTGAAATAATAATAGCAAATATTTATCTAGCACTTACTATGTGCCAGTTTCTATACAAAGTGCTGCACATGTTTTGATTTATCTAATCCCCATACCAAGTGAGTGAGGTGGTACCATCCCCATTTTACAGATGTGTCTGCAGAGGCACAGAGAAATTAAGTAATTTGCTCAAGGTTACACAGTGGCAGAGCTGGGATTTGAGCCCAGGCATTCTAGCTCCAGAGCACATGCTCTTAATCACTCCACCATATTGTTTTTTCACCTTGATTTACAGGGGAATAAATTGAGGAACACAGAGGGGGACCCAGAGCTGTCTGAGACTTGGGGCTATGCCCTTTCTCTCTCCCCTAGCATCTCAGAAATACACAACTGTGATTTGTAACACAGCCATGCCTAGATTGAAGAAACCTAGTAAATGTATAGGTTTCTTCTGGACGTAAGTTTCTTTAGAACACGGAAGGTGGGTTCCTAGTTGTTAGCTGGAAAGTAGTGAATTTGGAGGTGTGCTGTTTTTGAACATTTCCCTTATCTCCTTTTCCTGTAACTTCAAGTAAGGCTTGTTATGTTCTTACCTATTTCAAAGGATTAGGGTAAAGCATTTTGCAAAGTATAAAAAGCTAGTGAAATGATTAACAGTGTAAAGCCAAACACCAGAGAGAACAAGGAATACTTCGTCGTGGTGTAAACTCTTTCTATGCTAGGTTGTGCCAGAGCATTTTTTTTCAGGAAAACTTGTGCAAGATTTTGGCAGTGGTGTCTTAGGCTTTATCTTTTTAAGTACGTGTTCATTACTGCTTACATCACCGTTGCTATTATTATTTTGATAAGTTGCATTACTAGTTGCATTACCAGATGCTCTCTGTTGGGGCTTCTCAAACTTCTCTGCATGAGAATCACACACAGTGCTTGTTAGAATTGCAGCCCCTGGCTCCTTCCCCAGAGAATTTGATTCTGCAGGTCCTGTGTAAGGCTGAAGAATCTGCAGTTTGTGGGCCTTTGCGTTAATTGAAATTTCTTGAATAGTACGAAATTTAAAAGTTATAAATGCGAGTACAGTGAAAAACAATTGCCCTTCTCATGCCTGTTTCCTAGCTACTCAGTTCCTGTCCCAGATAAAACTTCTTAGTTTTTGTATTGATTATATGCATTGACTATCCATGCATCATATACAAGCATATGTAGGTAATATTCAATATTTTTTTAAACATATGTGGTAGTGTACTGTACACATTGCTTTGCATTTTGCTTTTTTCACTTAGTATATCTGGGTAGTTCATTATTTAATCAGTGCCCTACTGAAGAACATTTGTTTCCAGTCTTTTGCTATTCAAGCAATGCTGCAATTATTATCCCATATCTGTGTCATTTTACTCATATACAAATATACCTATAAGATGAGTTTCTAAAAGTGGCATTATTGAGTCAAGGGGTATCTCTACTTTTTAAATTTTGATAGAAATTGCCAAATTGCTCTTAGAGGATTTTCCTATTTGCACTCTCACAGGCAATTTTGAGTGCCCTTCTTTTCCTTAGTCAAATGAACCTGTTACCCAACATTCTGGTTTTTGTCAATTCTGTATCTCTGAGATTTGTTTTGCATTTATCTTATTGTGACTGAGATTGAACATCTTTTCTTATGATAAGAGCCACGTGTAGTTCCTTTTATGTGGACTCTTTGCCCATTTCTGTTCATATTTTTACTTCCGTTTTCTATTGGGTTATTTATCTCATTGATTTGAGAAGTTCTTTGCATGAAGGAAATTAGCCCTTTGTCTGAAATATACTTTAAATATATTTATTCCTGGTTTTTCATTTGACTTTGTTTATGTTTTTAAAAAATCATGATGGGGCTTCCGTGGTGGCGCAGTGGTTGAGAGTCCGCCTGCCGATGCAGGGGACGCGGGTTCGTGCCCCGGTTCGGGAAGATCCCACATTCCGCGGAGCGGCTGGGCCCGTGAGCCATGGCGGCTGAGCCTGCGCGTCCGGAGCCTGTGCTCCGCAACGGGAGAGGCCACCAACAGTGAGAGGCCCAGGTACTGCAAAAAAAAAAAAAAAAAAAATCATGATGAGCTTTTCTTTTTTTAAAGGTAATTCAGTTTATCGATATTTTCTTTTATGATTTTGGAATTTTGTATAATATTTGGGAAAACCTTCTCCACTGTTAAGATTATTTTTTAAAATCCCATGTTTTCTTCTAGGACTTCTGTGGTTTTTCTTTCAAGGTTTACATTTTGTTTTCACCTGGAATTTTTGTTTTTGGTTGTTTGTAATATGTAGAGTATACATATATTCAACCTTATGTTTTTCCAAATGGCAACCTGATTGTCCCAGCGTCATTTCCTGAATAATCTATTTACCTCCCACTAATTCAAAATGGGAATTAAAAAAAATGTAGATTCTCATATGTCTATGTATTCTTGTATAAATTCTTATGTGGATATATATTTAACATAAATTTTTATATATATTTGGGTTTATTTCTGGATTTTTCTACTCTGTATCAATAATCTGTTTATTCATGCTTCGATATCAAATTGCTTTGACTATCATACTTTGCAATGTATTGAGAGGGCTAGCCCCTTCTTATTAATCTTTTTAAAAATAAGAGTTTGATCACTATTTTTGTTTATTTATTTTTCCATACAAAATTTAGAACCATTGTTCAGTTAAAAAAATGTCCCATTGGTATTTTTATTAGGATAATATTAAAAATTTAAATTAACTTAGGGAGAATTAATATCTTTATTTTGTTAAGTTTTTCTGTCCAAGATGAAGTGTGTGTTTTCATTTGTTTAAATATTTTTCTGTGTCCCTCATTAATATTTTAAACTTTTTTTCATGTAGATCTTGTGCATGTTTCCAGGGAAGTTTATTCCTAGGTGTTTTACACTTTTTGATGTTAGTATAACTCTTCTCATTGGTTGTTAGGTATGCTGAGTATATTAAGCTTGTTTCCCAGAATCATTCTGAATTTTGATATCTTTTTTCCAGTTGATTCTCTTGTATTTTCTGGGGCAATATGCAGTTTCTACTTGCACGGCTGGTGTATTGGGTGTTGGTGGGAAACCCCTGCTCTTGGTGTTGTCTGATTAAGGAAATACATAAGTGCACTTGTTCACTTAAATCATGGATTCGTGTACCTTTAGAGATAGAAGGGACCTTGCTGAGGTCCTGCTGAGGAAACTGAGTCTCGAGAGGTTAAGTCCTGTGTATCAGTATGGAACCTGGGTTTCCAGAGTCCTTGCTCAATGGTCTTGGCTCTGGGCTAGGCTGAGAGATCACTGAGTGAAACTTGAGAACCAACCACTGTGAGCAAAAGCTTGGCCTTTGGCAGAGCCTGGCAACTTCTTACTACTCTGAGCATTGCTTCATTCATCAGTTTAGGAATTAACAAGCTACTGAGACTTGGGCCAGTCTGGTTTTTCAAAGATTGCGTACATCCCCAAACACCAGCTCTGAGTTATCTCCAGGGAGCAGCACAAATGACCATTGGTCTCCAGTGAATCATCAGGCTGCATCTGCTGGAATAAGTGAAAGCATTGTGAGAGCAGGAAATCGGGACAAACACCTACACTTGCTAACCCAAACAGCTTCCCCTTCTGAGCCCCTGGAGATCAGTTATCACCAAATGGAGAGATAGACTCTGCAAAGTTTTTGCAGGCCTCACAGCTTGTAAATAAGAGACTGCATTCTTCATTCTCCCCTCGTGTTGAATCTGGCAGAGGGGAGATCTCTGGCTCCAGTCAGCTGGGCAATGACCAGTAGCTGGGCTGGCTGGGAGAGAGAGATGACTCCAGTTGAATGAACTTTGTAAACCCACTCTACTTAATTCAGAGCACCCTGTATTTTGAGAACAAAAGGCATCTTTTTCATGGAAAATCATGCTGGGAGCACCTGCTGTATATTTCCCATCACTTATAAAGCCAAATACCAACGGGTCCCTGTGGAACACACTGCTTGATTACACGATATTTAACATTTCTATAACTCTTATCCTATTTACTCTTTCTTACACATTTATTATTCTTTGTACTTTTACCAGGACTTCCTTTTTTTTAAAAAAAGATTCTAATCTTCCATTTACATTTTGTTAATGACTTGAGTCTACAGTGAACATTTCTGAATCTTTGATACCACTAGGTTCAGTGATGGACTTTCCAGTTGGGTCCTTCTAAGAGAAATTCCCAAAAGTGCCTCCCCTCATTTACAAATGGCCGAGAGATTCTTTTATTTTGGAACTGACGGTAGGAAGCCTTTGGTTGCTGGTTATATCTTGGATCGGGGCTGTGGAAGGAGCTACTCCCGGTTCAGCCTTCCTTCCTTGACCTCTTTCAAGCATTTGACATTGTGGCCCACTCTGTTCTTCCCGAAGCCTCCCCTTTTGACTTTCACGATGTTATAGATAAATCAGGGGCTCGATGAAATGGGGACATTGTGGACTTTGGAGCCCTGAAAACCTGGGTTAAGATCCTGGCTCTACATACCAGCTCTGTGGCTTGACCTGGTTACTTAACCACTCCAGGCCTCAGTCTCCTTACTTCAAGATGAGCAATGTTACCACCTGATGGCAAGGCTGATGGCATCAGCCTTGAAGCCTCACTCAACTTCAGCTTTGTGAGGGGAGGAGCAACGTTTGCAACCCCAGGCATGGGGCTAGCGTGGTGCCTTCACAAGACAGACACTCATTGCTTTCTGCTTCCTGTGTGCAGCCTAGAACAACATCATTCATTCATTCTCCATCCTTCAGGATTCTCCAGAGAAACAGAACTATATGTGTATGTTTATATATATATATATGCGTCTCTTTCTCTGTGTGTGGATATCTATCTCTTTCTTTCTTTCTCTCTTTCCTTTCTTCTTATCTAAAGATATTTATTTTAAAAAAATTGGCTCACTCGATTATTGTGGGGACTGCCGTGTCTGAAGGTTGAGTTGATGTTGGAGCCTTGAGTCTGAATTATTGCTAGAAACTCAGGCAAGATTACTATGTTGCATTCTTTTTTTTTTTATTAAAGTATAGTCTATTTACAGTATTGTATTAGTTTCAGGTGTACAGCAAAGTGATTCAGTTATATATATATATATATATATATATATATAAAACATACATATATATACATATATTTATAACCTATATATATACTTTTTCAGATTCTTTTCCACTATAGGTTATTACAAGATATTAAGGGAGTTCCCTGGCGGTCCAGTGGTTAAGACGTTGTGCTTCCAATGCAGGGGGCATTGGTTTGATCCCTGGTCGGGGAACTAAGATCCCACATGCCACACAGCCAGAAAAAAAAAATAAAAAAGATCCTTAGGTTGTCTTGTATTTTCTATGGTGACAATTATATTATTTGCAAATAAATGACAATTAAAAAAAAAGATACTGAATACAATTCCCTGTCCTATACAGTAGGTCCTTGTTTATCTATTTTATATATAGTAGTGTGTATCTGTTAATCCCCAACTCTTAATCCCTCCCCTCTCCTTTCCCCTTTGGTAACGATAAGTTTGTTTTCTTTTTTTAAGACAATTTTTAAAAATAAATTTACTTATTTTATGTATTTATTTTGGCTGCATTAGGTCTCCGTTGCTATGCACAGGCTTTCTCTAGTTGTGGCGAGTGGAGGCTACTCTTCTTTGCGGTGCGCAGCCTTCTCATTGCAGTGGCTTTTCTTGTTGCGGAGCACGGGATCTAGGTACGTGGACTTCAGTAGTTGTGGCACAGGGGCTCGTAGTTGTGGCTCGTGGGCTCTAGAGTGCAGGCTCAGTAGTTATGGCGCATGGGCTTAGTTGCTCCGCAGCATCTGGGATCTTCCCAGACCAGGGCTCAAACCTGTGTTCCCTGAATTAGCAGGCGGATTCTTTTTTTTTTTTTTTTTGCGGTACGCGGGCC
>NW_006773947.1:3168547-3173917 GCF_000442215.2 Lipotes vexillifer | reverse complement strand
TTGTATTAGTTTCAGGTGTACAGCAAAGTGATTCAGTTATATATATATATATATATATATATATATAAAACATACATATATATACATATATTTATAACCTATATATATACTTTTTCAGATTCTTTTCCACTATAGGTTATTACAAGATATTAAGGGAGTTCCCTGGCGGTCCAGTGGTTAAGACGTTGTGCTTCCAATGCAGGGGGCATTGGTTTGATCCCTGGTCGGGGAACTAAGATCCCACATGCCACACAGCCAGAAAAAAAAAATAAAAAAGATCCTTAGGTTGTCTTGTATTTTCTATGGTGACAATTATATTATTTGCAAATAAATGACAATTAAAAAAAAAGATACTGAATACAATTCCCTGTCCTATACAGTAGGTCCTTGTTTATCTATTTTATATATAGTAGTGTGTATCTGTTAATCCCCAACTCTTAATCCCTCCCCTCTCCTTTCCCCTTTGGTAACGATAAGTTTGTTTTCTTTTTTTAAGACAATTTTTAAAAATAAATTTACTTATTTTATGTATTTATTTTGGCTGCATTAGGTCTCCGTTGCTATGCACAGGCTTTCTCTAGTTGTGGCGAGTGGAGGCTACTCTTCTTTGCGGTGCGCAGCCTTCTCATTGCAGTGGCTTTTCTTGTTGCGGAGCACGGGATCTAGGTACGTGGACTTCAGTAGTTGTGGCACAGGGGCTCGTAGTTGTGGCTCGTGGGCTCTAGAGTGCAGGCTCAGTAGTTATGGCGCATGGGCTTAGTTGCTCCGCAGCATCTGGGATCTTCCCAGACCAGGGCTCAAACCTGTGTTCCCTGAATTAGCAGGCGGATTTCTTTTTTTTTTTTTTTTGCGGTACGCGGGCCTCTCCCGTTGCGGAGCACAGACTCCGGACATGCAGGCCCAGCGGCCATGGCTCACGGGCCCAGCCGCTCCGCGGCATGTGGGATCCTCCCGGACCAGGGCACAACCCCGTGTCCCCTGCATCGGCAGGCGGACTGTCAACCACTGCGCCATCAGGGAAGCCCAGCTGGTGGATTCTTAACCACTGTGCCACCAGGGAAGTCCTGATAAGTTTGTTTTCTATGTCCGTGAGGCTGTTTCTGTTTTGAAAATAAGTTCATTTGTATCATTTTTTTAGGTTCCACATATAAGTGATATCATGTGATATTTGTCTTTGACTTATTCACTTAGTATGATAATCTAAGTCCATCCATGTTGCTGCAAAGGCATTATTTCACTCTTTTTATGGCTGAGTAATATTCCATTATATATATATATTACCACATCTTCTTTATCCATTCATCTGTCGATGGACACTTAGGTTGCTTCCATGTCTTGGCTATTGTAAATAGTGCTGCTGTGAGCATGGGGGTGCTTATATCTTTTCAAGTTAGAGCTTTTATCTCTTCTGGATATATACCCAGGAGTGGGATTGCTGGATCGTATGGTGACTCTTTTTTTTTTTTTTTTTAAGGAAACTTCATACTGTTTTCCATAGTAGCTACACCAGTTTACATTCCCACCAACAGAATAAGTAACAGGGTTCCTTTTTCTCCACACCCTCTCCAGCATATATTATTTGTAGACTTTTTTTTTGAATTTTATTTTATTTATTTTTTTATACAGCAGGTTCTTATTAGTTATCCATTTTATACACATCAGTGTATACATGTCAATCCCAATCTCCCAATTCATCACACCACCACCCACCCCGCCACTTTCCCCCTTGGTGTCCATACGTTTGTTCTCTACATCTGTGTCTCTATTTCTGCCCTGCAAACCGGTTCATCTCTACTGTTTTTCTAGGTTCCACATATATGCATTAATGTACGATATTTGTTTTTCTCTTTCTGACTTACTTCACTCTGTATGACAGTCTCTAGATCCATCCACATCTCTACAAATGGCCCAATTTTGTTCCTTTTTATGGCTGAGTAATATTTGTAGACTTTTTAATGATGGCTATTCTGACTGGTGTGAGGTGATACCTCATTGTAGTTTTGATTTGCATTTCTCTAATAATTAGCAATGTTGAGTATCTTTTCATGTGCCTGTTGGGCACCTATATGTCTTTGGAGAAATGTCTGTTTAGGTCTTCTGCTTCTATGTTGCATTCTTGAGGGGAGTTTTTTCCCTTGTGAAACCTCAGTCTTTGCTCTTAAGGACTCCCACTGATTGGATGATGCCCAGCCACATTATAGAGGGTAATCTGCTGTACTCAGTCCAGAGACTGGTATTAGACCAAATAACTGGGTGCCACAGCCTAGCCAATTTGACACATAGAGTTAACCGTCACATTCTACAAGCTTGGCCATCGAACCTTAGCAATTGGGCTTCTGTCTAAGGTTAAAGGGCTTAAATGAAGCAGACATTGTGATAACACAGCTTGGAGAGGGCCTTAGGGATCTGTTAGAACTCACTCAGGATCAGTATTCTGTGTTGGGTATTACTTGGGGACTCTCTCAAGGTTCTTACCAAGGGGGAATTTTGTAGAAGGGGTGCTGTGCAGAAGTGTAGGAGCTGCCTATTGCCATCCCCTCACTTCTGGGCTCAGCTCTTGCGTGGTCTGGCAGTGTGACCTGGGTCAAGTCACTGGGCTCTTCTGGGCCTCAACTTACTTGCTTACAAAGGGCGACATTTAGACTTGATGTACTTTAAGTTCCTTCCTCACTTTTCAGCACTGGATTTCTCTGCTCCTCTTTTGGTAGAAGATTTGCAGAGACTTGGTAGGAATTTACAGCTTGTGATTGCTTCACTTATTTTGAAAATGGCCCCACGTTTTCAAATAGCATTAAGGATCGATGTCACATGTGTTTATTGCCCAAAAGAGTGATGCCTTTTTTATCACTGTAATGTGATGATGTCATTCATCTAGTGAGTACTTTATAGGTATTTTTAAAAATTAATTAATTTATTTTTGGCTGCATTGGGTCTTTTTTTTTTTTTTTTAATTTTATTTATTTATTTATTTATTTTTGGCTGCATTGGGTCTTCGTTGCTGCATGCAGACTTTTCTCTAGTTGTGGCAAGTAGGGGCTACTCTTCATCGCGGTGCGTGGGGCTTCTCATTGTGGTGGCTTCTCTTGTTGCCGAGCACAGGCTCTAGGTGCGCGGACTTCAGTAGTTGTGGCACACGGGCTCAGTAGTTGTGGCTCGCGGGCTCTAGAGAGCAGGCTCTGTAGTTGTGGCGCACGGGCTTAGTTGCTCCGCGGCCTGTGGGATCTTCCTGGACCAGGGCTCGAACCCGTGTCCCCTGCATTGGCAGGTGGATTCTTAACCACTGAGCCACCAGGGAAGTCCCCATAGGTATTTTTTCGATTAAAAATATTTTTAAAAGTATGTCTCATTAAAAAGACATGTTCATAGTGGAAGCTCCAAGGTAAGGGATAGGTAGACTCCAAGGTAATTATAGGTAGACACACCCTCTGCATTCATTTTCTTGAAGTTTAGCAATATGTAAAGTATATTGGAAAGAACCAAGGCTTTGGAAGAAGACTGAACTGGACTTAAACCTAAGCTTTTCCACTTACCAGCTGTGTGAACTTGGTCATAGAATTTAACTTCCCTGAGCCTCAATTTACTCACTTATAAACTGGGAGTAATGGGATGTCATGACAAGGTTGTCATGAAATTAAATGAAATACTGTGTGTGAACTGCCAAGCATAACACTTGGCACAGAGTAAACTTGAAATAAAAGTGTGTTCCTTTCTCTTCCCTTGGATTTTTTCTGATGTTCTGGAACTCTGCAGTGCCACTAGTAGGTCTGAGGCAAGATGCTTACTTTCAGAGATGTCAATGTCTGCCTTCTCTTAAAAAAAAAAAAAGAACCCCACATCAGGATGTGGTCACCTTCTGAGCTTGTCAAATGTGAAAAAGGAGGGTTAAGTCATGCTGCTTTACTTTTACAACAGACGGTCTGTCTTCTAGGAACTGGCCGTTCTTCCATTCTAGGAAGAAGTGATGAATCATTACAAGAAATACTGTTTTCTTTCTCAAGTGCCTTATCAATGTAAGTAATTAAAAATAGAACCTTCAGTTGAGAACAATTTTGGGAGGCATCAGAGTGGAGATTGCCATCCCAGGGTTGGAGTCAACATCTTTGAGTTAGTTAATCCTGGCTTTTAATCACTGTCACTCTCTCCCCAAGGCCTCGAAAGGTTCGTATATTGAAAAAAAATTACTTAAAATACAACTTTATGGGGGAGAATGGATACACGTATATGTACGGCTGAATCCCTTTGTTGTGCACCTGAAATTATCACAACATTGTTAATCGGCTATACTCCAATATAAAATAAAAAGTTAAAAAGAAAACAAACTAATCACTGGCAAAAAAAATAAATACAACTTTACATCAAAAGACTTAGAATACCATCAGTGAAAGAAATAATGGTAAATAGTGTTCTAACTAACTAAAAACAGGACTCTATGGGTACTGGAGAAAAGCCCTGACTTGCCTGGAAAGTGCCATGGTGCTGGGGCACTGAGGCCAGCCCACACTGCCCTCTGGCAGACTGAGCCCAAGGGCTTACAACCTTTTTTTTTTTTTTTTTTTGCGGTACGCGGACCTCCCTGTTGTGGCCTCTCCCGCTGCGGAGCACAGGCTCCAGACGCGCAGGCCCAGCGGCCATGGCTCACGGGCCCAGCTGCTCCGCGGCATGTGGGATCTTCCCAGACCGGGGCATGAACGCGTGTCCTCTGCAGCGGCAGGCGGACTCTCAACCACTGCGCCACCAGGGAAGCCCCCTTACAATCCTTTTTACAGCATCATTTGTGCTGGACCAGGATGGGCTCACTCTCTCTCTCCACCTGGTTTCATTCAAGCCCTAAATTATTGTTAGTTACCATTAATCACTTCCTTTCAACCTTTCTGCTCTTCAGAGAAGATAGGTTCTCAGTTATTATTCTTTCCTTTGATTGTGGCTGGGGGGTCCCATCACTGCATTCTAAATGTAATTGTAATGGAGACTTCCCTGACAGTCTCGTGGTTAGGACCCCACGCTTCCACTGTAGGAGGCCTGGGTTCGATCCCTGGTTGGGGAACTAAGATCCCACAAGCCGCGCGGCAGGACAAAACAAACAAACAAACAAAAAAACAAAACAAAAGTCACCTCATTAAATGTGATTGTAATGGACACTCCACAGATAGCTGCAGTAGGGACTTGGTGGCACGTGTGCCCTTAGATGCACATCTCCTGCAGGTTGGTTACTAACCAGCACCAGTCTCAAGTCCAATTTTACGTGGAGTAAATGAAGACGTTTCCAACAGAGCTGACTGTAACCAAGGGCTAAGGGTTTGGGGTTCTTTCTCTTCTTTTCCAGAGTGGAAAGGCAAGCTCCTCCTTCACCAGACTCTGGACCTTTCCCTA
>NW_006773947.1:3156777-3168526 GCF_000442215.2 Lipotes vexillifer | reverse complement strand
CCCTACAGTGGATGGCTGACATTTATATGGTGAGAAAAGAGAGAAAAAGAGCACTGAAGAGGCCTTGAGTGGGTGTTTCTGTAGAGCCCTTGCCCCATGTTACCCCCCATGTAGTTTGTCACCTGTCCAACAGCTTCTTGACTCTCACCTGGGTGGAGGCCACGGTAGGCGGGCCCCCCAGGAGGGAGTCCTCCGTTCTGCTCACCTGGTCTGTCTCTCCCTTTGGGCATGGAGGGCAGGGGTCCCGATGGCCCAGCCTCTGTCCTGAACACACAAAGGCTGGGACTGGCCCAAGTCCTGTTCACAAATTCTTGAAGGTTCACTGCTCACATTCCAGCAGGGTCAGGAAACAGGAAGCCAAACAAAGGAAAGAAGTACAGAGGGAGAGACCTAAAGACACAGAAAAGATACTCTCTCAAATCTGGTCTAGTAATTGGCATTCAGCTAACTTCAGGTAGAGAGGACAATGGAAACAGAGAAGACTGTTCAGATGGAATTTTTTATTTTAATGAAATATACAATCAAAAGAGCATATATGTTGTGTATAATCAATTTAAAGAATAATTATAAAAATAATGAGATACCCAGGTACCCACCACCCAGCTTAAGAAATAGAGCATTACCAGTAGTTTTGAACCCCTTGTGGGGCAGAGGGGCAGTTTTCAGTTACCTGTGGCTAACTTAACCCACAGCCAGATGTCTGAATCCACCAGACATTTACATTTAAATATGTCAAATTATCACCTCTTTTGACATTCTCTAGGTAAGAGATGGTTTTAGTGGCTTGAAAGATTCCTTACTTCCCCAAACCTATTCATTAACCTCTCTCTGACCCCTGCCACTATTAAGGATTTTCCCCAATTTCTGTCTGCCAAAAAGTGGGTTGATAATCCATATAGGGAGACCTATTTCCAAGAATCCATTTAGCTACCCGATCTTTCCTAAGTTCTGTGATGTTGGAGCAAGGGACTCTTACAGACTTGAGGAAGCAGCAATACCCCCCTTGGCAGCACAGACGAGGGACTTGACATTTTCAGGCTTTCAGGAAGAGGATGGAAGGGTAAGTGGCAAATACGATTTTCCTCTCTTTAATATGCAGAATTGAGGCTTGCAACCAGAATTCTCTTCTTCCTTGTCTGGCCTTTTCCAGAGGGATGTTGTAAATGGTTTCATCTGTTCTGCATGGGTGACCTTGGGAACTACAAGCCGGGTGTTTGGATGGTGCAGGTAGGTTAGGTCATCTTCAGACAGGTGGCTGAGAGGCCATTCTGAGCAGCACTGATGTCTACCTGCCACTCAAGGTCAAGAAGCATCTTCCATTGCTTATCACTCAAAAGCAGTGATGATGTCACCCACACACATCACTTTATGAGTGTACCTGCCAATCCCTCATTTCCCATGCCACCAGACATGGTTTCTAGGATTTTTAGGTGCCCCTCACCCCATTCCTACACCCTTGCCTGCTGGGCTGAATCTGGACTGACTTTTAGCTCTCTTACTTTTTGCTGCCTCTTCCATAGGACTTTGAGAATGATCTGGATGTGAGACCCAGATGGACCTAAATCTGTGTTCCTTGATCTTGTCTCTGAGTGACCCTCCCTCTCCCTGGTCTACTTCCCAGATTCCAAAGACCTTAAACTACCAGGTGGAGCTTTTTGGTCCTGGACTCAGATGAACTTCTGGGCTTGGGGCTTTTCTGGGGAGATCTTTTAGGGTTTGGCAGTATCATTGATGGGCAGGGTCCAGGCAAAAGAATAAGAAGCTCCATCTTTGTTATTCCTCTCATCAAAATGTGTGCCACTGTGCAGAAGGCTAGTCCTGAGAGCCTCAGGGCCTGAGTGTGGGACCTTGTCCTGAGTCTACTACAGCTGACAGAGGACCTCAGAGCCATTAGTGATGACTAGAGGATAAAGTCATTAGTGAGTCAGGTAGAGGCTAAATTGTCAGCTAAGGGCAGGTGATGTGAAATTTTATATAGATATAGTTATGTGCATTTTTCTGGGGAAAGCTTCATTCATCAGATTTTCAAAGGCACTTGTGACTCAAAGTAGATTAAGAACCAGTGATCACTTCTGATTGCTGGTTTGCAATAAAATGAGAAAAATAAGGAGATACCATTGAGTTTTTCATAAACCTAAAAATTTTAAGAATGCCCTTTATTCTAGGATTATGTCCATTCTTTTTTTTTTTTTTTGGCATTAAAATATTCTTTCCTTTTACGGGATAATGATAATAGTGAATAGTAACTGTAGAAAACAGTTCTTTCTCAATAAAGTATGAAGTTGATAACACCCCAAATTACAATTTCTTTTTTCTTTCTCCCTTCCCTTCCCTTCTCTTCCTTTCCCTTCAGAGCTGAGCTATGATTTTAACCCAAACCCACTTAGCTGGAAAGCTCCCCGCCCTGCAAACACAGCTTGAAGTCAGAGTTTTGCTTCTCAAGGTGTGGTCTGGCAGAATGGGTGTCACCTAGGGACTTGTAGGAGCATCTTGGTGCACCCCCGAGACCTATTCAAGCAAAATCTGGATTTAATAAGATTCTCAGGGGATACATATTCACATGAAACTGGTTTAAATGACTTAAAAAAAAAAAAAAACTTGTCCCACATGTTAATAAACATCAAGTGTTTCCTGGCTTGATGGGTGAAGAAGAAATGCATCACACTAAGAATGACAGAGGGGCGTCTGGTTGTGGAGAGTGGAGTCCTTGCTTACTGACTGGTCTGTGAATTTCCTATCCCCTTATGCAGGCTTCCTTCCTTGAAAACGGAATCTGTCACAGAATGCAGGACACCAAGAGTGAACCTAATGTCAACTTTGGGCTGTGGTGATGAAGGGGTTCAGGGGTTGTTACTGATGTGACACCCGGGTGCAGACGTCTGCAGTGGGGGGCTGTGCATGTATGGGGACGGGGGTACGTGGGAACCTTCTGTACTTTCCAGTCAATTTTGCCCAAAACTGCTCTAAAGATATATGTTAAAAACAACAACTACAATTGAATATGTGAGCCCTGAGCTTTGCCAAAGATGGGGCAGCCAGTAAGATAAAGCCTGTTAAATTCTTTTTTTATCCATTTGGATAAAAGGTGCTTCTGAAAGAGAGGATTTTGTCAAGTGCCATGATCTCATCATCTGGCAACACCAGTGGGAGAGGATCCAAGGGAAACCCAGGGTGTTGACATGTGGGTGACTCAGGGCCCGCACCGCTGGCGGTGAGCAGCCCGGGCTTGGAGTTGGTGGGAGGGGGCCATGCGGACGGTAATGAGGCCTGGGGCTCTGGCCGTGGGCTTCTGCCCGCCCGCAAGTGCCAGGCGCTGGCCTCGGCTTCTCTCCACTGTTCTGGGCTGCGTTTCCTCTTTGTTCTTCAATGGATGGCTGTGACCCGTGGTAGCTCTTTCAAGGGCTCTGCTAACACCAGACAGCCCGGACCTTAGTTTATAGACGTTGCAGCCCAGTTCCCACGCTGTGCCCTCACCGTCAATTCCTGGGGCAGTTAGCATGCCTGAAACACGCCCTTTTATGAGTTTTGCTCAGTTTTTTGGTTTATTTAATAATATTACTAACATATGTATAAAACGTTTTATTCCTGTATCTCATTTGATTCTCACGACAGTGTCTGGTAAACGGAGGGGTGAATGATAGCATCAGGGTGGCTGGGGCTTCTCCTGCAGATAATGAAGAAGCAGGCAACCAGCGAGGGAACTGACTAGCCCCAGCTGCACGCCGGTGGGCGACGTGCGTGACGTGGGAGACGTGGGCAACGTGGGCGACGTGCGTGACGTGGGTGACGTGTGCGACGTGTGTGACGTGAGCAACGTGGGCGACGTGTGTGACGTGGGCAACGTGGGCGACGTGCGTGACGTGGGTGACGTGGGTGCTGTGGACGACATGAACCACCGTTCCCAGGACTCTTCCTCGGGCATCCCAAGGTTTGTGAGCCCTGGGGTCCCACTTATGCTGCTTAAAAACTAACTATGTCAGCAAAATAGGTGACGCTTTACTGGTTAGCCATCGAGGGAGAAAATTAACCCTGTGTGTGTTTGCGTTTGCGGGATTTTTCCAAAGATAGAACTTTCAGAGAGATTTAGGATCAGGGTGGAAAACAATATAACAAAGCAATTCTTTAAAAGGGCTTTTTTTTTTTTTTTTTTCATTTGGCTATGCTGTTGTTGCCAAGCGCTTAAATAAGCCTCATTTTTATCCACGGAGCTAAGTTTTAAGAAACAAACTACCCGGGAAAACAAGGCTGAGTGAAATGTTTGGGCGGGGCTCAGGGATGCCAAGCTAAGGTTTCATCTGAACAGAGTGGAAACTGGGTGAAACCACGAGGCCCTCAGGGAAGCCCGATTATCTGGATTTGAGGCAAATGGTCCAGGTGGCTGTTTAGCGTCTTCGAATTTACAGCTTCCATTCCAAGCCAGTAACTCAGCTGGGCCCCCCGGTGACCTGTGTTCCACACCTCGGACCAGTTTTCCCGGAGGTGGCTTATTCATTAGCAAATGTGAGAAATTACTAATTAGCACCCCACTACCGAATTACAGCAGTGGAGGTTATAGGTGAGTGTTTAAAAAGAAGACCGACTCCTGTTCTCTTGCCTTCTGAGCTACTTGGATTAACAGTGGAAGGATGCCTCCACTAATGAAACCACCATAGTATTCAAGACTTTTAAAACTGAAAAGATGGATGTCAAAAGAATGCTAAGAAAGTTTGGAAAAAATGAAAAAATTCATAACACTCCCATCCTAATGTGACTGTAGCATTTAGTCTTTGCCCACACGGGGCATTTGGTATTGTGACAGCCTCACTGTAACATAACCATTTAGTACTGTACTTTTCTCTCTTAATATGATATCATACATATGCGTTGCCTTAATCATGATAATTTTCAGTGTCTGTGCCATATTTATCACGTTGACACTTTGAATGTACTAGCTAATTCCTTTGATGAACATTTTGATTCTTTCTAGATTTTCTGTTATTGAGCTGGTCAGCAACATTTTGGTGTGTAGATTCTTTGTCTTCTTTGTTAAGGAAACACCGGCAGTGACAACTGAAAACAAGGCAGCTGGGCAGATGGCGCCACTCTTCTGCTTCTGTCCACACTGGAGGGAGATGCTCAGTGCTTTCAAACCGTCTCACGAGGCTGCTCTTTGAAGTGCTTTTTCAGTCGCTTTAAAATGTCTGTCCTAGGTTCCTACTTACGCTTCTGCCTTCATTCTCTCCTACTCCCTCTCTCGTTGTCATTCCTCAACCCAAATCTGCCTCTTGGACTCCTCGCAAACATCTGTCTCCCCAGCCCTGGAAGGGTCTCATCTGACTGATCCATCTTTTCGCTCCTGGCTCCTTTCTTAAGATCGGTTCTCGGAGGGATGGAGAGGGTAGGGGAACAACATACATTTAAATTGTATCAGTCTCTGGATCTGATGTCTTAGCTCAGTATTATTTCTTATCCCACTTACATCACGAGCCTTCAGGGCAAGGGCCTTGCCTCTACATGCACCATGGAGAACAGAGAGCCCTGCTGGCACCTGGCCTACGGGGAATGTTGTCGTTATAAGGTGTCAGTGATCAGAAGATGTGCAGAAATGTTCAGGGAGGTTGGACCTGTGCTACAAATGAATGGGGCTTCCTGGGAGGACCACTAAGAGAAGAGGCTTCACAGGAAGGGGGCAGTTCTGAGCTGTCATCTGTGTTTTCAGAAAACGCGATGTCTGGGGCTTCTGCTACTGGGGGATATTGCCACTCGAGAAGGTGCTTGGATGGGGTGCTGGCCACTCAGATGCAGCTCCATGGAGAATGCTGAGTCCCGCCAAGTTGAATTCAGGGGAATGACAAGCAAATAGCTTTGGGGTAATCCTTCAATGACGTTGAAGAGTGGGACTGGAACTCCTTGACAGTTTCTATATTTTAATACTCGAAGTTTCAGAATGGAGGGTGAACTTGAGAGAGGCATTTTTCAGGTATAAAAATCCCTTGTTGGATCAAGCCAGCGGGACCATCCATCCTCTGTTGACACCCATTCTCTGTTATCCTTTTTGACTTTATCCTAAGATATTAGTGATATATACTTAACCTTCCTAGATAATTTTAGCTAAGCTCTTTCATGAGTTGAACAGAAATTACATCAAGTAGGAGAGAAATCAAAACCCTATCTGGTAAGGGCCCTTCACTTTTAATATACATTTTCTCTTTATTCTTCTAACAACTTGTGAAGTAGATATAGGTCTGCTTCCACTTATGGAAATGGACGGTGAGGCAGAAGAAGGGAAGGGATTCAGGCGCTCAGTGGTTAAGTCAGAGTTTGAACGCAGTGTTATGTATTTGTCTAGTGTGCTGTCTCTCTGACATAGAAAGTGATGGTAACTTCTAGTGTAATCTCATCCTTTTTTGTCTTTGGGAGTATTCTGTGATTTGCTCCCACTGTCTCTTCTTACAGTCTTTCTGTCTGTTTCATGGGTATCATTCTTGTGTTGTTAAAATACCAGAGACCCCGTTGGACTTTGTATTGGTGAAATGGTCAATACAGGAGGCCCAGAAATGACAGCCTCGGGTATTTTCAGGAAACAGAATTGGAAGAGGGGAGGAAAGGAAAGCCTGGTCAGCTAAAGAACCCATTAGACACCATGTGAAGCCCACATGAGGCATTTAAACAGAAATGTTCTGACGTGTGGGTTGAAGGAGAGATGTCACTTCTAAGGTGTTTCTGGAATGCTGTAACTGCTCCAGAAATGCTGCAGAGCTGCCGTGATAATGCTGATTTGATCTCCAGTAAATTGTGGCCCTACCAGAAGTGAACATTTTTGCCCTCTGCTAATAGAGAAGCATAAGTGTTTAAACTGCATTTTAATTGAATTACGTAAATTGCTCATCTTGTCCTTAGGGTCTCTTGGTACATCCAATATCACTACTGTGTGACTTTGGGCAAGTGACTTCACCTCTCTGTCCCTCAGTTTCCTCATTTATGAAGTGGCAGTAATATTAGTCTCTACCACATATGGTTATTAGGTGGATGGATTGTGTTTAAGTTAGTCCCCTAGTCAATAAATGTTAACTATTATTGCTATTATAAAGGCTAACTTGTCCTCACACATATTGTCAGTGCTAGGTTTGCTCTTCCACTGGTAATGAGTACATTTCTTTTTTCGTTTTAAAAATTTGTGGTAACATATACGTAACATAAAATTTACCATCTTAACCATTTTTTAGCATATGGATCTGCGGCATTAAGTACATTCACGATGGTGTGCAGAACAGGCTATTTTAAGTGGGGAGTGGACCAGTGAGGGATGGGTGTGGGTGCTGTACGTGCAGCATCCAGAGTGAGGGTCTTGGCCCCTCCTCTGCCTGCCTTTCCGAGCATAGTACAGCGCAGGCGCCAGCAGGGTGATCGGGCCCTGCACAGAGAGCTGGGTGACCGTTGTCTGGAAGTTCTGTGAGCCACTGAGAGGCTGAGCCTGACATTTACGTCGTGTCATCTCTCCACTTTGTTTTTCTTCATTTCACTGGCTTCTTTTGCTCAATCACTTTTTGAACCTGGGTTCAGATCCATTTTGCGGATATTATTTGTTTGAAAGGTTAGCAAATCAGTAGCAGAGAGAACCGTTTAGAAGATCTATGTTGCATGATCAGAGGTTCATGACTCTGGTCTTCCAGGACATCTGGATTAAGCCTGGAGTGGAACTCAGTGATTTTACTGCATTCCTTGAAATTGACCAGGCCAGAAGTTTAGAAGGTCAGTTTCTGAAAATCATGAGGTTGTGGGAACAAGCAGACTTTCATAAAAATGGGAAAAGCCTAAACGCCTGTCTCCCAGATTATCTCTTCAAGTTGCTGGTGGCACCATCGTCCCGTAGCTGGTGAGCATGAGAACAGCTGGAAAAGTGACTGATCTGATGCTTGGCACATGTATCTGCAAATTCAGTCTCAGAGAGATGGTTTGAAATGCATTTATTCTTCCATGTATCCCTTCAACAAACATGTTCTGAGTATGTGCTAGAAATTGTAGTGGTCACTGGAATTCTGCTTTTTAAAAGGATCTTGTCTCCCTCAGAGAGGGTTTATTGCAAGAAGTTTCTAAAATGTAACTTTTCAGGCAAATGCCTTTTATCCCCAGTGTTAACTTTGTTATTTAACTCTTCTGGACCTGTTTAGTTTACAGGTGTCAAACAGACACAAGCTTTTTAATATACGTGAGAGATCCTAGGTTGGCAGACTGTTAAACATCAAAGAGCATCAGCTGTCTCTAAGGTGGCTGTTCTAGCAGTTTCTTAGAGCTCAGAAAGTGAACTATTGGCAAACTAAAGGGTCCAGGTGGGCACACCCAGATGCAGTCACCTAGGGGCTAGAGTTTTTAGTTTAATTTTTTCGAGCTTTATTGAGATATAATTGACATATAACATTGTGCATTTTAAGGTGTACAATGTACTGATTTTATATGTGTGTATACCCTAAAATGATTGCCACAATAAGGTTGGTTAACACATCCATCACCTTACGTAGTTACAATATTTTTTTTATGTTAAGACTTTTTTTTTTAAATTTTATTTATTTATTTTTGGCTGTGTTGGGTCTTCGTTGCTGTGCGAGGGCTCTCTCCAGTTGCTGCGAGCAGGGGCCACTCTTCATCGCGGTGCGCGGGACTCTCACTGTCGCGGCCTCTCTTGTTGCGGAGCACAGGCTCCAGACGCGCAGGCTCAGTAGTTGTGGCTCAAGGGCCCAGTTGCTCCGCGGCATGTGGGATCCTCCCAGACCAGGGCTCGAACCCGTGTCCCCTGCACTGGCAGGCGGATTCTCAACCACTGCGCCACCAGGGAAGCCCTGTTGAGAACTTTTAAAATCTACTCTCTTAGCAACTTTTAAGTATACAACACAGTATTGTTAACTCTAATCACCGTGCTGTACATTACATCCCCAGGACCTATTCATCTTATAACTGGAAGTTTGTACCCTTTGAGCATCTTCACCCATTTCCTCCATCTCCATCCCCTGCCCCTGGCAACCAACAATCTGTTCTTCCTTTCTATAAGTGTGGCTTCTAAGTTTTTAAAATTTATTATAATTAACTAAGTAAGGGCTTAGTTGCTCCACTGCATGTGGGACCTTCCCGGACCAGGGCTCGAACCCGTGTCTCCTGCATCGGCAGGCAGATTCTTAACCACTGCGCCACCAGGGAAGCCCAGATCCTCAGATTTTATTCAGCTTTTTTGTACCCTTTTACCAACCTCTCCCTATTTCCCTCAGAGTGTGTTTGTTTTAGATACCACATATAAATGAGATCATACAGTTTTTGTCTTTCTCTGTCTTATTTCACTTAGCATAATGCCCTCAAGGTTCATCTGTGTAGTCTCAAATGGCAGGATTTTTCCTTTTTATGGCTGAGTAATATTCCATCTCATATATGTCACATTTTCTTTATTGTAAATAATGTTGCAATGAGCATAGGGGTGCAGATACCTTTTGAGATGGTGATTTCACTTCCTTCCAATAAATACTCAGAAGTGGAATTATTGCCAGGTCATATGGTAGTTCTATTTTAAATTCCTTCAGGAGCCTCCATACTGTTTTCACTGCACCAATTTACATTCTTACCAACAGTGTACAGGGGTTCCCTTTTCTCCACATCCTCACCAACACTTGTTATCTCTTTTCTTTTTGATATAAAGATTTTTATTTAGCCATCTATCCATCTGTCCACCCATCCATCCATCCATCCATCTAGAAAGCATTGCATATGCTCTCAGGCATTAGGAATTTTCATGAGCAGGGAATCATATGTAGCATTTCCCTGTCGAGTCTGACTATGGAAACCTAGGTATTCTGTGGAACAGAGTTTTAGAGACACTAAAAAGTGAAGTGTGCAATACTCTTGCATTTATTTGCTTTAGTGCCTCTCCTATAAAACCTAACCTGACTAGGCTTTATATCTACCTGGGTATTTTTCAAAGAGTAAGATTTTTGGAAAGCGGCAGCTGGACTTTGTTATAGCCTAAGATGCTGTGAAACCTTCTCTTCTCCCAGTGACCTGTGGTGCTCGACTTTCAGTTTGGATGAAGAGAATAGAGACATGGGTATCTGAGTGTGCCAGGCCTCCCCTCCTGCATTTTCTAGATAAACAAAAACTGCCACCTTTCTTTCATGCAGAGCCACCTGGCCTCTGGCCTCACACCTGGGGGGTTTCATCTTGAAGTACCTGGTTGACCTGCCTTTCCACTCTCTGCCTCCTACTCCTAATTGGAATCCGGGGAGTTGTGAATGTGTGTTTGGGTAGAAGCAAGAATTGTTCCACCACCTGGAGGTTCAGCGCCTTTCCACTCTCTGCCTCCTACTCCTAATTGGAATCCGGGGAGTTGTGAATGTGTGTTTGGGTAGAAGCAAGAATTGTTCCACCACCTGGAGGGTCAGCAGGCACACCCCTGTGGTGTTTATGTTTGTGTGAAGGTGCAGAGGTCCTGGCTGGAAACTCATGTCTTGGGTTGGGTCTAACATGCTGGTGATGCCCTGGGAAATCCACCCCCCAATTTCCTGGGGTCCCCAGCATCCACCCTCTCCCTGAAGTCACCTGTCTCATCCCACCGTGGATAGGGTGGTGGGGATGTGGGGGAGAGGATGAGGAAGGATATCTCCCTTTACGTATTTAAGGGTCAAGAAGTCATAAATACTTCCCTGGCTGAAGAACACTGCTTCCTGACATGTCGCTCGCCTTGCTGTTAGGTTTCTTAGCAGGAAGGCATAGGTTCTCCTTCCCGCCCACGAATATTCCAAGGTGTGGAGGTGGTCACACTACAGAGATATGTCATAGAAAAGAAGATGAAAATGCCTTCAAGTCCCTTCCTGCCTACCTGGAGGAAGTAGAAGAGTGAACCTACAAACAAAAATAGTTGTTTCCCTAAGTTCATAAAAATTGCCTTCAAAAATGCAAATGGCTCCATTGTCCTGTGTGATAACATGATGAGTGGCGTGTTTAAAGAGACACTTGGATGTAAGCTTTTAGTTTCACACAAGTACATGTGTCAGTATCATCATTATCAAAATAAGACAATTTATGTGAAAGTGCTCTGTAAACAGTAAAAGAAGTATGTATAGGAAGTGATTCTTGTTGTTCTTGCCCTGTTACGAATGCCACCTATTAAAGCTCTGCTTTTTGTGGGGTGGCTTTTCTAAGGCTGGCTTTTAATGCTTAAACCATGGGAATACCCACTCGATGGATCTCTGGAGGCTCCTAGGGTCAAAATATCTCTCCTTGTTGTGTTACCTCAGATTCCCATCATTTGTCCTGCTTGTATGTTAGCTGCACAGGACAATATAGTAAGGTATGCTCGTTATAATGTAGCTTATTTGAAAATATAGCAGAGAGCAGAGTTTTAAGGTGTTGGGGCAAAGGACAGATTTATTTTGAAATGGGAAGGTAGGGAGAGGAAGCAGATGACCTGAGGTTGGTGGTGCTCTAGGAGGTAGAAGTCAGAGAAGCAGCAAGCACAGAGCAAAGGAGAAGGAACAGTGAAAACCCTATTCGCTATTTGTGGTTTTTCCTGTTGTTCAGTTTCAGTGAATCTGACAACATCCTTGCCATTTAGAATTTCATGATCGTTGGGACAATGGAGATGTAGATAAACATAGTGTAGACATTAACACATATCTATGTTAAATAAAGTATTTCCATTATTGTACATGCAGTTAGTAGGATGACGGGTGGTGGCGAATTCTATGAAATTCATTTTCACGTAGGGGGCCTGAAAATGTCCTTGACTCCC
>NW_006773947.1:3076324-3156767 GCF_000442215.2 Lipotes vexillifer | reverse complement strand
CAGCAGGAAAAAGCAGCCTTCAGGAACCCTTACAGCATGGGAGAAGTTCTAGATTCAGGATAGGGGAGTCCAGGCATAGGATGGGGTTGAAGAGAGGACTTGGACCCCCATAAGATTAACAGCTGATCTTTCAGCGGAGGCTCTGCAGGCCAGAAGGGAGTGGCAGGACATATTTAAAGTGATGAAAGGGAAAAACCTACAACCAAGATTACTCTACCCAGCAAGGATCTCATTCAGATTCGACAGAGAAATTAAAACCATTACAGGCAAGTAAAAGTTAAGAAAATTCACCACCATCAAACAGCTTTACAACAAATGCTAAAGGAACTTCTCTAGGCAGGAAACACAAGAGAAGGAAAAGACCTACAATAACAAGCCCGAAACAATTAAGAAAATGGTAATAGGAACATACATATCAATAATTACCTTAAATGTAAATGGATTAAATGCTCCAACCAAAAGATATAGACTAGCTGAATGGATACAAAAACAAGACCCATGTATATGCTGTCTACAAGAGACCCACTTCAGACCTAGGGACACATACAGACTGGAAGTGAGGGGATGGAAAAAGATATTCCATGCAAACGGAAACCAAAAGAAAGCTGGAGTAGCAATTCTCATATCAGACAAAATAGACTTTAAAACAAAGACTATTACAAGAGACAAAGAAGAACATTACATAATGATCAAGGGATGAATCCAAGAAGAAGATATAACAGTTGTAAATATTTATGCACCAAACATAGGAGCACCTCAATACATAAGGCAAATGCTAATAGCCATAAAAGGGGAAATTGACAGTCACAGTAGGGGACTTTAACACCCCACTTTCACCAATGGACAGATCATCCAAAATGAAAATAAATAAGGAAACACAAGCTTTAAATGGCACATTAAACAAGATAGACTTAATTGATACTTATAGGACATTCCATCCAAAAACAACAGAATACACTTTCTTCTCAAGTGCTCATGGAACATCCTCCAGGATAGATCATATCTTGGGTCACAAATCAAGCCTTGGTAAATTTAAGAAAATTGAAATCGTATCAAGTATCTTTTCTGACCACAATGCTATGAGATTATATCAATTACAGGAAAAAAAGACTGTAATAAATACAAACACATGGAAGCTAAACAATACACTACTAAATAACCAATAGATCACTGAAGAAATCAAAGAGGAAATCAAAAAATACCTAGAAACAAATGACAATGAAAACATGACAACGCAAAACCTATGGGATGCAGCAAAATTAGTTCTAAGAGAGAAGTTTTTTGTCTTTTGTTTTGCTTTGTTTTGTTGTTTTTGTGGTACGCGGGCCTCTCACTGTTGTGGCCTCTCCCGTTGCGGAGCATAGGCTCCAGACACTCAGGCTCAGCGGCCATGGCTCACGGGCCCAGCCGCTCTGTGGCATGTGGGATCTTCCCAGACTGGGGCATGAACCCGTGTCCCCTGCATCGGCAGGCGGACTCTCAACCACTGCCTCACCAGGGAAGCCCCATTTGCTGTTTGTAAATGAAGGCTCTGTTCCTTATTTATTTACTTTTGGCTGCGTTGGGTCTTCGTTGCTGTGTGCAGGCTTTCTCTAGTTGCTGCGAGAGGGGGTTACTCTTCGTTGCAGTGCACGGGCTTCTCATTGCGGTGGCTTCTCTTGTTGCGGAGCACAGGCTCTAGGAGCACGGGCTTCGGTAGTTGTGGCATGTGGGCTCAGTAGTTGTGGCCTGTGGGCTCTAGAGCACAGGGTCAGTAGATGTGGCGCATGGGCTTAGACGTTCCGTGGGATGTGGTATCTTCCCGAACCAGGGCTTGAACCCAAGTCCCCTGCATTGGCAGGCAGATTCTTAACCACTGCACCACCAGGGAAGTCCCTAGAGTGCTTGGTTATTACATAGCTTTATTGTTGACAGTTTCTCACTCACATTATCTTCTTTATGTTGTGGAATTACATGGTACAATCTAAACCTCTGAAAAACTGGCTCCCTCCATACTTATGTGACGTAATCCAATATACTTTAGGTAACATATTTTGGGTTCAAAGAAGCCTTAAAGAGTATGGAATCTGCATGAATTCAAATTGTTTGCTGCTCTATTTCTTCCATCTTGACACCAGGGCAGCTTTATGCTGGCCACAAAATCTACCTCGTTTCTGAAATGGGGACTATCTCAGTAACCAACAGGGTGCATATGTTCTTGCATCTTTCTTTTGTTTAACCCAAATATTGACACATTCTCTCTTAAACATTGACGATGCTTGGGAAAAAGACAAACAGTATTACTGAAATTCCTTAAATCAATGATTAAAGATTTTTAATCTTGTCTTTCAAACAGTAAGAATAGCTGACAAGCCTAGTGTAGATATGAGTTTAGTTACAGTAACTAAAAACATCTTTTCAACAAAATCCAAGTTAATTCTTGCTTGATGTCAATTCACAATCCATCTCAGCTTAATCTCTTTTGTTACTTAACACGGGACTTATACTGAAAAAAAACATATCCTGAAGTCAGCTATTTATTATTTTTACCTGATAGAGAGTCATAGGAATTTAGAACTGGAAAAGACTTAGGAAACCTATGGTTTATCTCGGACCTAAACACTGGAGGTCCCTGAAATTTCAGAGATAGTTAGTGATGACCCAGGAATGGAACCCAGTTTTCCTGACCGACACCAGTGATTCACGGCAATGCCCACTCCCAGCCGTGACCTCAACACTCCCTCTGAAGAAAGAAGTCTCAGACTCACCTTGAGCTGGGAACTCATACGGGTGAGGCTGACCAGCAGAAGCTGCAGCTGTCCTCCTGGGTGGCCTGTTAAAAAAAGAGGAACATTTCTCTTTTTCTAAAACCCGTTCATTCTAGAGTAGGGGCTGATAGTTTATTTCAAAAGTATTTATCATAGCCATTATCACCATTATTATATTTTGCGTTTTATAGGATTAACATTTTCCCGTACTTTCACATGCCCTCTTATCCTCATTGTACCTTTGAGTGGCAGGTGTAGTGTTCCCATATTGCTGGTGAGGCTTGGGGCTGAGTATGTCATTTGCTGGAGGTCACATAACCAGTAGGTATGAGTAGGTAGTAGGTACAAGCTCTCACTAGAGCCCAGGTCTTTTCATTCCTCTCCTTTGTTCACTTATATTAAACCTTCTGTTACTGAGATGACAAATCCTTGTGTAACTCTGAGGGAGGAATTTAAATCTTTGATTTATGTTGAAAAACATAAATTGGATTATTTGATTCCTGCTAAGTCACTCTCTTTGGCTTCTGACTTTTGCAAAATCCTCACCAAAAGGCTGCTTCATGCCTGGGTTTGTGTTTGGAAGGTTCTCGTTCCAGGTGTCTGCTCTGTGGCCCTGGACTCGACTGCACTGCGTTTTCACTTAGGGAAGATCCCAGGCCAAGCTGGTGATGGTCCTTTAGTTCCCAGAAGAGAACACTGGAGGCACCTGTCTCATCTTTTCTCATGTGTGCTTTCCAAATCCTGAAATCTGTGGCTTTCTGGAAGTTTCTGTTAAGAACTCAGGGGCTTATTCTAATGGTTACAAAGGGCTGGTTGGGTCAATTTCCTTAGGGCATGACCTTTCTCTCTGGGAGAATTCTGCACCTACAAATCATGGATGGAACAAGGAAGTATTTTTATTCGTGTGTCCTGCATTCCCTTTTTTCTTTTGAGTAGTCTCCCGAAGGCCTCAGGATTACCTCTCCTCACCTCAAATGTAAACAAATCATAAATTCTGCACTAAAGCAGTGCAAAGGTTTTAAAGACTGCGTTTACAACCTGGCTTGATCTTCTAAAAACCGAACTTTACCCAAGATAGAGAAAAATCCAAGGAAGAAAGAAAAGAGAGAAAGAGCTTGCATCGCCTAAATCTCTCTTTTTACCTCACCGTCCTCCAGTCCTGGAGAAACGCATTCCTGGTACTCAGAGCCCAGCGTTCTCACCTACCGACATCTGCCATCCAAGTTAATGGCAGGTGGGTGTTTGTACTGCCCACAAAACCTGTTCCTGGTGATTAATGATCAGTTAGTTACATGTTTCAGATCTACAGGATGGCTTCTGTGGATAGGAGAGAATGTTCTGAGCTTCAAACTTTTTTGTTCTTTCAAGAAGTCTGGCCAAGGACTCAAAGGCATCCAGAGCCGTGGATGCAGGGTGGCCCTCTGAGATGGCCCTGCCTTTGGGACCACTTGCCAAAACCTCCAAAAGTCTGCCTTTCGTGCTTCAATTCTTGCAGGAAAGATCATCAGAGAGACAGGCAAGTCAAGGCTATTAGCAGTCCCTGGAAAGAATGAAGGGCTGAACCTGGGAATCTGGGGGTGGCTCAATCATTTAGACTGTTTGGGGAGGTGTCATCGATTTAAAAATATTGAGCGGGTTCCCCATGACCACTTTAATCATCTACCTTGGCAAGAGGATCCGAAATAACATTTACCTTTCTTGTTGTTTTCAATTAGCAGCAAGCAATGAGCGCCTGGTCTGCTGACCTTGCCCCCTCCCCAGGCTTCTTCCCCATTAACCCCAGCCGGCCCATCCCTTCAGTCACTCCTACAGTCCCTCACCACCGGGGCTACACAGCCGTGATTAGTTACATACCTTCTTTGGGCTGTATTTGCCTTTATTTCTCATGTGCGCTGGCTTTCTCTCCTGCTTGTGAGTGTAAGACTCTCAGGATAGACAGAGAAACACCTAATAGCACAGTGAAGGCAGAGTGACTGACTCTGCCTGGTCATTGGTTGGGAGCTGAATCTAAAAGTCTCTACAATTCAGCTGGCGAGACAGGGCTCTGCTGGCATGAGAGTCGACTATGTGCCAGTGGCTGAGCCACCAAAGGTGGATTTGCCACCGTCATTGTCTCCATCAGTCCCTGCTAAAGTTACCCAGCAATGAAAATAGTCATCCTCATAATATCTTTGGATCTGGACAATGTTATTTTTGAATTCTGTATATAATTCTAAAGGAACATTGCTATTTTTATTAAACTTGCCTCAAAGATATGCTTGCTATAAAAAACACTTCTTCAAGACACATTCCTGAATTTTCTCCTTTTAAACTCATGCTCTACTGTGTAGAAATTCTGGACCCACTGCTGGCTACCTCCGTGGGATACAAAGATGGAGTTTGAGGAGCTCACAGTAAAAGAAAACTGAGGAGTCAATATTGGTCAATACAGAAACCCTATCACAAGGCCAGCAAATGTCAGAAACAGACGTTTTATTTGAGATGTCATACATTTCAGGGCGTAGTAGAAGGAGTGTGACTGACGGGTACTTGTTTCAGAAGGGGATGGAGGTAATTTTGCTGCACACATCCTGCCAAGCACAGGGTAGATAAATAACGTTCAGCAAGTTAGAATTTGTTTAAACAGTGGGCGTCTCACTGGGTGTCAGAATCATAAATGTGCCTCAAGTTCCTTTTATCCCATCTTCTGCATATAACAATCCTGATCCTTAATTGCAACAGTTTTTTTGGATTGCCAAATAAAGCAAACTGTCCTTTAAACACAGACTGTTAAGCGACAAACTCGGATGAAAGTTAAGCTTCCAGGAATCCAAACCTCAATGATGCGCGGTGTAAATCCAAAATAATAGTGAGTCCTCAGTGAGAACTTTGCTTCAACAACTGACGCCATGTGGTCTGATTCCCCCCAATCTGCATAACAACCTGTGAGATAGATGTGATCATCCCCATTATACACATGAGAAGACTGAGGCTCAGAAGGTAGATAATGTGCCCAGGAGCAGAGCTGTAAGTGCTGCAGCAGCATCTGCATCCAGGTCCGTGTGACAACAAAGCTCCTGCTTGTCGTACTCCACAATATTAATACATAGAGTTGGGTTTGGCATGCAAGGGAGCCCGCTGGAATTATATTTCAGATATTTTCCAAACCATGTATTTTATTTTATTTTTTCCTTTTCCATTTGGCTTTTAGGAAATTTTTAAAAAATTGAAGTGCAGCTGATTTATAATATTGTGTTAGTTTCAGGTGTATGGTAAAGTGATTCGGAATATATATCTATTTTCCTTTCTGAAAATTCTTTTCCATAGTAGTTTATTACAAGACAGTGAATATAGTTCCCTGTGCTATCCAGTAAATCCTTGCTGTTTCTCTATTTTATATGTGGTAGTGTGCATCTGTTAATCCCATACTCCCAATTTATCTCTCTTCTCACCCTGCCCCCCTTCCCCTTTGGTAACATAAGTTTGTTTTTTATGTATGTGAGTCTGTTTCTATTTTGTAAATATGATGTCACTTCCTTCATTTGTACTATTTTTTAGATTCCACATGTAAGTGATATCATATAATAGTTGTCTTTCTATGCCTGACTGACTTCACTTAGTATGATAATCTCTAGGTCCATCCATGTTGCTGTAAATGGCAAAATTTCATATTTTTTTATGGCTGAGTTGTATTCCATTATATATATATATATTACCACATCTTCTTTATCCATTCATCTGTTGATGGACACTCAGGTTGCTTCCATGTCTTGGCTATTGTAAATAGTGCTGCTGTGAACATTGGGGGTGCACGTATCATTTTGAATTATAGTTTTCTCTGAATATATGCCCAGGAATGGAATTGCTGGATCATATGGCAACTCTGTTTTCAGTTTTTTCAGGAACCTCCATACTGTTCTCCATAGTGGCTACACCAATTTACATTCCCACCAACAGTGTGGGAAGGTTCCTTTTCTCCACACCCTCTCCAGCATTTATTATTTGTGGACAAGTCATTTATTTTAAAAGGAACAAGGGGGAGAAGGTCATATATGGCTTTATTGCTTTCTTCTCTTCACCTCCCATTTCATTTTTTTTTTTCTTCCTTCCAATTCCTCTCTTGGTCGCCTCAAGTCCTGCCTAGATCCTATATTTTAAAAATAATTTATTTTAAAATAATTTTAAACTTATAGAAGTTGTAAGAACAGTACAAAGAGACTTGATATCTTTTTCACCCAGATTCCCCAGTTATTAATATTTCATATGTGCAAGCCCTTTCTCTTGCCTTCTGTCTCTCCATATATATAGTTTAATTACACATAATATACATAGATAAATAATTGATATGAAGTCTTTTTCTGAGCCACTTAAGAATAACTTGCAGTCGTGCTACTCCATCACCCCTCACTATTCCAGTGTGTATTGCCCCAAAGCACGGACACCCCTACACAACCAGCATACAGACATCCAAGTCACTGTCATGTGTTACCCTTTTGTCCACAGACCCCATTCTCATTTTGCCAACTGTCCCAATGATGTCACTTCTTTCTTTCTTGTCCTGCAGACAATTCAGGGTCCTGTGTTGCGTTTAGTGGTCAAGTGTCTCCAGTGTCTTTTGATCTGGAATGGCTCTTTGGTCTTTCCCTCTCTTTCAGGACCTTGAGTGGAATGAGGACTGGCCTCTTGTTCTGTAGGGTGGGCCACCCCTGGGTCTGTCTGATACCTCCTCCTGTCTGGACTCAGGCCATATATTCTTGGCAGGAATCCTGTAGAAATGATGCCATGCACTGAGCAGTTGTCAGCTATGTCACCGTGGGAGATGTTTCTCACCATAGACTTTCCATTTTCCCTTCATAAATGATAAGGATTTTGTGAGGAGACCACATCAATATCCTGTTCCCACCAGCCTGAGTCTCCCCTGATGACTGCCTTCTGAATCAGCCACCTCTGTGATGGTTGTCAAATAATGGTTTTCTATTTTTATCATTCCTTCTGCCTTCTACTGACATTCCATTGTAAGCAGAACTTTCCCTTCTCCATTTATTTGCTTGTTATATATTTATGTATGTATATACATATATATATAAAATATTCACATATATAATATATGTGATATAGAATATCCACATATATATGAATGAATGCATAAATTCCTATGATTTAATGGGCTGTTTTTTTTTATTGAAGTGTAATTGACATACAATATTATGTTAGTTTCATGTGTACAACACAGTGATTCAACATTTGTATGCATTGCAAAATGGTCACCACAATAAGTCTGGTTACCATCTGTCACCACATAAGGTTAATGCAATATTATCAAGTATATTCCCCATGCTGTACATTACATCCCCATGACTTATTTATTTTATAACTGGAAGTTTGTACCTCTTGATCCCTTTTACCCATTTCTCCACCCCTCCACCCCAATACCCCTCCCCTCTGGTGACCACAAATCCGTTCTCTGTATCTATGAGCCTGGGTTTTGTTTTATTTGTTTGTTGTTTTGTTTTTTGGAGTCCACATGTAAGTGAAATCATGTGGCATTTGTCTTACTCTGTCTGACTTATTTCATTTAGCATAATGCCCTCAAGACCCATCCATGTTGTTGCAAATGGCAAGATTTCATCCTTTCTTATTGCTGGGTAGTATTCTGTTGTAGGGCTAACTGTTATTATCATTATTTATTTTTGATGCTCAAAGAGCTACATGTTTGACCAGTGGGAACCTCTTCAAACTGGCACCGTAATGCCCCATCATTCTTTTAGCTTTTCCTTACTTTGTGGCACCACATGTTCCAGACTCATTGCCTCAGGCTAGGAATCAGCCATTTCTCTAAAGGACTGTTCTTTTTAGAGAAGAATGGAATCTGGTTCATACACAGACATATACACACATATACATCAATATTCCTGTACACATATAAAGTGAGTGTACAGTGATACATCTAACTCTCATCTAACACTTCCATTTTCTTTTTAGCCTTCTCCTTTTCAATATTCATAAATTCCTTTTCTGATGATGAGAAACAGGTTCCCATGGTCCTTAATATATTTACTTCCTCAGACCCCCATATGTCATCAATCTCCCCACTACTCCCAATGTCTCCTTGGTCGGCTGCCTCTGTGGTCCCTCATTTTTCCCTTCCTGCCTCTGGCTTGGCCACTGGGCCTGGTACCACCTCTGTGGTTTCCGTTCACTCTCACTGCTGCTTCCTAGACACGCCTCCCTGCCCTGACCGCTCCACTGACCCCGCTGCCCAGGGAAGAGAAGGTTGCAGGTCCTATGCCATATGCTCACAATTTAAGCCAAAAACAAAGATATATAAGAGGGGCAGCAAGCTTAATAAATATAATGGTGCTTTCTTTTCATTTTTCTTTTAGATAAGCAGTGTTCAGTATTTTCCATAACGGTGCTGTGTTGCTGTTAAAATATGTTAATAACTACCTAGTAAGCCAGCACGTGGAACTACTTCCAATTAATGAAGCAAACAAAAGGACTAATTTTTTTTCAATTTTTAAAAATTGAAGGATAGTTGATTTACCATGTTGTGGCAGTCTCTGTGTCTCAGTTATACACATATAGACATTCTTTTTTTATATTCTTTTCCCTTATGTTTTATCACAGGATATTGAATATAGTTCCCTGTGCTACACAGTAGGATCTTGTCTATCCATTCTAAATGTAACAGCTTGCATCTACCAACTTCAACCTCCCAGTCCATCCCTCCCCCTCCCCTGCTCCCCCTTGGCAACCACAGGTCTGTTCTCCATGTCTATGAGTCTATTTTGTTTTGCAGATAGGTTCATTTGTGCCATATATTAGATTCCACATATAAGTGATATCATATGGTATTTGTCTTTCTCTGACTTACTTCACTTAGTATGATAATCTCTAGTTGCATCCCTGTTGCTGCAAACGGCATTACTTTGTTCTTTGTTATGGCTGAGTAGTATTCCATTGTATATATGTATCACATCTTCTTTATCCATTCATCTGTCAATGGACATTTAGGTTGTTTCCATGTTTTGGCTATTGTGAATAGCACTGCTATGAACATAAGGGTGTGTGTATCTTTTTGAATTATAGTTTTGTTCGGTTGTATTCCTAAGAGTGGGATTGCTGGATCATATGGTAATTCTATTTTTAGTTTTCTGAGGAACCTCCATATTGTTTTCCATAGTGGCTGCACCAGCTTACATTCCCACCAACAGTGCAAGAGGGTTTCCTTTTCTCCACACCCTCTCCAGCATTTGTTATTTGTAGACTTTTTAATGATGGCCATTCTGACTGGTGTGAGGTGATACCTTACTGTAGTTTTGATTTGCATTTCTCTAATAATTAGTGATGTTGAGCATCTTTTCATGTGCCTACCAGCCATCTGTATGTCTTCTTTGGAGAGAAGTCTATTAAGGTCTTCTGTCCATTTTTCGATTGTTTGTTTCAGCTTGTTTGTTTTTTTGTTGTTGTTGAGTTGTATGAGAAGTTTGTATATTTTGGAGATTAATCTCAAAGGGACTAATTTTTAATCCCTTTTGAGAAGAATTTCACATGCATCTGTGTGGCCCTCTTTCCTATGACCCACAATATGTTTTGAGTTTGGTTTTATAAAGTAGATACCATTTCCTGTCAACCAGAAAAGCTCATTGTTCACTTTTTCCCCCTTACTTTTTATATGTGTACAAAGAACATTTCTATAAAAATTCTCACCTGGCCTATTTGGGAGGTCAGAGGGGAAAAAAGAAGTTAAAACTCACATATAACTAGGGAAAAAGTGGAAGTTATCAAGTTATAAAGTTGAAATCAGAACAACCATGGGGACCTCAGACCTATTTTTCACCCAGGCCTTTTCAGGGGAATGGGGGAGGGATGATGGAAATCTGTGATCTTAAGACTGTTTTTAAAATCCCTCCCAACCCCCAACATATTACTTTAGATTTTAGTAAAACTGGTTATTTCACTTTGCAGTCTGCTTATTTTGAGGCTTCTTTCTGGTTATTTTGAGGGTTCTCCCATTCAGAGCAATCAGTAAAGAATTATGAGTAAGTCTGATCTTGAGGTCCTGACGTGGGCATGCGGGGCGGGCGGCGGACGCAGAGTCTAGAATCAGGGCTAAACATGCACGTGGCAGAAGTAGGCAGGCCTGGTCCCTGCTCTGTCACCTTGGGCCAAGTACCTCATTGCTCAGAGTCTCAGTTTCCTAATCTATGAAATGGGGATACTATTATGGAGGGTTGTGTTGAAGAATTAAGAGCGAGAGAGAGAGTGGGCCTAGACTTCCTGGCACAGTGCTTGCATAGGGAGGGTCCAGTAAGTGGAGGTAATAATTATGAATAAAGTCTAATACTTGGCCCTTGACCTTGGTTGCTCACAATCCAGTTTAGTCAATGAGATTTAAGGACAGGAGAAATCAAAGCACCATTCTGTTATCTTGTCTCCGTCTCCCGGTGTTGCCAATACTCCCAGAACACAAAAGAACTTGGGTATTTTAGGAAATTACAAAACCATGTTCCAGCTCCCCAGAGGAAGGCCTCCCCGCACCTGTGATTTATCAGGACTTACTCCCTGGGGAGACAGGCAAGGGAGCAGGAAAAGCAAGGCAGGGAAGCCAAGGTCCCCGGGCCAGGGCTCGGTTCAGGAGGAGTGCCCCAGGGGGTGGCTTCCGCCCAACTCTGGAAGAATCCTGGAAACTGAGTTATGCCTCAGAGTTATCCCAGTACCTGTCCTTCACTGGGCAGGGCTGCCCTGGGGGGAGAATTCCCAGGCTCTTTTGCTCCCTGCCCTTTGGGTAAAGTGGTTCCAGTAACCTGAGGGCCGTCCTCCAGAGAAGAGCCGGAGGGCGAAGCTGTAGGATTGAAAGCTTCTTGAAGTGGGGGTGGGGAGGGAGGGCTGGGTGGGATGTGGGCGGAGCACTAAAGTTTCTGCCCTTAGACCCCTCTCCTGACCAGGCCTGAGGTGTCCCAAAGAGCTAGGCTGCCCGCCCTCTCCCACCCTATCCCGTCCAGATTTCTCCCCCAGGGGCAGGAAGGCGGCGAAAAGGCCCTGGTGCATCCGACCTGGTTCCCTCCTCTCTGCCAGGCTGGACCACAGAAACCCGACTCCCGTCCTTTCAGCCCACTTCTCTTCCGCCTCCCAAGCCCTCCGTCCTGCTCACTGTAATTATTACCAGCAAATACAAGTCACGGAACTCCCAGTAAGAGGAGCATCAAGTGTCCCAGGGGGTGCACAATGAATTGTAGTCAGTATAAAAGAAAGACTCGGGGCTTCCCTGGTGGCGCAGTGGTTGAGAGTCCGCCTGCCAATGCAGGGGACCCGGGTTCGTGCCCCGATCCGGGAGGATCCCACGTGCCGCGGAGCGGCGGGGCCCGTGAGCCATGGCCGCTGAGCCTGCGCATCTGGAGCCTGTGCTCCCGGGGAGAGGCCACAGCGGGGAGAGGCCCGCGTACCGAGGAAAAAAAAAAAAAAAGAAGGACTCTAGTGAGGAAGAAGAGGGTTGTCCAGGACGGTGGCTGGAGAAAGAGGGAAGTGCTGAGGCTTAGGCTGGCCTTGATGGCAGGCTTCAGACTGTGCAAGAAAGGGGCAGAGCTTCCAGTGGTAGTGCTGATGCGGGTAGAGAGTGAGGTATTCGTGGAGAACCATGAATCACCCTGTTAGTCAGTGGTGCCCAGTGGGGCGAGAAGGGAGGAGCTTGGAGGGGACCAGTGAAGAGGCTGAGTGGCAGCTGACTGCACCCCCTTCCCCGCCCCCAGCCCTGGCTTGGGTCAGGGTAGGCGCAGTGGGAACAGAAGGGACCCTCCTCTGGGACTCCAGACAACTTTGACCAATTTTCAAGCAGTTATTTTAAGAGCTACTCATTAAACATCTAGACAGATTGTGACTAGAACTGAAATTGTGACTTCCAGAGGAGGGGAATTTTGACAGAAGATACATTCTACCCACTCTCCATGCTTTGAAGAAGGTAGAATTAAAAATCAACATTCTATCCAACTGTATTCATTTGGTTTTTGGTTGGTAATGCTGGCACGTTTAAGAGACAAATGGGAGTGTGAATTGCCAGTCTCTGCACGTAGTAGTCACTTGAATAAATAGAATAATTCTTGAATCGTTAGAGTAATTTGCTTCGAGCACATATTGCGATAGTTTGATTTGAGTCTTGACTCCATATAGTTTTATGCAGGGTGGAGGCTCTAGGCTGGATGTCAAAAGCATGGTGAGTGCTGAGAGCACAGGGGAGGAGTTGTGTTTCAGTCTTTTGAGGCTGTGTTTTCACGGGTGCCAAGCAAACACAAGGTTCTAGAATGGGAATCGTGTACACATGTGTGGAGGGAAATAAACCACTTGATTCTCCAAGTTCCTTTAGGCTTTTAATCTTATTGTTGACATAATCTAGTCTAATAAGGAAGAGCTATATTTTAAAAATTAAAATAATTTTAAAAATTGACTAGAAACTATGTACACATGGCACAAGATTACAAAATATTCAAATTGTACACCGTGGAAGGAAATTTCCCCATTGATTGCTGCCTTAGCCACTCATTTTCCCTCCCATGGTGGGGAACCACTGTGCCAATTCCACATAAATCTTTTCAGAGAATCTCTGTGCATTCATGTGCACATTTCCCACAAATGGTTGCAAAATATACATATGATTTTGTCCCTTTTTTAACTAGCACTCTATCTTAGAGATGATGACTATTGGTATGTGTAGAGCTGTTTCATTTTTAAATTTATATTTTTAATTACTAAACAATCATAAGTTATAAAACCTTTAAATAATATACAAATATACAGAATAAAAAGTGAAAGCCCCTTTCCATTCCCTTCCCATGACTTTTTAAAGTGTCTTAACGTATACACATGTGTGTATACACACACACGCAGGGTGTTTTTAAAAACATGAATGGTTTCATACTGTATATATTTTGTGTGACTTTTCTCATGTTTAATATATGATTGATATGTTTATTTCTATAGATATAAATCTACCTTATGCTTTTTTATTTTAATTAATTAATTAATTAATTAATTAATTAATTTAGGGCTGTGTTGGGTCTTCGTTTCTGTGCGAGGGCTTTCCCCAGCTGTGGCAAGCGGGGGCCACTCTTCATCGTGGTGCGCGGGCCCCTCACTATCGGGGCCTCTCCTGTTATGGAGCATAGGCTCCAGACGCGCAGACTCAGTAGTCGTGGCTTACGGGCCCAGTTGCTCCGCGGCATGTGAGATCCTCCCAGACCAGGGCCCGAACCCGTGTCCCCTGCATTAGCAGGCAGATTCTCAACCACTGCGCCACCAGGGAAGCCCTACCTTATGCTTTTAATTTTATTTTTTATTGATAAAAATGTACTAATTTTTTGGAATAGATAATATATGTAAAATTCAAAAGATGTGAAAGGGGCACAGTGATAAGTCTCCATCTACCTCTGGTCCCAGGCATCCTTTTCTCCTTCCACACACAACCACTGTGACTATTTATGCTGTGTCCTTCTAGAGATAGTCTATGCATTTACAGACATATATTAAAAAAAATATGCACACAGATAGTAGCATGCTATTCATGCTGTTCTGTTCCTAGCTTTTGTCTTCTTCACACAAAGTAGATGGTAGATACTTTCATATCCATATGTATATATATGTTTCACTTTTTTAAGTCACATGGTGGTGTATTCCATAACAGGGATGTACCGTAATTTATTTAATCTGTTCATTAGTCATTGGACATGTACGGAGGGTACCTGCTGGGTAAATTCTTAGAATACAAGGCTGTTTGCCTCCCCTGTTCCTCCATGTTTCCTTATCAGTCTGTTCACTCATGCGCTCACTCACTCATTTGTTTATTTACCAGTTCTTTCAACCCACAGCTTGCGTTGTGCTGTCTATCACTCTAAGTTCTTGACTGCTTTGAACCTAGCTTTCTGTAATTAAACATGACGTAATTTTGCAAGCAAAGACATGTTCAACTACAGGAGAATGTTAAAGGCCTTCGTATGGATTCTTTTACTCAGACCACCCATAAGCTCCCAATCAGCTGAGAGGGCCTCCGGGGGGCCCTATCTTCCAGTCCCACCCAAACTCCGTCCCCCTGCCTCTCCTGTGAATGAGTTTGCTAAGGGCTGGGAAGCCAATGGGTTGTGTTCCAAGTGCCAGATGAGTAGGAGAGAGGTCTCCTGCCAGCCAGCCGGTAGGTTAAGTATTAGTCACACTGGGGCACAAACAAGTTTCTAAAGCCACATTTAGCCAGCTGTGGCCAGCGGTGTCCCAGGGCTGGCTGCCTACAGACACCTCTGGGCCACATTAAGAAAGAGTTCCCATTTGTTGCGGCAACAAAGCCAGCTGCTAAGAATTAGGTGGTGAAGCCGAGGGGGGGGGTGGGGGGTGGCCGAAGACTGAGAGGGAGGCTGAGCCACTCCCGACACAAACAAATCCTTTAAGTCTCCTCCAGGTGGGAGTTGGCACCAGGAAAGGAGGTGGGTCGGAGCAAAGGAAGGCAGCTCGCCAGACCCTCGCCACTTCTTCAGTGAAAGAGGGAACCTTGAGGACAGATGGTCCTGATGATGGAAACAGGGGTCCCCCAGTGAGAGAGGGAGGGGAGAGGCAGAAGGCCATAGGAAATATCACAATGCCCCAACTTCTTTTCTCTTGCATGTGAGATGGAAGAGCATTTTCTAACATCTTGGTTCCAGCGCTCAACTCAGAAAAAAACTAGATCAAAAATACTGTGTGCTATTTCTCACCAAGACCCTGGACTCCGGGGTGAAAGAGTTAATTTCTCTCTACCGTTGAGGACTACGTTACCAATATTCCTTTCCTTGCTTTGGATGTGCTTTTTACATTCAGATCTCAGAGTACAATCTTTATTTTTTTCAATTTCCAGTCTTTAGGAAGTGAATAGTAAGTCCCTCCCAAAAAGGTTATTTCCTTAGGGTAGACTCCCAGAAGTGGATAAATATTTTCAAAGCACTTAGAGAATAGAGGCTGTGCTTTCACCTTGAAAGACTTGTCCATGGTTCTTAATCTTTCACTCATTCACTGATTTTTTGATTTAATAGGCCATTAAGTGAACATTTATTTAGGGCTTATTATGTTCCAGGCAAAGCATTCTCTATGTCTTATCTTACTTCCTCATAATAATTCCTCTAGATTGAAGCCTCCATGTGGGTAGAGCCTTTGCCCCTTGTTCACTGTTTTGGCTTCAGTACCTAAAATTGTGTCCGGCACATACATATTTGTTGCAAAAAAAGAATGAGGTCGGTAATATTATGATGTCCCTTTACAGATGATGAGACTGTCTCACATGGGTTAAAGACTTTGCTTTAACGGACTGGGGAATGAGAGAGAGAGAGAGAGAAAGAGAGAGGGAGAGAGGTTTCAGAGCTCATACCAAGCTGAGTTGGGATTTAATTTCATGTGACTCGAAAGTCCTTAAGACGGCCTCCATTCTCTAAAGCAGGGGTCCCCAACCCCCGGGCCATGGACCAGTACCAGTCCTTGGCCTGTTAGGAACCGGGCAACACAGCAGGAGGTGGGCGGTGGATGAGGGAGCGAAGCTTCATCTGCTGCTCCCCATTGCTCCCCATAGCTCTCATTACGGCCTGAACCATCTCCCCCATTCCCCGGTCCGTGGAAAAATTGTCTTCCATGAAACCAGTCCCTGGTGCCAAAAAGGTTGGGGACTGCTGCTCTAAAGCGCTTACAGTTTAGGGAAGGAGAAGTTATGTGTTCAAATAACTCTCATACAAAGCAGAGGAAATGAGTAGAGGTAAGAGGAAGGTGTTGTGGGATCACAAAGAAAGGATGATTTTTTTTTTGGTTGGGAAATCCAGGAGGGCCTCCAGGAGGAAGTGGCATTTGGACCTGGACCTTGAGGGATGGACTCCCACATTCGATCTCAGATGTTCACTGATGGCAAAATAAATTTGGACTTATTTTTCCCTGATTTAATGGGGAAAAAAAAATGCAGCCACATTTCGGATTGCCTTATTTATATTAAGCCTTCTTTAGTGTAAATTCCTAGTGGAGACCATTCCGTCCCTGGCTGTGATGGTATCATGTCTCTGTGTGTCTGATAGAAAGCTTGCTGTCAGTGTCCCCTTTCTGAAAGATTTTCCTAAATTGCTCTTCATAGCTTTCTGAATCATGGGGCTTATAATCTCCTTTTCAGAAGTCACTGTTTGGACTAAATGTTTTTGCTTGTCTGATGCCTATGAAAATCCCCATTTCTTACTAATGGTGGAAAACTGCTCTGACGGTGGACTTTCCCCCTCACCCCCATCCAGCCCCATCCTTCAAAACTGAAAGGGGAGTGTGGATACTCTTTGCTTTTGATCAAGACATGTCTCCCGCCAGGAGCAAGGAAGGATGTGTAGGAGGCAATGTCTCCAATAGTAACAATAACAAGAGTAATGAGTAAAAGTTCTCGACAGGATCTTGGGCAGCTAAGTTACCCAGGCGTTTATACATGTTTACAGTGTGAGTGTTTTTTTCTGCAGCTAACAATGGTTCCCAAATGTCTTCCTTCCCTGGGCCCCCTCCCAAGCATGTGAAAGGTCCTGTCTGAAATATAGAGAAGCAGCTTTCAAAACCAGACTTATTTTCCTGCTTGCTTTTGGCATAAAGCTGAGCGGGGTGCCCACTGGCTTTTGGTTATGGAGGCCAGTGCACTCAGGGCGCCTGGGTCCTGGCTCTGGGGCTGAGAGCATCATGTGACCTTCTTGAGCCACTGGCAGCTCTTCAGCCAATGCTGCTGCTTCTCCAAGTGACTGGGGAAACTTTTCCTTCAATTCCCCCTTCTCTCTCAGCTCTAAGATAATCAGAGGTGTGACCCTCCTGTTTAAGCAACAGACTGTGACTTGAGCAACAATTAACTGACTTCCTACACATCCCTCTGTGCCACCTCTTGGGTGACTTAAGAGGAAACCAGATTCCCTTCTCCCTGGCTCTGCTGGACAGAGCCTCCTCCAGCTCGGGTCAGCCCAGGCTTAGCTGTGTGGCCGCAGGAAGTCTCTCTCATCCTCTTCACCCACTTCACATCCTGCTAACAGGAGGATGAGCAGGAAGCGGAGAGTGTCAGGGCAACGTCTTTCACGCTCACAGTGAGCTCAGGCAGCACGTGGGCCTCTAGGAAAACAATACAAAACTTTCCAAATGGCTCTGCTAAGGGCGCTCTGCGAATACTTTGCACAGTTGCGTTAGAAACTGTTAGTCATGAAGACTCTGGTTTACTTTTTTTTTTCATTTGACTTAAAAAAAAAAAGTGAAGTCTGAGTGTTGCTCTCAGCAGCTCTTTCTGGTTGTCTGGGAGCCCTTTGTGACGGGTGGGACAGGCCCCTGCGAGGCCTCTTGTAGGAGACAGCCCCTCTGCTCAGGGTCAGGAATATGGGTTGGCTCACAATGATGCTTTACATTTGGGAAAATGCTCCTACATACAGGTGCTGGCTGCCGGTTTGTTCTGAACCTTTGGATAGCACATCACTTTTTCAGACCTCAGTGTCTTTGTTTGTAAAATGAAGGAGCTGGAATTTTTAAGATCTGATGTTCTCTGAGTCAGTGAGTCTCTGATGAGACCCACACAGAGGCCCTCTGGATTCTCCGGGGGCAATAAACCTCAGGTGCCCCTCAAGCCCCTTCTCCAGAGGGCAGTTCCTCTCTCCCTGTGTGGGGCTGGCCTTGGAAGGCTGTTCAGCAAATCTCCACTCCCCTGGTGTAAGGCATGGTCTGGCGATTGAACTTTCACACGGTGGTCTTCCAGTCTTTATATTTTAAACATAAAGGTGATTAAAAATTTTTTTTTTAGCTCTAGAATCACAAACTGCCCCAAGATGGCACCTGCTTGTAAAAACTTTGCTTTTTCACTGACTTCTCTCATCTAAGCACTTGTCCTTACTTACTATTACTCCACTCCCTGCATAAAGCCCAGCTGGGAAATAACCCCGGATGCTTCTTCCTGACCTCTCCCCACTGTCCATCCCTTTTCTTTTTTAGCTATTGTGGGAGTAATAGGAAAAGGGAGGGCTGCTTTTCAGGAGGTTGGCATTTACCAAAAATAACATTTTCCCTGACTAATTTCCAGGTACAGCCCATTCATTACCTTGGAATGTAAATATATTTGAAAAGCAGACCTGTCCTAAGGCATTCCTCAGCTCCCACGAGTAGAAACCTCAGGGCATTCCCCTTTGACTCGAGGCGAGATTAGCCTTTGGAAGCTCCAGGCAAGGTGCAAAACCCCGACTTCCTCTGACTCCAAGCTGAAGCAACGATCGTGGCAGTTACTTCTGCACGGGGCCACCCTAAAGTTAGAGAATAATGGACATGACAAAGAGAAATGATCAAACTGGGACTGAAAAGGGTCTGTTGGGAGTTATCCTTCTCACTTGCTAGTGAAGCCCTTTATTCCTTATTCTGCGTGAGATGGTCTGTGACAAGTGTCTGGCACAAAATGGGTCCTCAGTTAACGTGAGCATCCTTCCCTTTTCCCACTGCTTTCCATTTCCCACAATGGGTGGATGCAGCTGTTCTTAGTTGATATCCTAAAGGGCTGGGGAATGGAGGGGGAGGAGAGAGGAGAGCCATATCTGCTGGTTGAGAGCCCTCCTCTCCAGAATAAAATTCGACAAATGAAATGGTGAGGTCTCAGTGGATGCCTAGGGCAGCCTTCAAGCAGAAGGGGCAGTCTGAGCGATGTGTTTGAAGGGGAGAAGCCCTGACCTGCCTGATTTGCCCCGGTGGCCTGAAGGACTTTATATTTGATGTATATGAGTCCCAGGTCCTTTCAAAAGCATCACTGGGCTGAACTGTCCTCTTCTTGCTCTGCAACTGCCTTACTAAGTCATGTATACTTGAGGGTTTCCCTGAGTGCAAACCACGGCCAAATCACAGAGGCTTTGCAAGGTCAGAGGAGGCCTGATCTCTAGAATTCCCTAAGTCAGATGCCCAGTGGCTAACCAGGGTCTGTGAGATTGGAGGCCTGGAAGATTCAGTTATGGGCAGTCACAGTAAGGGCATTAACATCAGGCTGAGATGATGACTAATTCCACTCTACCTTAAATTGTTTCTCCTTTAACTGTCCTTAGCTGAGTGTCTGTTACTCAGAAGTTTAGAAATCTAAATTGAAAAGTACTCAGATAAACTCTGCTCAATATTCTGTAATAATCTACATGGGAAAAGAACTCGAAGAACGGATGCATGTACATGTATAACGGAATCACTTTGCTGTGCACCTGAAGCTAACACAACATTGTTAATCAACTAGACTCCAATATAAGATAAAAATTTTTTTAAAAAGTACCCAGGGCTCCCCTGGTGGCGCAGTGGTTGAGAGTCCGCCTGCCGATCCAGGGGACGCGGGTTCGTGCCCCGATCCGGGAGGATCCCACGTGCCGCGGAGCGGCTGGGCCCGTGAGCCGTGGCCGCTGAGCCTGCGCGTCCGGAGCCTGTGCCCCGCAGCGAAAGTACCCAAATAAAACTGGGGAACTTTGAAGAGACCACAGAAGAATTAGCTGTGGCATCCACCTCACTCCGGAGTGTGAGAGACGGGCCAGCCCTGGTAGTCCTCGTTCTCCTTGGCTTACCTGCGTGTCCTTGCTGATCTGGGTCTCCTGTTGCTGCCCCATATTTACACTTAGGCTAGCTGCAGGGACAGGTCGCTTTTGAAATGCGTGCAGCTTTCAACCTTAATTGCTACTGCTTTTTTGCTGCTGTGATGCTTTATTGCATCAGCACATTTCTAAATTTGATGAATTTCTCTATTTATGGGAGATACTCCTCTTTCTGTGTTCAGGAAAATTCCACCCTGGTCAGGTTCCCAGATCTCTGAGGAGCCTGTCCCTTGGCTGTGTGGCTGGTCACTGTCCTGGCAGGAGCCACGCCATTGGCTCTGGCAATTCGGCCTCCATGGCCTCCCTCTGGTTCAACCTGGATGCCGCATCCACTTTGGAAGCAGTGACTTCTCTGGTTGCCACTTTACAATCTCAGGAAAAGGCAGCTCATCCTGCCTTATGGATTTGGACGTGAAGTGGTTGCTTCTAAGCAACGTGTGGCCAGGAAGTCTGTCTTCTAGGTCAGGTAATCAGAACATAGATTTGTTGAGAAACAACCCTGCGGTGGGCACTCTGCTAGGCTCCAAGGGTCCAGAGAAGAAAGACCATCCCTGATTTGAGGAGCTCTCAGTCTGGGGTGGGGGGTGACATGAACTTGTCATTTCAAGACAATGTGCTGGATTGAGGGGTGAAGAAGGGGAATTCCCCTGAAAGTCCCTCAGACTGTTGGGTTTAGCCAAACCTGCTGTTTGTGTCCAGCCTCCGTTCTGACTGTTTGGGCTCCTGTTCTGAGTCAATGGTGCCCAGACAGACAGAACTGAATATCCCCCGGACCCAAGCAAGCAGAGCACCGGGGAGGGGGACTTAGCTCAGCCCTGGGACGGGGAGGAGAGACGCCTCAGAATCTGGGTTACTTAGCTGATGACTTGAAAGAGGAGGCAGAGTTGCTGAAGGGGGAGGGAAAGGGTGTAACAGGCAGTGGCATCAGCTGAGCCAAGTGAGAAGTGTTAAAAGGCAAGGCTTGTGCAGGCATCCCCAGACGGCCAAGTCCATGGGGTGGGGGGAGCAGGGGGTAAGAGGGCCCTGTTAATGATGGGTAAGCTTGAGAGAGACCTGGTCAGATTTTTAAAAAGTATATCCAGTGGCCTAGAGGAAGATGGATTTGAGGGAGGTGAGGCTAGAGAAGGAAGCCTCGTAGGGACTTCATGCAACTAGGGATCCAGGAAACAGGCAGTCCAGCTCTTATGGGGGTTTGCCTTCTCTCCCTCTTTTTTGTATTTCCCTAGCATAAATAGTACAGAGTCCTCTTTTACCTTCCCCCAGCTTCCCCCATTGGTATCATCTCTTATAACTTTAGGAAATTATCAAAATCAGGAAACTGACATTGGTATCAAACTGGTAACCAGGCTACAGGTTTCATTCAGCTTTCACCGGTATTTGCATGTGTGTGTGTGTGTGTGTGTGTGTGTGTGTGTGTGTGTGTGTGTGTTTATTTCTATGCAATTTTATCTCACATGCATATCTGGATGACCACCGCCCTAATCAAGGTGACCCCACGAGGGACCTCCTTGTGCTGCACCTTCTCTTTCCCCCTTTCCCTCTTCCACCCCATCCTGAAGCCCATTCTAATGCGCTAAGCTAGAGCATTCAAACTGCTGCTGACTCAGAAAGGAAAAAAAGACCCTTCTTGGCACACTTAAGTCCTCTGAGTTTTTCTTCCTTACTATGAATAGGTCACGTCTACATCCCTGGAGAGCATGGGTGTTGGGGGAGACCCTGTGCTTTGGGCCAGAAGCAGGACTGTTCTTATCCCCTGGAGGGTTCAGAGTCCTTCTGGCTCCTGAGACTGAGGGCGGGGGCTCTTCTTGCCTCTACTTTATGAGATTTCTTAAATCCTCAGTAGAGGACAGAACTGAGGCTTGGTCAAAAGTGGATATGGTGATTTTAAACATATACTAAAGATGCACAAGAAGTAGATATATGATCTAATACACTTTCATTTTGTCGACTTTAAATATTGTTCTATATTTCTTTGAAAAGGTCCATTCTTTCCCAAATGATGAATCACTAATTCAACAATAGCCTCTCATTCTCATTCAGTGTAGTGTCTATTTGAAGTTCATAAACATCACTTTTATGCAGACTGACCTCACCATAGGTGCATTTTGGAGATTTATATATAAAGCATATATTTCAATATCCAATAGCAGGTGTCGTGAAACAAAGGGATTATAATATTGGAGATGTCATAGATTTAGAAGAGTCTTTTCATAACAGCTGGTATAATTTTTAACTTAATTTACGAATTGCTTCTCCAAAGCTCTGATCTTCGTGGACATCCAGGAATAGAAACCCACTGGTTCACACGCAGCAGGTTCTTCCATATTAGACAGCTTGAATTGTTGGTGCATTTTCCTTTTTTTTTGGGTCCAAAATCTACTATCATATGTGTTTCATTTATTGGTTATAGTTCGTCCTTTCAAACTACTCAGAATAAATGTAATCCCTTTTCCACACACTGTCTTGCTGGGTTTGAAAGCAGTTCTTGTGTTTCCTTGAAGCCTTCTCCTTCTAGTATAAACACCTTCACTTCCTTTCACTGGTCCTTACAGGCCTTGTTTCCCATACTCTTGCCATCCCATCACTTCCTCAGGAAGTACTCTCGTTTACCCATGTCAGTCTTAAAATGTGGCATCCACATTTTGTCTGTTATCACACAAAGGAAAACAACAGCACAGTTTGACAGACCGAACTATGTAAACCACATGTAGGATATTAAATACTTTCAACAGTTTCCTGCTTTTGTGATGTAAAAATGTCTGCATTTAATTCTCCCTACAAACCCTGTAAGAAAATTAGTCAAATGAACACTTCCTCCATATAGTAAGCACTTAATAAATGTTCACTTTCATTATTATTATTAATGTAAAACGACTAACACTATATATTTTAAAAACAGCAAAAAGACCCCCCACAAACAAAACCCCCAAACAACCACAAAGTCACGCATCAAAAGGCATGAATATAGGGAAAAGTGAATAACCTAGAACAATAAGGCAATTTCCCACACCTTTTTTTTTCCTGTCAAAATATAATTGGGGAATGTCCTGGCGGTCCAGTGGTTAGGATTTGGTGCTTTCATTGACAGGGCCTGGGTTCAACCCCTGGTTGGGGAACTAAGATCCTGAAATGAATGAATGAATGAATGAATGAATAAATAAATAAACAAACAAATAAATAATTAAATAATTAAAATTAAAATTAAAAAAGAAATACAATTGACATAACATTTTGTAAATTTAAGGTGTACAATGTGTTACTTTGATACATTTATGTATTGTAATATGATTGCTGTTGGAGTGAAAATTAGCACCTCTCTCGTTACATAATTGTCATTTCTTTTTAGTGACTGGAATAATTAAGTTCTAGTCTCTTAGCAAGTTTGCTGATTATACGATATTCTCTCTTTGGTTTCGTTTATTTTTATTTATTTATTTATTTATTTAACATCTTTATTGAAGTATAATTGCTTTACAATGGTGTGTTAGTTTCTGCTTTATAACAAAGTGAATCAGCTATATATATTTACATATATCCCCATATCTCCTCCCTGTTGCGTCTCCCTCCCTCCCTATCCCACCCCTCTAGGTAGTCACAAAGCACTGAGCTTATCTCCCTGCGCTATGCGGCTGCTTCTCACTAGCTATCTATTTTGCGTTTGGTACTGTATATATGTCCATGCCACTCTCTCACTTCGTTCCAGCTTACCCTTCCCCCTCCCTGTGTCCTCGAGTCCATTCTCTACGTCTGTGTCTTTATTCCTGTCCTGCCCCTAGGTTCTTCATAACCACTTTTTTTTTTAGATTCCATATATATGTGTTAGCATACGGTATTTATTTTTCTCTTTCTGACTTACTTATGACAGACTCTAGGTCCACCCACCTCACTATGAATAACTCAGTTTCATTTCTTTTTATGGCTGAGTAATATTCCATTGTATATATGGGCCACGTCTTCTTTATCCATTCACCTGTTGATGGACTCTTAGGTTGCTTCCATCTCCAAAAATATGGAATGCTTCATGAATTTGCATGTCATTCTTGTGCAGGGGCCATGTTAATCTTCTCTGTATCATTCCAATTTTTTAGTATATGTGCTGCCAAAGTGAACACTTTGGTTTTGTTTAGACTAGAGTCTGTCCCATTTATTTGTTATTATACTAATGACAGTCTTTTTACTTCCAAGCTTTAAAATTACTTATATCCATTTGTTCATGTTTCATTTCTTACTGTTTTTGTCTCCTAATTTCTTATACTTTTAAAATGAAATTTATTCATATATATATATATATTTCTATAGTATTCTAGAAGATGCATTTAATTTGGCATTGGTTTTATTGATTGTTGATTTCGTTGGCTTTCTTTCATTGAATTAGTTTTTCCCCCTTTGTCTTACCCTTCCCTCTCTAGTGGTTTTAAGATTTCCTCCACCTGTTCTCTGGGGCCCCCTGCCCAGATCCAGGCTTATAATGGTTTTTCAGAACTTTGGTCCTGCAGTGATTTGGGGCTATTACAGGGCTGGTCACAGAACAGGCAGGCAGCTTGGCTCAGTTCGTGGTGGTGAGGAATCTGTTCTATATCCATGTCCTTTTGTCCTCCTGGGGCTGTAACTTGCTCAAAGCTTTAGCACAGGCAGTAGTATGCACCAAACTTTTTCTTTTTCTTCCTCTCTTCTTTACACTAGTGGAGGTGACCTTACCCTACTCCGTCCCCAGCAATGGGGAGCATAGCTGTGAATTCCCTGTCTGGGGCCTGCTCCCTCCTTTGCATTGATGATCCATTTCATTGCTTTATGCTTAGGCTTAGGAATTACATGAGAGCCTTTGTAGACTGCTTCAGGTGATATATAATAACCACTGCCCCAGACCCACCTGCTGGTATCTCTCATCTGGACGTTTTGTGAGGGCTTCCCAGTAGGTCTCCACTGGTTCCTATTTGTTCCTATGATCCATTTTCCATTAAAAATGCACATGGAAAAATGATGTTCCTCTAACTTAAAATCATCCTGCCATCCCCTTGCTCTAAAGTTCAAAATCTAAGCATACTTCACAAGGCCTTGTAAGATCCAGCCCTGCCTCTGTTCCAGCTCTGTTTGTGCACTTGCCCTTGGATCAGGAATATCAGCTCACCTTTCACCTCCTGGAACCACTGGTCTTCAACATACCTTAGAGCCTTCATGTAGGCCTCCCCTCTGCTTGAAATCCTCTCTCCTGAACTGCATCCTCACCCCTGTCCTCCTGGTTAAATCCTCTTTATCTCAGATCTCAACTGGGATGTCTCGTCCTCAAGGAGACGTTTCCAACCCCCGCTTCACCCCCCAGCTTGGGTGACATTTTATATACCCTCAAGGGACCCTATACTTTTTCTTTAAATAAGCTCACCTTTTTATTGGTAGAACTTATTCACATTAATTTTGTGATTTTTTTTTTAAGAAGATGTTGGGGGTAGGAGTTTATTAATTAATTAATTTATTTATGCTGTGTTGGGTCTTCGTTTCTGTGCGAGGGCTTTCTCTAGTTGTGGCAGGCGGGGGCCACTCTTCATCGTGGTGCGCGGGCCCCTCACTATCGCGGCCTCTCTTGTTGCAGAGCATAGGCTCCAGACGCACAGGCTCAGTAGTTGTGGCTTACGGGCCTAGTTGCTCCGTGGCATGTAGGATCCTCCCAGACCAGGGCTCGAACCCTTGTCCCCCGCATTAGCAGGCAGATTCTCAACCACTGCGCCACCAGGGAAGCCCGATTTTGTGATTTTTAATGTTGAGGATTTTATGTTTACATTTTATTATTTTAACTTGAGGATATTTTTATTATAGCCCCAGCACCACGTGTGGATTAAAACTCACTACAGATTCATGAATGAAGCATGAGGGAATTTCCTGATGGTCCAGTGGTTAAGACTCCACACTTCCACTGCAGAGGGGCTCGGGTTCGATCCCTGGTCAGGGAACTAAGATCCCACATGCTTTGGGGCAAGTAAGCCCTCGCGCCACATCTACTGAGCCCACGTGCCTCAACTAGAGAGCCTGTGTGCTGCAAACTACAGAGTCCACAGGCCCTGGAGCCCATGCCACAACTAGAGAGAAGCCCGTGTGCCGCAACAAAGAGCCCACACGCCACAACAAAAGATCCTGCATGCCTCAACGAAGATCCCGCGTGCCTCAACTAAGACCCGATGCAGCCAAAAATAAAAATAAAAATAGAATAATAATAAATCTTAAAAAAAAAAAAAGATCGTGCAGTGTGGCCAAAGAAACAAAAACAAAAACCATGAAGCGTGAGCTCTCCAAGCCCCCATGTGGTCTGACTCCTGTTTCCTCTCTGACCTCACCCACCACTGTCCCCCTCACTCACTCTGCTTGAGCCCCACTGGCTTCCTTGGGTCCTAAGCAAATCTAAAAACGAGCAAGGAGAATTCCATTAGATCTTAAGGCTCACGAATTTTCCTCTTTTGTTCAATGCTCTGCCTTCCGGCCACCCACATGCTCTAGGCAAGTGTCCCCGGCTCTGCTAGGTGCGGGTACCCCCTACCCCAGGCTCTGCCAAGTGACCCTGCCCGCAGGGGCTTTGGGTCATTGCAGCTCAGCCTGTTGAAACCACAATGGTGGCTCCACCCTTTGAAACCAAGATGGAGGCTGCCCCCATGATCTGAGTCACCTCTGGGGTCATTCTTCTCTTCTCTTGAAGAGCAGCGAACATTCGCCGCCCTGTTGTGCAGTCCTGTGGGATCCAAGAAATCCAACAGCCTTCTTTCATTTCATCTTTCGTTTCTCTCTCCCTGGTCTTGGCAGTGTTTCTGCTGGTATAATCCCGTCTCTTCTGGGCTTCTTCTGAGGCAGTGGAATAAATCTGTGGTTCATACCCGTATTAATCTCCTTATCAAAGAGTGAGTGTTTCAGCCACACCCTTAGGGTTCTCTTCAGAACATGTTCTCATTTTTTGCAATAGGAACAGGCTGAGAATTTTCCAGATCTTCAAGTTCTCATTCTTCTTGGCTTAAATTTTCCTCAATTTCTCTCTCTCCTCTTGCATTTTACTGTAAGTGGTAAGGGGAAACCAATGCGAAGCCTTATAAACTCTGCTTAGAAATCGCCTCAGCTAAATATCCAATCCGATCGCTTGCTTACAAGTACCTTCCACAAAACACTAGAACACAATTCAGCCGAGTTCTTTGCCGCTTTATCACGAGGGTGGCCTTTTCTCCGGTTCCAATAACATGTTCCTCCTTTCCATCTGAGACCTCACCAGAGTGGCTTTTTGGGTCCACATTTCCGCCAACATTCTTTCTCTGTTCTCTGAGATCATGGAGACAGTCTCTCCAGTGCCCCTGTTTTCCTTCTGAGTCCTCATCAGCATTGCCTGTGAGGTCCATCTTTCTACCAATGGTCCCTTCATGGAAATGTAGGCTTTCTCTCACATGCGCCTCGAAACTCCTCCAGCCTCTACCCGTTTCCCAGTCCTGAAGCCTCTTCCACGTGGTAGGTATTTGTTACAGCCTCCTCCCCACCTCCACGGTACCCAAATCAAGTCTGCTTGGGCTGTCATAACAAAATAGCACCAACTGGGTGGCTTAAACAACAGAAATGTATTTTCTCACAATTCTGGCCTCTGGAAAGTCCAAGCTCGAGTTTCCGCCAGGGCTCAGTTTCTGGAGAAGGCTGTCTTCCTGCTTGGCAGGTGGCCGACCCCTGTTTTATTCTCCTCGGTAGCACTGAGCACCGACCAATATTCCATATGCTTCACTTGCTTGTTGTATTCCTGCTCCGGGAGAGGAAGTGCCAGGAGGGCAGAGCCCTGCATCTGAGTTCACTGATGGATCCCCAGTGCCTAGAGCAGGCCTGGCACATGGCAGATGCCATAGGTATTTGTAGGTATTTGTCAAAGTGAAGGAATGAGTTGCCGCCCATTTTGTGTGTGTGTGTATGTGTGTGTGTGTGTGTGTATGTGTGTGCAATAAAATAAGGAATCTTACTTGATGTTTACTTTCTTCTTACTGATGAGGAAAGCAAACCTTGTCACACCTGCTTCACATCTAAGATTTTTCTTTTTCTCTTCCTCCCCCTTCTTCATGATTTTAAATGTTCTTGTTGGTTTTCGTTTCTAGAAGCCTAACAGACATTTCTTCTGGATATGCGTTTGGTTTTATGCTCCTGAGATGCTCCTCTCGAGAAAACACATATTCCTGGTTCTCTCATTATATGTCTTAATATGGTACTGAGTGGCAGGCATGTCCTAGCATGGATAACGTTCAAATCCTAGAAAAGTTTCCCATTGCAGGTGGCAGATAGCGTTGCTGAAGTGGGAATCCTTGCGGCGGTAGACATTTAGTTAAAACATACTAATGAAAGGATAGGAAGAGAGTGTGTCTTGCAGCAGCTTTTGTGGTCAGAACCGCTGCGTGTTTGAGGTTTACATCCAAGTGCCAGCGAAGCCACCCTCAGCCCCAGCCTGTGGGCGGAGTCTCACCCCAGGCCTGCCTGCACCCCCTCCCTCCTACACTCTGCCTGTGGATGGTGACAGACGTACATCTCCAGGCTCTGGCAGGTCCAAATGGCAGAGTCTGTTTGCACAGGTGCGCCCCACAGCCCAGAGTTGAAATTCAGCTCATAGTGTGTCCCTGAACAGAAAAGCTAAATTTCTTTTGTAATGAATAAAAATCTCCCCCTAAAATATTGAAACAGGTCATAGAGCATTTGACATATTTGGATCCAAGGATGTTCTTGCCTTCCATTGTCACATGAAGGTGTCTTCCTTCTTGAGACAGAAACAGATGATAATAATCATTTTTTGAATCTGTTATGTAGTTTGAAGTATTTAGGGATTGAGAAAAAAACCTAAAACAAACCAAAATTTTCTTCCTTCCCAAGCTTACTTTTAGAAGAGACCCCCCAAATCACAGGCGTTCCTTGTCTTTTGATAGTAAAAAAGGATCTGAATAAATGGTCTTACCTATATTGCCAGTTCAGATTCTGCCTTTGTTCAATTGTACATTTATATTACTATTATTATTTTTTACTATTTTAAAATCTTCCTCGCTCACGTTATCTTTAGTCCCAGGTCTTAGAAGAGTTGACGCATGAAGAGATTTCTGATTGCTGGTACCCAGGCTTCATCAACCCAGAAATGCAGCAGTGTGTGATGGTTCGAAGAAAATCCTTCCCGAGTCAGGGTGACAGTCGAACTTTTAAAATTCACGTTATAAACACATGTCGCTTTTGATGTGCCAGGCCTTTTAAAAAGGCTTAAACTGTCAGTATTCGTTTCGTCCTTATAAAAATTCTACACACTGGATATTAACATTGACCTCATTCTTCAGAGGAGGATGGTTTGGGTGTCCTGCTAGCAAATGGCAGAATTAGGATCCAAACCCAGGCAGCCTGAGCTCTTCCCCACTTCCGGCTTGTGGTGGGTGACCTCGGGTCACATACATTCTCCCCCTTCGTGGGAAGCTGAGGTCCGACACTGCACCCTTCCTCCTGGCACAGCGACATACGGGCTTGGTCACTTTCCCCTCTCCTGGCATCACCTGTCACATGCTTGAGGGAAAGGGCGCTGCTCTCCTTGGCTGGGACTGAGCCTTGCTCTCAGCTCTTTCAGGTCACTTGGGAGTTCCATGAGTTCCAGGGTTTCAGTCCCTCCTCCTACACAGCAAGCATGTCAACCTGAATGCTTGTTCTCTTGATGGAATGTTTTCAAATATCCCTCCCTTGGGATGGGAGGCGAAACTCTTACCTTTTTCCTGGTTGGGATCCCTGGACCCAGCGTGTGCACGAGCCACTCAGTGAAGTAGGTGTTGGGAGCCGGTACTCCGGAGGCCAGAAAAGCATCTCTTTGTGATGGGAATAGATAACGTGACATAATCCCCTCGCATCCCAAACAGAACAGGCTGTACTGTTTTAGAAATAGCACCCACCTCGGGACTTCCCTGGTGGCGCAGTGGTTAGGAATCCTCCTGCCAGTACCAGGGACACGAGTTCGAGCCCTGGTCTGGGAAGACCCCACATGCCGCGGAGCAACTAAGCCCATGCGCCACAACAACTGAGCCTGTGCTCTAGAGCCTGTGAGCCACAGCTACTGAGCCCACATGCCACAACTACTGTAGCCCGTGCGCCTAGAGGTCATGCTCTGCAACAAGATAAGCCACCGCAATGAGAAGCCCGCGCACCACAATGAAGAGTAGCCCCCGCTCTCCCGCAACTAGAGAAAGCCTGAGGGCAGCAACGAAGACCCAACACAGCCAAAAATAAAAAAGTAGTAAAATAAATTTATTAAAAAAAAAAGGAAATAGCACCCACCTCTTAATCAGTTATTTTAGGGTCTGTGCATCCTGAGCTGTCACCAGGAACCTCCTGAACTTCAGGGGTGACTGAAGGTGTCTGGAGGAGCAGTGTCAGTGCCCAGGGTCAGGGGGTGGGGAGGCACCCAGAGGTCTGGGTGGCCCATCAGGTGCTTTAAATAGCAACCAGTCAGGCTCAAGCTCTCTTCATTGAATGCGCTTTGTCATTTCTAATCAGCTCAAAAGAGGATGAGGCATATTCTCCAGGGAGGTGAACTCCAGGCCATTCTGGAGATAAACCCATGGGAGTTTTTATGATAACGTCTAAATCGTCCAACAGAAAATTCAAAGAGAGATGTCTCATCCAGCGAGTGGTCCTGCCCTGAGTGTCTGAGGACTGTCCTTCTGTCTTGACCTCTGGACAAGCCATCCTGCTGGTTTTCCATGTGGGTACGAAGGAAGTGTGGTCTGCAGTGGCCTCTTGTAGGTATTATGTTCCATACCCTCAGGGGACTAAAAATAAGTGATTAGAATAACGTGGGTCTCAAAACTGAGCCGGGACCCAGCATGACTGAGGGAGAATTGGGCGGTGTGGGGAGAGAAGAGCTGGGATCCTGCTGGGTGGCTTTGGGAAGCGCTCAGCATCCTCCCCTGCAGGCAGACATGGCCTCGGTTTACCGAGGCACTTCACTTGTTTTTGTTTTTTGGCCGCACTTCGGGACACGTGGGATCTTAGTTCCCCAACCAGGGACCAAACCCGCGCGCCCTGCAGTGGAAGTGCAGAGTCTTAACAACTGGACCTCCAGGGAAGTCCCTCACTTGGTTTTCATAGCAGCCTTTCCTGCCAACCTCACACTATCAAATGAGGTGATCTTATGAAAGGACAAGGGAAGCCATAAAGCGGTATCTACATGTGCATGGAAGGTGTTGGTGTCATTTATTTCATTAGTTGAGTTTAGGATTACTTTGTCCCTACTTTGCCACTGACTTCCTGGCTTATTGGCAAAACTCTTTTTTTGCTTACTTGAAAATAAATATGACCATGCATGCTCCACCTTGCTCAAAAGAGTATCCACTGCGAACCTAAAACTGCTCTAAAAAATGTCTACAAAAAAAAAAAGTGTCCGCTTATTATTAGCTTCATTCATTCATTCATTCAATCATCAGATTTGCTTGTGGCTTGGCAGTTCCTGAGAGTGGTAAGGCCCTAGAAGATTGTATTATTCAATGGAGAGGAATATAAAGATAATTATAATAGTGAGCAATGTCATAGTGGAGTTGTGTGCACACTCCTATGGGACACACAAAACCTGTACACTAATGTTCACAACAACATTATCCATAATAGTCAAAAAGTGGAAACAACCCAAATGTCCATCAACTGATGGACAGATGAATGAAATGTGGTATATCCATACAATGGAATATTATCCAGCAATTAAAAAGAATGAAGCACTGACGTATGTGTAACATGAATAGACCTTAAAAACAAGAAAAGAAGCCAGTCAAAAAAGATACTGTATGATTCCACATATTCTATGATCCCATTTATATTGAACTATCCACAATAGGCAAGTCGATAGACAGAAAGTAGAGTAGTGGTTTCCTAGAGCTGGGCAGAGGAAGGAGGGGTGACTGCTAATGAGTATAAGGTTTATTTTAAGGGTAATGAAAGTGTTTTCAAATTAGATTGTGATGATAGTTGTATAACTGTGAATATACTGAAAACCATTGAGTGGTACACTTTAAATGGTTAAGTTTATGGTATGTGAATTTTATCTTAATAAAGCTGTTAGAAAATGCTATGTAAATATAGGGAAGGAGAGATTAATTTTGATTCAGTATCCAATATCTAGATATCCAAAGTCTTCAAGTTGAAGGAATGTTCGAATCAGCTCTTGAGGAGGAAGTTTCCCAAGTGGAAAAGTGTGGGACAAGCATTCTGAACAGAGGCAGTGTGACTGCAAAGACATGGAGGATTGAAAAGGCACGGCACCTCTGAGGAGAAGCCAGAAGGCTGGAGTGGCTGCAGTGGAGGCCGGAGTGGAGGCCAGAATGGCGGGTGGTGGTGGCAGATGAGGCAGGAAGGGTAGGACGGGGCTAGACTGTGGAGGGCATTTTGTGTGTGACCAGGAGCTGGGCACTCTCTTGTTCATGGTGCAAAGTCACTGAAGGGCTTTAGTGATGAGCGCATCGTGATCAGATTTAAGTTGGAGAGCACAATGGAGAGGATGGTTTGTGGTGGAGTAGAAACAGACAGACAGTTATATAGTTTTTGTTGTCATCCAGGCAGAAAATAATAAAATTTTGGACTAATACAGTGTGAGTGAGATGGAGTCAAGCCGTCTTTGGGAGATAGAATGCTCAGGACGTAAAGCCCAGTCCTTCTGGAGTGAGGAGGAGGAGGGGAGGGGGGAGGAGGAGAGGAAGGAGGCATGAAGTAGGGTAGCCCGGGTGATCGGGTGCGCGGTAGTACCATTAGAGCAGAATGCAGCAGACAGAGAGCAGATTTGGGAATATAGACCATGAGTTCAGGTTTAGACGTGTTAAGTTTGAGGACACTTTGAGACATCTCGGTACAGATGCTCAGAGGGCAGTAGGGAATGATCACAATCATTAGGAATCAAAGAAAACCTTCCATCCAGTGGTTGTCTGCTACATATAACCCACTGTATAGGCACTTTATATAAATATTTCTGGTCATAATAAGCAGTCTCTACAGAAATACCTGGAACATCACTTCCATTTTATACACAGGGTGAGAAATAGAGAGGTACTCTGGAAATAGAGATTCTGGAAACTTTGGACATATACATTTGTTTTCTGAAAACTGAGGGAATCATTCACCATTAAAAAGCAGTTTCCAAGCTTGTCAGTGAAGGCCTGGCTGCTATATTTGGGGAATTACCTGAGTGGTAGACAGTGGGGGAGAGGTGTTGGTGTGACACCACTCCTTTTCCCAGGACTATAATTCCATCTCCACTGGACATTTATCCCCCAGAGAAAGAAAGCAATACATTGTCTAAAGTAGTGAGTTGAGAGTCCAGACCCATGAGACGGAAGGTGGAAGGAGAGACATGAAATACAAACACTTTCCTTCTGTTTTTGGATCAGTATCCAAAAGAGTTTAGTGACATGGAAGGCTCATTCTTTTATTTGTAAGAGCCCTTGGGTGAAATATAGAAGAGTGAATCTGATATTTTAGATTCCAGGAGATCCCTGAAACCTCCCATTATCTTCCTTTACTTAAAATTTATTTTAAAGTGATTCAACATTACGGAAAAGATGGGATTTGAGTAGGGAGAGTAAACCCTTCAACAATAACTTTCCTCCCAAATAATATTTCTTTTCTGGCTATTGTGACTGCCTTCAAGAAAATAAGTAGAATCTGGCCAAGACTGTGACAAGGAGGAAAGCCAACAGAAAAAGGGAAGCATTTGTGGGGGGAGCTAGTGGCTGAGAGAACAGGGAGGCATGGGGGAGGATTCTGGAGGCTGAAGGCTCTGAGACGATGACCTCCCACCATGGCCCTGGGCACCCACCATTCTCTTCCAGGAGGCTGTGCCTGGTAGATATTTCACAAAGCTCTAATCGTCCTCATGTCACCTAGCAGAACTGCCTGACTGATGACAATCTGGTACCCATTGGTCAGGAGCAGAAAAACTCACTATTTGGAAAGAGAACAAAGTTCTTAAGGATCAGAAGAGACTTCTCTAGTTACTTCTCTGATGATCTGAGTTGACTAGACCAGGTCTTGAAATAGCAGTAGTGGCAATTTAGAGAGTCCCAGTCTGAAATCTCCTCCTTGCCTTTCCTTCTCCACAGTCCTGCCCTGATATTTTTCTTTTTCTGTTTCTGTCCCAGTGTTTGAGTGCTGTCATCTTTGCCAACTGTATAAGTTTTCTATTGCTGCTATAACAAATTACCCCAAACATAGTACCTTAAAACAAAACCCACTTGTTATCTCATAGTTCTGTAAGTCATGAGTGAAGGTGGGCTCCACTGGGCTTTGCTGAAATCAGATGTCAGCTGGCTGGGCTCCTGTCTGGAGGCTCTGGGGAAGATTCTACTTCCAAGCTGAAAATTCAGCTTGGAAGTAGAATCCAGTTACTTGTGGTTGTAGGATCCAGTTACTTGTGGTTGTAGGACTGAGGTCCAGTTACTTGTGGTTGTAGGATCCAGTTACTTGTGGTTGTAGGACTGAGGTCCATTTCCTTGCTGTTGATCAACCCGGGCCACTCTCTGCCCCTAGGGGCTGCCTTGCCTTCCTTTGCAGGTGGTCTTCTTCATCTTGGAAGCAACAATGGGGCATTCCTTCTCATGCTTTAATCCCTCTGTCTTCTTCCACCATCTTCTTTTGCCACCAGCTGGAGAAAGTTCATTGCTTTCATGGGCCCATGTGACTAGAATAGAACAACCTGGATTATCTCCCCCTTTTAAGGTCAACAATACCATATAACAAAACATGATATCCATCACATTCCCATGTTCTGGACATTTGTGTGTGGAATCTTGGGGGCTGTTCCTAAAAATCCCGTGTGCCACACCAACCAGTGGAGTGAACTCAGGTGAGATGAACCAGCCAAAGCAGCATGGGGAGGTGTGCCTTTTTTAACTCCAGCCATAAGAAAGGAAAACTGAGAATCATCTGTGTTCATTTGGTGACAGAGTGCAGCCACTTCACTATCACAGGGTTCCATTTAAGTACTTTCCTGGTTTAGCAACTTCAGGAAAGTTTAGTAGTTCTTTCAAATTTTAAAAAAGGTGACTGGCCTAGAGGTGAATTTTCCTTCTTTTTGGATTATTTACATATTTGTTTGTTTTCTGCTAAGCTCTCAGCTCTCTCTTTTTTTTTTCTTTTTTTTTTTTTTTGCGGTACGCGGGCCTCTCACTGCTGTGGCCTCTCCCGTTGCGGAGCACAGGCTCCGGACATGCAGGCTCAGCGGCCATGGCTCACGGGCCTAGCCGCTCTGCGGCATGTGGGATCTTCCCGGACCGGGGCACGAACCCGTGTCCCCAGCATCGGCAGGCGGACTCTTAACCACTGCGCCACCAGGGAAGCCCTCAGGTCTCTTTTTAAACCTTGCTTTTGCTAAATGAAAGCACAGTATAAGTCATATTATGGAAAGTTAATTTTTTTTGTCAAACAATATGGAGCCAGACAATAAAATTCAGGAAAGGGGCCTGTTTAAAACTCATGGCCTTGTCTAAACCTCTAAGTGTCAATAAACAGCTTCCCAAGCAGGTGGGACATCGTTTGCCTGGCTATGGTCAAAGGGCCTGGTGTCCTTCAGGGGACCATGGATACCTGGTCTCTGTAGTCACATTCTATTAATGCCTCATTAGACCAGCTATTCAAGTCCTTGTCTTTACATGTTATGTGTTTGGTGAGGGGAGAGACAGATGCCAGTTTCCCAAGAGGGAAAAAAAAAAGCAACTGGAAAAAAGGAAATGGCAGATGGTCAAAGAGATAGCTTTTGTTTCAATCTTCCCTCCTTTGTTTTCTTTTTCAGCCCTCTGTGAATTACCGTACTTTCCCTTTTGGTATTTTGGGCCATAGATCTCTGCATTAATCTGAACTCCATTTTTTTTTCTTTTCCCTAATTTCATCTGGAAAATACCCTCACACCTGACAGCCTTGTTCTAGTGAGACCCACTGTCCACTTCCAGATTGATTTACTGAGGGAGAGTGACGTGATCCCATGGCTGGAGTCCCATACTGGAATCCAGGAAAGCTGGGCCCTTTTCCCAGGCCCGTTCACCACGCCTTTGCAGCGCCTCGAGGTCCCCGCTAACCTGCACTGCGCCTGCCTGCGTGTGCGCGGGTGATAACTGCAGATAAGCAAAGGGCAGCCTTTGTTGGGCCATGGTTCCCAGCTCTGCCATGACCTGGCTGCGTTACCTTGGGCTCAACCAGTGCTCCTATTTCTGAGCCTCGGTTTGCTCCTTTGTAAACTGGGGAAGAAGAGCCAGTAGATGACAGATATTATGTGGAGTGTTGTGCATCTCAGCCTTGGTGGGCCTCAGGGCAGGCGGGGTGTGGCCAGTGACCCTTTAGGACAAGGCAGGGCTGGGCAGGAGTGGGAAGGGAATCAAGCTGTGTTGTCAAGGATGAGCCATCCTGCTCTGTTCCTGTTTTCTTGTTGTTTGGGGTAATATGAGGGGACCCTGGCTGCAGCCTTGGGTGTCTCCTGACTCAAGCAGGCCTGTGGAGGAGTGTGGCTGTCAGAGCAGAGAGGAGCAAAGCTACAGCAGTGGGTAGGGGATAGGCTCAATGACGCAGGTGAAGACACCCATTTATAGGGCTGGGACCTGGGGGTCTTTGCGGGGGACAGCGCCTCACTGTGGCACCCTGTCCTGCTACCTTCCCAAATGTTATCCATGCATTTTTGCTTCTAGCACTGAGATTTTAAAAAATATAAGGTGAGATAAAGGAGCACTGGACTTGGACTCAGTCCAATGGGATCTTGGATTTTAGTTTTGCTTTTTCCAATTCCGTGACCTCGGCTAATTGCCTTAACTTCGGTGCCCCAGTTTCCTCATCTGTAAGATGAGCATAATGCTACCAGCCCTGCCTGTTTCTCTGGTTTGCTGTGAAATCGCAACACATGGGTGCATTGTGTAGGCTTTAAAGTGTGTGCTATCATAATTTGGCTTTTGTTTTCTTGTAGGACATTTTAAGGACAAGCTAAATGAAAGTGGCAGTTGGGTGTAGACATTGGAAGACCTTGGCGTGTTCTCTGTCCTCTGAGGGAACAAGGTCAAATGAACAAGTAGCTGAGAATGAAGAGGGTGTTCAGAGGGGCCCACCCCTTCCTCCTTGATTTCTCCTACTAATGGACATCTATGTTTCCACTCAGAATTCCCATTCATTTGTCAGGTACAAGGCCAGATACCAAAATAGCACTTGTGTAGGGCTGGAACTATTAGGGCCCAATCATTTCTGGGCTTTACGTCTTTCTCTCAACTCCACCTCTCTCAGAGTGTCTGCAGACGTGTCATGGATGTAGTACAGGCTGGGTGATGGTGCTCAGAGACGGTCCAAACATTACACATGGAGACAAGAATTTCAGAGATGTTCCAGGGCACGGGTGCAAGCTTCACCCGTGCATGCTGATCACCTAGTGCCAACATCAGTGGGGGCTGAAACGTTCCACACATGCTGCAGGGGACCAGCTTATGCAGGCAAAGGAGGCCAATTCGACAGATGTTCAACTTCAAATGAAGAATTTCGCATACATTTCTGTACGTGTGATGGATGTCGTGGGTCAGCAGTTTAAAATTCATCACTTACACTAGTATATTCTCTTTTGTAAACACAGAGGGGTTTTCTAATAGACATTGCTGTTGAGTTTCATGTTTTTTGATTAACAGCTGCATCTAAATAATGTCAGGCCCACTGAAAATGTCACTTTGAGAAGGTACAGTGGCCCGGAGGACAGGCACAGACTATAGGCCACCTCTTACTTTCTGTTCTTTCCAGTTGTGTGGCCTCAGCAAGCCAGCAGCCTTCTCAGTTTCCATTCCCTCGTCCTGTCCTCAAAGTGGGGGAGATTATACTGAATTTAGGGGTCACTGTCATGGGTCAAGATAATGTGTGAAAAGAGCTGAACCTGGGTCCAATGGTGATAGAAATTCAAAATGTGGAATCTTTTGTGGTGCTTATGATTTAGCATTGTAAGCTACTGTCAGAATTTTCCCCTTCTTATATGGAATATGATGGACAGATTTAGTGGAACTTCTATGATTTTCTTTACTTAGTGTCTTAGCTGATTTCCCTATGGTGCTTTACCTTAGAAATTATCCATAAAATAAAAGGAATAAAACAAACCAGTAAAATTTGTATTATGTGCCAGGTAAGCTGCACATTCTACGTGTGGAAAAAATTAATACTCAACAGACCGCAGGCAGTGGGTGCCACGGTCATCCCACTTTGCAGATGAGAGAACTGCGTCTTGGAGAGAGTGGGTCACTTGAGCAGGGCCATGCGGCTAGTGGGGGAGAGCTAGGACTCAGAGGAGGATTTTATGACACCAGAGGCCACATTCTCAGTCACTGAACTTTACTGACTCTACTCAAAAGCTGCCCATTATTGGAACCTCCTGCTTCAGGGCAGTTGCTAAGGTTGCCATGGCCACACAGGGACTGGGGGAAAGTTTGGGGAGATGCCAGAAAGGAGTGGGAGCTGTCAGTTTTGTGGGATCCACTTCTGGTCTTTCTCCTCCTTCTGTCTCATGGCTCAACTGCCACCCCATTCCCTCAGCAGATGCCCTGTCCTTGGCATGCCTCCTCTTACATTTATTCCATATCCATCTCCAAACTCACCTTCTCTTGGTCACTTTTGGTGGCGCCATCTTACTCTTCAGAGCCTAGGTGACTTCCAGTTATCTTAAAGTCAACTCAAGCCCAAGAGTCTCACGATGGTGCCTACGGTGACCTCCCCTCCCCTTCTCATCTTTCATCTTCCCTCAGTCCCCACAAGCACACCCCCTTGGGTGCCCTCTGTGGACTCAGTCCATCCCACCTTTGTGCCTTCTCCAGGCAGCACCGGGCCTGCGCTGGGTGCTGGCAGCTCCATTGGCCACAGGGGAGGACACCTTGGCAGCCCTGCAGGCATGCCCCAAGACACAGCCCAGAGGTGGCACTGCTGATGGAAAATCCAGAAGTGTTTTTATTCACTCATGTATTCATTTCTCCATTCAACATTTTTTTTTTTTTAAATTGAATACCAGGTGCTGGGAACAAAACAAATACTCAGACATAAGCCTGCCCCCTCACGGTTCAGTGGAGGGGACAGACTCAGAAACAAAGAGTGACAGATCGGTGGGATTAGTTGGTGTGGTAGCATCACACTGTCACTGGGAGTGTGTAGAAGGGAATCAAGGAGGATGAGCTCGAGGACTGGGGGTTTCAGGTGGAGGGGACAGAGCATATAAAGACTGAGAGGCAAGAGGGTGCTGGTGCTTTCACAGAAATACACGTAAAGCACGGTGACTGGAACAGACTGTGTGTAGAGAGAAATGGCAAAAACCTGACTCATTCTGAGAGCCTCGCCGGCCACCATCAGCTCACACTCAGGTGGAATAGCTGAGACTTCACGGCCAGTACTTACAGAGGTGTGGGCGCGGCTGAAAGGAGCCAGTAAAGTTTGAGGACACACCCTGGGGCTAGCATGCGTAGAAAGGAAGTGATGTTACCACTTCTAGCTGAAGGGACAGGAGGAGGAAAGAGTTATTAAAACCCCAAGAAAGCTGGGAGACTTCCCTAGTTGTCCAGTGGTTTAGACTGTGTGCTTCCACTGCAGGGCACATGGGTTCGATTCCTAGTCGGGGAACTAAGATCCCACACGACGCACAGCATGGCCAAACAAACAAAACAAACAAACAAACAAAAAAACCCAGGACAGCTATAGCTACGAGCCTTGGAGAAGGCGGCCAGATAAGAGTTGGGGACTTTGGTAAAAGAACGCAGCCACTGCCAACGCACAGCCTGGCAGGGAGATACAGAGCAGGTGAAGAAAGATGGAGAGTTTTCTGAAGGGCAGCAGAAAACAGCCAGCATGGCAGACGTCAATCTCGTCTCCTGTTTCTATCCCAGCTCCCATTTATTGTCTGTATCACAGTCAACACACCTCATTCTGCAAAGGATTGGGCCAGTGTGCAGCAAAAACACACAATGAAGAAATAAAATTCAAAAATAGAATCCAGCCCACAGAAGACACAAAGGTCAAGTATAAGGAATGGGAGAAGAAGGCTGGGTAATAAAACAAATACGTGGACATCATGCCGACTTACAGAGTCAGTGCTGTTGAGCCAGAAATATGAGTCTGAGCTTCCTGGTGGCCACATTTTGAAGGAAGATGAGGTCAGTTACATAGTTTTCCTTGTCCAAGAGGTGAAAGCCTACCAGTTTGTAGTGCAAGTCTGATTCTTCCTAGACCCTAGCATGAATAGGAGTTTTCTCCATGGGGCAGTGTGATTTAAGCAGACTGTGACCCTAAGAAAATGCCTCCAGCAAATGCAGTCGATGCCCCACATCCGTGTCATTCGCTGGTTGTGTTGAGCTCATTAGTGCTCACAGATGGCATCCAATCCCTGCCTCTCACGGGATTTCATGCTTCTCGAGATCAGACACCACAGTTCGGGTGTCTTTGCTACCTCCCATTACCGTACTATTTTGAATTTAATCTAGTGAAAATATCTTGAGTATTAACTTTTCTTCTGTCATGGCAGAAATAGTTTCTTTTACACTGTGGAGAATAACTAGACCAAGCACAGCCAACTCCCTAATCCTCTGAACATACTCCCGAGAAGCAGGTGCTCTGGGGTTCAAGGTACAGTGGAGAGTTGGTGTAGGTATTTCTGAAGCGCTGTAATCCTCGTGGAACCATGCACTGAGACAGAGGGAGAAACAGCAGTTCATCCAGTTCTCAACACAGCCTGAATGAGATGTATCTGTGACCAGTGATACTTAGCATTTGGGGGTCAAAGACTCTTTTGAAAAGATAATAAAAACTAAGGACTCTCTCCCCAGAAAAAGACAAAGGTACACAATTTTGATTTCTGCTTCAAGGAATTCACAGACTTCTGGGAGCCCAACCATGGATTCCAGTTTAGAATCTCTGGTTTAAACTCTGGGCCTCATATTTTGTAGAAGGGATTTTTCTTCTGGACACTCTGTGGCCCCTTTACTGATAGGGACAAAATGATATCCAGGCAGCAAGTTCATCGTATAGGGGGTGAGAGGAGTGGGCCAATTACATAATCAACCTCTTACTTCCCTCACACACACAAATATTCTACAGTAGCACACAATAAATATGACACATGGAATATTATTCAGCCATGAAAAGGAAGGAAATTCTGACACACGCTACAACACGGATGAACCTTGAGGACATGATGCTGAGTGAAATAAGCCAGTCAGGAAAGGAGAAATACTGTATGATTCTACTTATGATTCTCTAGGTAGCTAGAGGAGTCAAATTCAAAAGGACTGAAAGTAGAATGGTGGTTGCCAGGGGTGGCAGGGAGAAACTGGGGAGTTAGTGTTTCATGGTGACAGAGTTTCAGTTGTGCAAGATGAAAAAAGTTCTGGGGTAGGATGGTGGTGACAGTTGCACAACAGTGTGAATGCACTTAATGCCACTGAACTGTGCACTTAAAAATGGTTAAGATGGCAAATTTTATATTATGTGTATTTTACCACAATTGTAAAAAATCAGGCAAGATTTGAAAACACAGGAGCCTGAAGATGGAGTGTGCAGCCTTAGGTGTGTGTGGAGCGGAGAGGCCTGGTCTCACCTGCTAGCTTTGGGTGACCATGGACCCCCCCTCCACCAAAAAAAAAACAGTCGCTGGGAGGCAACTCAGCTCTCTCTGCTGCCTGCTGGGCTCCCTGAGCTGTGGTGGGTGGTCGTGGCATTGAACACCAGCACGAGGAGGACCTTGGTTTGCTTTGGGATGCTTCTGCTGGAAACTTTGGACTAGTTGTTGCAGAATTTTATTTCAGTCCTCCACCTTGTTACTGACATAGAGTTTTCCTATACGAGGATGGCTCGTGATCACCTTCTATTTCCTAAGGCTGTGCATGTAATTTCTAAAGGAAAACTGTGGCTGCATAAATGATTCACCATTCAGGAACTCTTCATTTTATAGCACCTATCTTTTTTATAACAGGAAGTAAATATGCGTTGCTAAGCTACTGTGTCCACCAAAAAAAAAAAAAAATCACACAGTAGATTCTGTTGTGCTCTTTGTGTTGATGATTCCTCTATGTTAATTCAGTCCTTTTGGGAATGAAATTGGGTCATTTGTAGAGAGGTGGATGGATCTAGAGACTGTCATACAGAGTGAAGTCAGTCAGAAAGAGAAAAACAAATATCGTATATTAACGCATGTATGTGGAACCTAGAAAATTGGTACAGATGAGCCGGTTTGCAGGGCAGAAATATTCAGTCCTTCTGTTCTTGACCTCCTTTACCTAAAGTTAATTAGAGTTTGGCCCTAGTGTACTTGGGGTAAACAGAAAAAACAAAAAAAAAGGCATAAGTCATAATTTTCCATGAGAAAACAGTGGGTTTCTTTAAACTTTCTCAAAGGAATTTAAAAAGCACTTATTGGCCCCTATTTTCAGTTCTGCACCTGTATGTCGTCTATCTATCTATCTATCTATCTATCATCTATCTATCTCTCATCTATCTATCAATCTATGGTTCAAAGACCTTGCACACATCAGACTTAATCATATTATTGCAAAGGAAAGAAATACAGAAATTTTAGGGGTTTGAAGTACATCTTTTTTTTTTTTTTGCGGTACGCGGGCCTCTCACTGTTGTGGCCTCTCCCGTTGCGGAGCACAGGCTCCGGATGCGCAGGCTCAGCGGCCATGGCTCACGGGCCCAGCCGCTCCACGGCATGTGGGATCTTGCCGGACCGGGGCACGAACCCGTGTCCCCTGCATCGGCAGGCAGACTCTCAACCACTGCGCCACCAGGGAAGCCCTCAAGTACGTCTTTTGACCCCCTGGGGATGGGGCATCAGTGCTCTACCTCTGAGAAGTATAAGGCAGGTAGGGATCATTTTAAGATGCAGTTTAAGGGATTTAGATCAAAGGAAAGGAAGAACTGCATGTCAGTTATCCCATTTCCCCAAGATGGAGATCTCAAAATAAAAATGGATATCATTGTCCATAACAGATGCCCTGACCCTTAAGGCCATGGGAGCATCCTGCTATAATGGAATCATTCCTTCTGTGTATTTAATTTACATGAGCTCAAATACGCATAAGTTTGAGTGAGGAGGGACCTGACAACTAGGCTTTCCAGTCCGATAGGAAGACAGGATGGGGACAGAGGAATTTGCTATTTCTCAACTGGGCTTTCTTACATGCTCTCTGTGCAAACATCTCCTCCTGCTGAGTGTGATTCTAGCAGTTTTTCTTCCCATACAGCATGGCTTCCAGACGTAAGTCATCACCTTCATCTGAAGCCAGTGGTCAGTTTCAACTCTAGTGCAAGAGCTGGCTGTGCTGAGCTTTCAGGAGATGGGATGGCCCTCTCCAATGTGATTCAGTGTAACAGGGGTCATAAAGATTGGCAAGAGAAAAGTCAAGCTGTGGTATCAAATACTGAAATGTTTGTTAAGGAGACAAGTCAAATATATAGAAGACTTTGGTGAAGACTGAAACAGCATTGGACTTGTGTCTAGAGAGCCTGGACCATGAGTTGTGTCTCTGAATTACAACGCAGGTTCTAACTTCCTGCCCAAGAGGTACAGATTTCTGATGAAAAGGAATTTCCAAGAGTAATTTCGACTCTACGTGCTTTTCACCAGTATCCTCCCTTCTGACCCTAACTCTCATGGAAATTATAATGGTTAAGAGCCTGAACTTTGGGGTCAGATGTCAAATTCTAAATCCCAGCTCCAACGACAACTAACATTAATTTGACTAAGCCTCAGTTTCCTCAAATGTAATACTAGTTCTTACCTAACAGGGTAGTTCTGCGGACTAAGTGAGACAATCCACGTGAAGCACTCAGCACCTGCATTTAATAAGTAATGCAATAGATGTTTCCTCTGATTATTCAGGAAGCAGAAGCAATCCAATGCATTGGCTATGTGCCACTGATTTGTGGGAAGAACAAAGGACTGGTTCTGTGCTCTGGATCCAAAGCAATGAAAAAGTTTCAAAAACATATTTGTTTTTTACTCTTTCGTCTGCTATGTTCTCTATACCTAACTTCTAAACAGTTTAAATATACATGTTTCCTATGCAACTATTCACACAATGGATTCGGTGCATATTTGTTGAGCACCTACTGTGTGCCAAGTTAGGGGCTGGCAGTGCAGAGGGAAGGCAGTCTGAACAGGGGGGAGGGGATGGACACATAAACTGGGAGTGATGAGCCAGCATGGGAAATGGAGTGATGGGGGTACCTGAATGGATTGAGGTGCAGAAAGTGGTGAATGGATTAAGGAGGGTTGTTTCTGGATTGAGAAAGGCATCAAGGTAAGAAACAGTAGGGAATGTTGGGGCAACCACAAGGAAGTCAGGTTGCCAGAGTGGAAATCTGTGCCAATCTGTGAATGGTGGGAAGAGGGTGATCCTGGAGACTTTCCTGCTCCACCAGGGCCCTTTAACCTTCACCATGAAGGCTGTGGGGAGCCACTGATTGACTGTTTATTCTCATCAAGATGGATCATTCTGTGTGGAGGACGGATTGGAGGGGGAGACCTGAGGTGAGAGTCTGAGGACAGGACCACTGTGGCCACGGGAGCGAACGCTGGGGAGGGGATGTGGGTAGTTTCCCTGGGGAAGGAGAGAGGCAGGGCCACAGAGAAGTGAATACTAGGTGAACTCAGCAGGACTTGTGATTGCTGGGGTGCAAGTGAGGGGAAGGGAGAGTTGGGGGCGACTCCCAGCCGTCTAGTTTAAACAACTGAGAAAATGGCGGTGCCACCCACTGAGATATTTTTAAAATAAAAGAGGAAAAACGTGTTTTGAGGGGGGAAGATGATTTCGCTCCTTTTGAAAGAACTTCCTAGACCTTACAGTCTAGGAAGATAATGATTCAAGTGCACTTTTCTTTCATTACATCTGGAATTCAATAATCGAAAAAATTATTTGTAATAACAAAATCTTCAGAAAGCATGTCTAAACAGGAAGTTGCATAGGCATATATCCTCAGCCAGAACCAAGCAATATCCAAGCTTAAATGACCTTCATGGTTTATCATAGGCAGGGGGAGAATCTTTGAAAAAATATTAAGAGGGAGGCTGGATAAAGGAAAACCAAATACAGTAACTAGTTAAAAAATATAAAAATCCTGACTCCAGATATTTTCCACCTTTTCTCTGACATTTAATTATATGCGTTTCAACCTCTCTCTTCCTCACCCCCACCCCGCCCCCATTATCCTGTGATGAAGATTCTAGAATAACTGGTGAATAGCAAAAAGTGAAGTCAGTAGAAGGAAGAGGAAGAAATAGAGCTTGGATAATCCATAAACGGACAATTCACCTACTTACATCAGGTAGAGGTTGGAGTACCTAGTATGCAAGACTGGGAGAAGTTAAGAAAGAATCTAAGGATATAGCCACAAGTGAGCGAATCTATGGACTCAAACCCTTGTGTTTCTCTGCGTGGGTGAGCTCCATAAACTGCCTACGTGTCTTTCGAATTTCATTTCTTTTAGATTTAGTCATCTTATTTTGGGGGTGGGCTCTGAATAGTAGTGAGAGACCGTTTCGCCCCCAAATCTGGTTAAATAAGAAACTGAGAGTGGGGTGGAGAAGATGCATACACGGGCCTTTGCTGGACGTGGGTCGTCCAGCAGCGCCAGGCCGGCACACAAAGGACTTCTTAGAGCTATCATTTGACAAAGTGCCAGGGAGAGGGCTGACGTCAGCGGGGAGAGGGCCGCGGGTGGGTGTACCCCGGACAACTTCCTGCCCTTCCTCTCCCTGCCAGAACCTGTAATCCCTGACCGGGCAACTCCAGCTCTGGGTGTTTCTTAAGCAACTAGAGCAGGTCCTGCCAGTGTGAGGGGTTGCCACCTTTTATAAGTTGTATTCCAGGGCGGCTGCTCGTGACTCTTTCTCATGATTCAGTGTCGCTGCCTCACCTGTGCCTTTGATTTCTCCCTCCTCCGTGTAACCCTCACGTCTCTCTGTGTAGTTGTAGCACCTAGAAAATGCAGTGGTGTTTTCTGATTGGCTGCTCTGCGAAGTGGAGCCCTTTCTTAGTTAAGTGCTGTCACATTCTCCAGTGGTTTCTCAGGTCTGTGTCTTACTGCCCAACGATGCGGGGAGGTTTTTGGGACGGGGAAGAAATCTGTCCGCTGCTTCCTCTATAAGCATCTTCCTCACCTCCGTCTCCCTTCCCTCCAGCCACACACACAGCAGGTATTCAACAAATGCTGCGGACGGTAAAGCGGTGCCTCCAATATGGGTATCTCCTAGTTAAAAATAAAAAAGTCGTATGTCAAAGGACTGAACATAAAGTTTCTATGAGAAATGAAAACAAGCCCCTCCCCCTCAGAGGAGGCCTTGGCAATATTCACAGAAAGGATATAACAGTGACCCTCGGTAAGTGCTTGCTATGCACCAGGCACCGTTCTGGACCCTTTACGTGTATCATCACATAGTCCTCAAAATAATCTGCTTATTATTATCCTCATTTTACAAAGGAGGAAACAGAGGCACAGAAAGTTTAAATTACTTGCCCAAGATCGGATCAGATTTCAAGTTCAGGCAGTTTGACTCCAGAATCATTGTTACATTGCTCTTTGTGTCCCATTTAAATCTGTTTCCACCGACAAGATCATTCTCTTATCATTTCTCCTAGAAGATTTATAGTTTCATTGTACATTTCTATGGACAGCCATCAGGAATAGATTTTTGTGTCTGGTGTGAGGTCAAAATGGATTTTCCCCTTTGGGATCCCTGATCGATAGCACACTATTTATTAAAAAGACCCATCCATCATTTTCCTACTCTGTGGTAAGGTCACCTTTGTCATAAGTCAAGTGACCTTATACATATGACCAGGTTTTAGATTCTCTATTCTGTTCTATCGCTCTATTTATCTTTGTGCTGAAATTACATTGTCTCTTACTTACTATAGCTTAATATTTCTTTCTTTTTTAAAAAATTAATTAATTTATTTATTCTGGCTGCATTGCGTCTTCGTTGCTGCGTGCGGCCTTTCTCTAGTTGCCGCGAGCGGGGCTGCTCTTCGTTGCGGTGCACCGGCTTCTCATTGCGGTGGCTTCTCTTGTTGTGGAGCAGAGGCTCTAGGCGTGCGGGCTTCAGTAGCTGTGGCACACGGGCTCAGTAGTTATGGCTCGCGGGCTCTAGAGCACAGGCTCAGTAGTTGTGGCTCACGGGCTTAGTTGCTCTGCGGCATGTGGGATCTTCCTGGACCAGGGCTCGAACCTGGGTCCCCTGCATTGGCAGGCAGATTCTTAACCACTGCACCACCAGGGAAGCCCCATTTGCTGTAGCTTTTTAAAAAAGATACTTAGTTAAGATTTTTACAGATATTAAGTTTCTTCTATTCCTAGTAAGTGAAGACATAAAATTATTCACAAATGGGTGTTGAATTTTATCAAATGGTATTTCTACATCTACTGAAATGATCGTGGTGTTTCTTCTTCATTCTGTTAATTGGTGAATTATGTTGATTGAATTTTCTGTATTACTTTTAAAAATTGTGGTAACATATACTTAACACAAGATTGACAATTTTAACCATTTTTAGGTGTATAATTCAGTGACATTAAGTACCTTCCCAATGTTGTGCACTATTCAATTCCAGAATGTTTTCGGCATCTTGAACAAAAACTCTGTGCCCATTAAATAATAAATTCCCATTCCCCTCTTCCCTCAGCCCTGGTAACCTCTAGTTTACTTTCTGTCCATATGAATTTGATTATTCTAGGTTTCTCATGTAAATGAAATCATACGATATTTGTCCTCTTGTCTGGCCTATTTCACTTAGCATAGCGTCCCCAAGGTTATCTATGTTGTAACGTGTGTCAGAATTTCATTCCTTTTTTTTTTTTTTTTTTTTTAGAATTTCATTCCTTTTTAAGGCTGAATAATACTCTCTTGCATGCATATACTACATTTTGTTTATTCATTCATCTGTTGATGGATTTTTGGATTGTTTATATCTTTTGACTGTTGTGAATAATGCTACTATAAACATGGGTATACAGGATCTGTTTGAATCAATTCTTTTGTGTTTATACCTAGAGGTGGAATTGCTGGATCATATGGTAATTCTATGTTTAACTTTCTGAGGAACTGTCAAACTGTTGTCTACAGTGGCTGCACCATTTTACATTCCCATCAGCAATACACAAGAGTTCCAATTTCTCCACATCCTTGTCAACACTTGTTATTTTTTGTTTCTTTTTTATGAGCCATCTTATTTAGGGTGTGAAGTGATATCTCATGGCTTTGATTTGCATTTCCCTAATGACCAGTGGTGTTGAGTATCTTTTCATGTGCTTATTGGCTATTTGTACATTTTCCTTGGAGAAATGCCTAAGTCCTTTGTCCATTTTGCTTTGTTTTGTTTCGTTTTGCGGTACGCGGGCCTCTTACCGTTGTGGCCTCTCCCGTTGCGCAGCACAGGCTCCGGATGCGCTGGCTCAGCGGCTATGGCTCATGGGCCCAGCCGCTCCGCGCCATGTGGGATCTTCCCGGACTGGGGCACGAGCCCACGTCCCCTGCATTGGCAGGCGGACTCTCAACCACTGCGCCACCAGGGAAGCCCCCTTTGTCCATTTTTGAATTGGGGTGTTTGTTTTCTTGTTGAGTTGTAGGCAATTTTAATATATTCTGGATATTAGCCTTTTACCAGATATATGACTTGCAAGCATTTTCTCTTATTCTGTGGGTTGTCTTCTCATTTTGTTTTTTTAATATTTATTTATTTATTTATTATTTTGGCTGCGCCAGGTCTTAGTTGCTGCACACAGGATCTTTACTTGCGGCATGTGGACTCTTAGTTGCGGCATGCTTGTGGGATCTAGTTCCCTGACCAGGGATCGAACCCAGGCCCCCTGCATTAGGAGCGCGGAGTCTTACCCACTGGACCACGAGGGAAGTCCCCTCATTTTCTTGATAGTATCCTTCGATGAACAAAGGTTTTAAAATTGGATGAAGTACAACTTATCTATTTTTTCTTTTTTTTTAGAATTGAAGTCTAATTGACATACAGCATTATTTTCGTTTCGAGTGCACACCATAGTTACTTGACATTTGAATACATTGTAAAGCTCTTAAAACCCTGACTCAGACTGCATCCTCCTCCTGTTCACGACCCTCCAGGACCCTCAGAATAAAGTCCAGTGCCTCAGCCAGCCATTCCATGCATGACTTTGCTCATACTCTCCGTTCCCTCAGACACAAGAAGGAACCCATCTTTTCCCATGTTTTACTCTCAATCTTTCTGTGATTGAGGACTTTCAATCATCTCATATTAGGGCGTGTATCTTGTAAGCTGCATAGTGTTTTGGTTTTGTTGTTCTTGTGGTTGTTATACAGATTGACAATAGTTGTCTTTTAATTGGAGCTCTTATTCTGTTTATATTTAATGTAATTACTGAGATAATTTGGTTTATATCTATCTTCTTAACATTTGCTTTCTTAATGTTCTTATGGTTCCTTTTCTCTCCTTTTTGTCTTATTTTCTTTTACTCAGGTGTTTTTTATTATTCCACTTTTCCTCTCATTAGCTTGTTTGTTATACATCCTTTAACTATTCTTTTAGTTGTTACCTTAGAGGTTACAATATCATTCCTTAACCTATTGGCTTCTAATCTGATTTATATGCTTACCATTTCATGTTAAACAAAGCTTCCTAAAGAATAACGTAACCCATCTCGTCTTCTTGCCTCTTTTTGTTATTGCTGGGATGCGTTTTAATTCTACATACATTTCCAACCGTACAAAACATTTTTATTGTTTCTTGATAGTGTCAAAATTAATGTCACTAATTTACCCTTTCTATTCATGCGTTTCTGTTTTTACCTGGTATTATTTTCCTTATGTAAGAATTTTCATTAATATTTCCTTTTTCTTTTTTTTATTGAGATATAATTGACAAATAGCATTATATTAGTTTCAGGTATACAACATAGTGATTTGATATTTGTATACACTGTGAAATGATCAGCACAATAAGTCTAGTTAACATCCATCACAACATAGTGTTGCCTTTAATGGAAGTCTGATGGCAATGAATTCTCTGTCTTTATATGCCTGAAATGTCCTTCATTTTTCTTCATTTCGGAAGGATATCTTCAGTCAGTGGATATAGGATTTTCGGTGGGTATTTATTTTCTTTCAGCACTTTAAAGACATCATTCCTTTCTTTTTTGTTTGTGTTTTGATCTGTCGCTCCTCTGAATGTAACGGGTCTGTGTTTTCTCTGACTGCTTTTAAGATTTTGGTCTTTGTTCCCAGCAGTTTTATGAGGATACACAAAGTTGTGGTTTTCGTTATGTTTATCCCACTTAGGTTCTAGAGCATCTCTGAATTTTCCTTGATGACTTTTGTGAGTTTTTGAAATATCTAGGACGTTATCTCTTAATACATTGCTTCTGCCCCATTGTGTGTCTTCTCCCTTTTTAGTGAAAATTTCCATTTTGTCATCGATTTTCTTGAACATACAAAACCCAGTTACTGCAATTATTTTAAAGTCTGTTTGATAACTCCAATATCTGGGTTACCTGTACGTCTGTTTTTATTGCCTACTTATTTTTTGGTCTTGTTTCTTTTCATGGCCGGTAATTATTTATTAAAGGCCAGGCATTTTGTATTAAAAAAACGTAAGAAGTATTCTGGATGAAACAATCTTCCTCCAGAAAGGACTTACACCATCTTCCAATAGGCAGTTCAAGTAGGACTGTTCTGAGACCGAGCTGCACTCTCTGCAAGGCTTGTTTCTGTTTGGTTTGCTCCTCACCCTCATTTCTATGGTGTGAATGTCCAGATGTCCAAACTAATACCTACTATTTACTAGAGCATTAGTATTTACTAGAGGAGTCTCTTCCTGGAAGGTCTTAAACTCCAATCTTTTTTTTCTTTAAGCTTCATTATAATGAGAATACTATAGCTTCCCTGTGTAGCCTAAGACTTTGGAAAGTACCTCAAAGGTAATTGTCAAATGTTGGGCTCACTTCCTCGTGAATGGGATTAGTGTCCTTATAAAAGAGGCCCCAGAGGGATCCCTCTCCTCTTTTGTCATATGAGGTGACAGTGAGAAGATGAGGAAGCAGGCTCTCACCAGACACAAAACCTGCTGGTGCCATGATTTTGGACTGCCCAGTCTCCAGAACTATAAGAAATAAATGGTTGCTGTTTATGAGCCATCCAGTCTATGGTATTCTATTATAGCAGCTCTAATGGTCTAAGACAGGGAGGAATTTTTTTTTAATTGATATGTAATTGACGTATAACATTAGTTTCAGGTGTATAACACAGTGACTTGATATATGTATATATTGGGAAATGATCAGCACAACAAGTCTAGTTAACATCTATCACCGCACGCAGTTACAAGGCTTTTTCCTTGTGATGAGAAGTTTTTATTTACTCTCGTAGAAACTTTCAAATATATAATACAGTGTTATCCACTATAGTCACCATGCTGTACATTCCATTCCATGATTTATTTATTTTAAAACTGGAAGTTTGCTCTTTTTACATGCTCCCCCAATTTGAATTTTTGTCTTTCCAATCCTGTGGGATCGCTGAAAGATCTGTTGGCATCCTGCTCCTTAGCAGCTGTGTCTTTGTTCTAGTTTTCCACCTTCTTCTACCATTCTACCGAGAATCAACAAATGTCATGGGGGAAAATCAGCTGCATGCAAAATGTTGGGGTTATTACCTCAAAGACCTCCATTCTAGAATCTTGGCTTCTCATGTCCTGGCTGTCCAAGCAGCTCTTTCACGACCTCAAACAGTTGTTCCTTTGTATTATATTCGGCTTTCTAGTTGTTTTCTTTGGGAGTATTAGTCTGCTAAAACCTACTACATCATAGCTGGAAAGTTAAATTATCAGAAGCGATCATTTAATGTCAAATAATATGGACTTCTGTATTAGTTCTCCAGAGGAACAAAGCCAGTGTAGATACATAAGAGGAGATTTATTATGGGAATTGGCTAATGCAATTATGGAGGCTGAGATAGGCCACCACATGTCGTCAGCAGCTGGAGAACCAGGAAAGCTGGCGGGGTAAGTCCCAGGATGAGGCTGAAGGCCTGAGAATGGGAGGGCGGAGGCTGGGGGAGGGGAGAGGGGAGGGACAGTGTAAATCCCAGGGACCCAGGCTAAGACCAGGAGCTTGAGGTCCGGAGACAGGAGAAAATGGATGTCCCATGTCCCAGCTCAAGAAGAGAGGAAGGCAATTCTCCCTTTTTCTGCCTTATTTGTGCTATTCAGGCCCTCCACCAATTGAATGATGCCCACCCACATTCGTGAGGGCAGATCTTCTCTACTCAGTCTACTGATTCAAATGCTAATCTCTTCCCTCAGACACACCCAGAAATAACTTCTTCCCAGTTCTCTGGGCATCCCTTAGCCCAGTCAAGTGGACATGTAAAATTAACCATTACAGCTTCTAAAGACTTTTGATATATATTATCAAGTTGCTCCCTGGAGGGCTATTCTCATCATGTTTCTGTCCAAAGTGTATTATGTAATTATCGTGTACAGACCTCTGAGTTAGTTATCTGTGTGCATGGGATATTCACTGTCCAGGGGTAAGCTGATGGATAGAAGAGACCGTAGCTCTGCTCTCCAGCTTACCCACAGCACAGGGCCTGACTTATAAGAATGTAGTAGAATGAGAACAGCAAAGTTTCATCACTTTTTAGCTGTGCAATCTTGAGTGGATTCATTTGATTCTGTGAGTTTTAATCTTCTTATCTTTTTTTTTTTTTTCTTGCGTTATGCGGGCCTCTCACTGTCGTGGCCTCTCCCATTTGCGGAGCACAGGCTCCGGACGCGCAGGCTCAGCAGCCATGGCTCACGGGCCCAGCCGCTCCGCGGCATGTGGGATCTTCCCGAAACGGGGCACGAACCCGCGTCTCCTGCATCGGCAGGCGGACTCTCAACCACTGCGCCACCAGGGAAGCCCTAATCTTCTTATCTTAAAAAGGTGTAAAGCTCCTAGTGTGGCTTACATGATTAGTTGAGCTGAAGTGTGTAAAACTCCAGGCACGTGACATGTGTTCATCAAATGGGAACTATTTCTTATAAGTAGTGAGTCGTAGATATTGGCTGAATGAATAAATGAATGAATGAGTGAATAAGTTAATGATTTAAGAAGAATGAAGATGCTTACATCAGGTTTCCATGGGATGGGAAACAGCACAAGGAAATTAAGGCATCTGCAGCAGGGGACGGACAGAGCAGACAAGCAAACTTGGGGTATGTGCAGTGCCAGCGATATTTCACAAACTTGCCGAAAGGCAAAAAAGTAATTGCTAGAAAATAGGGGAGAAGCTCGTGGTTGTTCTGTGGGCCGCTTGGAATTGTGGGGGACTTCAGAATCATTTGTGCTATTACTTTCACCCTCTGGTGAATGCTGAGAAAGGGAATTTCTTTTCCTGTCACTTCAAATACATGTAAATTTGGCTTGTCATAAAGCAAAGTCGATGATGATAGATTCTTTGGTAAAAACCTTTCTTCACGTCACTTGCCAAATCATAGATACCCAGAATCATAGAAATCTCTGAAATCCTACAGCTGGAGAGACCTCATAGACCATTGGTCCCATTTTTCATCCTCATTGGATGACTGCAGCAGAATTCCCGACAGTTGATCATACACCTGCTCCCTGTTTGCTCTGTACGGTGCCATGAAGGCTCTGTTTCATGGGAGGGCCTGTTCCATGTTGGCCTGCCAGGCACGGTGTTCTTCCAGGACTTGAGCTGAAGTCAGCCTCTTCATAAAGCCCCTCCATTGATCTGATGTTGGTTGGCCCTCTAAGATCCCATGGAATAATTCTAATCCTTTTTCCTAAAATGTCTTTTTCAACCATTTGAAGGTAGCCCTCTATGGAAAAAGCACTGGATGAGGATCAGAAGACTTGAATTGTAAACCAGGTTCTATCACTAGTAATATGACATTGTAGAATACTCATTTGATAGAATAGGAGCCCAGGGCTTTAAAAGTTAAGCAAATTGCCCAAGGTCACACAGCTATTAAGTGATGAACTTGGACTGTGGGTCCAGCTTTGCTGATGTTGAAGTTCAAGTTTTTGTCCACTATGTTAGAGGACATCTGTGTGCTACTGTTGGTTTGTACTGAGCTTGTGGTCAATTAAACTTTAGTCTTTTCTCCCACAGATTTTGGTCAAGTCACATTTTCTCCATTTGGAACTTGTCTGACTCCCTATCTATCTACCTATCTATCATCTATTTATTATCTATCTGTCTGTCTGTCTATCTATCTGACTGTCATCTTGCTATCATCTACGCATCTATTTATTTTTACTTACATGTATAACTATACTTTTCCTTCTTAAATCTAAAACTGAGGGGTAACCATCATTTCAGTCTCTCAGAATGATTACTGGTTCTTATCGTGTAACATCTCCCTTCGAACTTTGAGTTATCCACAAAACTGACAATTTTCAAAGCTGAAAAAAGAAAGATATTGCTAAAAATTTTCATGGAATTATATTAGGCAGTGTCATATGACAGGCCACTGGCAACCAGTTGTGAACATATCCAACTGTCCGATAATTTCAGTCACGTATTTTCAATTTGACCACAATGACATCCCAACAGACTTAACCTCATTTCCTAGTGGATATGTTTGATGGTTTGGCATCCTGACCTTAGTGAACCCGTGTTGGTTCCACGTGATCACAGCATTCTTTTCTAAGTGGTTCACAAGCCATCTAGTTAGTAATTTTATTCTAGAATTTTGCCAAGATTTGACATCAAGAATTTGCTTTGACCAATCTGTAATTCCCAGAATCTAGGCTTTCTCGAATTTCACAATCAAAAACTATTTTCCAGTCTTCTGGCACCTCTTTATTCTTCACATTTTCTTCCCCCCAGAGATTGCCAGCAGTGGTTGCATAATTACGTCTTTGAGTCTTTTAGTACTTTGGATTATGATCTGTCCAGGCTGGAAGGTGTGATCCCACTTGAATCGTGTTGTAGTGAAAAGGGAAGCAGACTAGAGTGTAGACCTCATTCTTGTCTTGCTGCATCGTTTGCTATTATGTGACTTGCGGTAAATGACTTAGTCCATGTAGCCTCTGTTTCCTCATCTGTAAATGGGGATAAAACCTCACAGGGGCTTGAAAGGAGTAAATGAGTTAACAGCTGGGAAAGTGTCTGGAGCAGCATAAGCTTCAAAAATCTGAATTTCCCTTAATCCCTTAATGCTTTATCTATCTTGGTGTTCAATTTATTCTTTACATTTTGAAATGTCCTTCAGAATTTGAAAACAATTCTTCTTGCTGGAGAAGACAGAAGGGAACCAGAACTCTTTGTGGATGAAGACGATGTGGCGCACCGGACTGGGAGGAACACGAGTCACTTGTTGGGAGGGTGTTTCATTAACTCGCTCTGTGACCTTGAGCAAGTTGTGGAATCACTCTGGGTTTTATTTTCATCTGTAAAATGAGGAGGAAGGATGGGGTGGTTTCTTAGTTCTTGTTCTAAGCTCTAAATCCTCTGAATCTAATTTTCTCTTTTGCCATATGTCCTTGGACTATAGAACCTTCTTGCTGTAGAGGGGTCTAACCCTTAGCCAGTTCTTGATCTACTTTGTGAGTAAATCTCAGATATTTAAAAATCCCCAGCAGACCCCTTGCCACACCAAGCGGTTCTGAGCTGAACCTCTGTCATCTGTAGGTTGATATGGGCTATTAGCCCAAAGGAGCCCAGATTAGGATGACAAACCTGCTTGCTGTCTCCAACTCAGCTTATTATTCACTGTTTTGGATTACCCGGGATTTGATTCTATCACTAGCCTAACGATTGGGAATGGATGGCATAATAATACTATGTCAGCATACAGAGATGTTATGGAAATAATGGGAATAATTATGTAGCACTTCCAAACTAAAGCGTTTTTTGATAAATGAGGATGGATTTCAGATGTGAAATACAGCAATAACTCTTCACCCTAGAATGCTGGAAAAGCCTTTGGATCTACACAGGAAGTCGCTATTCATCAGTTGTGATTAATTTGGAAAAAAAATCACATTCCTTGTCTCCAAAATATGAAAAATAAGAATTTTGTTTTTATTGTGCTTATTTTCTACTCTGGGGACATTATCCAAATTCTACAGAAAGTGTCTTCTGATCTCAAGGTAATTAAATACATAGATGTCTTTGCTCCTCTTTTCAGGGCAGATTTCACAACATAAATCTTATCCATTCATTTGCATGATGTATACATTAATTTGTTGAAGAAATATATATCAGACACTTATTGTATGCCATGTCACACATGGGCTCAGAAAATAATTGAGGAGGCATTCCCTGCTTTTAGAGAGATCTTCATCAGTTAGGGGAGACCTGCTAAGGCTGACAGAAGGGTGTAGTAGGGCTGCTAGAAAGTGAGTTCTGGATCCTGGACCTTTCAGGAGCCTTCTCAGGAGCCTTGCTCTTCTGTTAATCCTTCTCTCTGCATTCCTGGCCTCTTGGCTTTATCACCCTAACACTCTCTCACTCTCTGTGTCTCTTCTATCTTAAAAATAAACAGCAGACCTCTACTAACTCATCATGTCTCTCCAGGATTACCCTGCTTTTTTTTTTTTTTTTTTTTGTGGCTGCACTGCACAGCTTGTGGGAGGTTAGTTCCCCCACCAGGGCTGAAGCCGGGCCCTCGGCAGTGAGAGCACGGAGCCCTAACCACTGGACCGCCAGGGAAGTCCCTTACCCTACTTTTCCATTCCCCGTGGAAAAGCTGTCTGCATATGCTGCCTCCACTTACCTCCCGTTCATTCTTTATCCCTTCCTCCATCCCACCGAAACTGGCTTCCAAGCTACTAAATCCAATGGATACTTTTAAATACTTGTCTTACTTGACCTGTCAGTATCACGTGAACCAGTTGGTGTATTCCCTCTTGAAATACTCTTTTCCTTTGAAAATGTCCTCTCTGGTTTCCCGCTTCTTCTGTGGCTGCTCCTTTTTCTTTTCCTCGGAGGGTTCATCTTCTTTTGCAGCTTCTACTGCTGTTGTTCCTCATGGTGTGTTTTTGTTGGGCCTTCTTGTCTTGCCTCCTCTCCTTGGTTCTCCTCTCCTCTCTTTTTCTCCCTTTTCTGTCTCTCTCTTTTGAAGTAACCTCATCCTTTCTCATGATTTAAATTCTACGTATATGTTGAAGAGTCTCAAATCCATAGCTGTAGCCCAGTGCTCTTTTCTGAGCTCCAGATGTAAATATTGAACTGTGAACTTGATACTGTTACTGGAATGTCTTGTAAACATTTCAAACTTAACATCTCAAACATCTGAGTTCCAGATCTCCCTCCAAATGTCTGCTCTTTCTACAGGATTCTCCATCCTGGCGAGCTACATCTCCGTATGCCCAGGTGCTGAAGGATATGTCTAGCCTACTCTTCCTCACATGTCTTACAGACATCTCAAACTCTACGTGTCCAAAACCAGTCTATTGATTTCCATCCTTGCCACCATCACTCTGCTCTCAAGAATCTTCAAGCAAAACAAATTTTAAAACACACACGCACAAAGGGAAAGAAGGAAGGAGAGACTGAAGGCAGGAAGGAGTGAGGGAGGGGAGGAAGGAAGGAGGGAAAGGAAGAACAACAGAAGAGAGGAAGAGACAAAAGTAAATCCAAAGCCATCTGGTTTTGCTTCACAACCGTCTACTGTGCTATTAGAGTCAGAACCTGGTGGTGAGTTTGGACTCTTCCCTTTCCTTTATCCTCTTATATTAAATTCATGCAAGAAAAGGTCACTTCCACCTCTGGCCATGAAGGGATTAACAGGGTGTAGATTCACCCTTCCATCTTACAGACTGAAAACTGGATAAAATATATGAAATGATTTTCAGGAGGGTGGACAGCTGGTTGGTTGGAGAAGAAGTGGAGCAGGAGAGTGAGGCCCGGGAGACAGGAAACAATTCATGGATCCCGAAAATTGATTTCCCAGGCTCTTTCCAAGCACGTTAATACACGTATGTTTTAATTTATTTTTTGGCTGCATTGGGTCTTCGTTGCTCTGTGCGGGCTTTCTCTAGTTGCGGCGAGCGCGGGCTACTCTTCGTTGCGGTGCCCAGGCTTCTCGCTGCGTTGGCTTCTCTTGTTATGGAGCACGGGCTCTAGGCACACGGGTTTCAGCAGTTGTGGCATGGGGGCTTCCGTAGTTGTGGCTCATGGGCGTCAGAGGCAGGCTCAGTAGTTGTGGCGCACGGGCTTAGTTGCTCCATGGCACATGGGATCTTCGCGGACCAGGGCTCGAACCCGTGTCCCCTGCAATGGCAGGCAGATTCTTAACCACTGTGCCATCAGGGAAGTCCAGAGCACGTTAATATTTTACCTACTTGTGTGCTTGTCCGTTGTCTGTCTCCCTCCACTAGAACATCAGCTCCAGGAAGGATGGAGACTTGGCTGTCTAGATGAGCACCTAGCCCAGGGCCCAGCCCATTGTAAGTACTCAGTAAGTTTTCTTGATGGGATAGATAAGTGAGTGAACCCTTGATAACATCTGCTCCCTCACTAGCCAAGTCCTATCTATTCTGCTTTTAAGTTGACGTCTCCAATCCATCCACTTCTCTCCAGCTCTGCTGCTATTACCCTGATCCCAGCATCGTCATATCTCCCCTCGACAAATGCTGTACTTTCCTAGGTGGTCTTCTTACTTCTGCTCTTGCTTTCCTCCAGTCACTTTCTCCAAGTTGGTTATTTAAAATGTGAACTTCATCCTGTCCCTAGATATGAAAACATATCAGTGGTTTCTGCTCTTTGAAGAATCCACACTCCTTACAAGGGGAAGGTCAGCTCTAGCCTGTGGGCTCAGCATCCTCCCTACACCTGTGGTTTCCTAATTCAGCAGCCCCTTGGATCCGTGGCACACAATTCAAAAACCAGGGAGCTAGATGATTGCAGGTGTCCTTTTAGCCCTTCGTGCGATGATACGATGCTTAGACTTATTTGGCACAATCTAAATTATCCATTAAGATATGATGCTGCAAATTACCTGCAAGTTCAGCAGTTCTAAGCCTAGTAACATGTACAAACAGAATGAGAGTGTCTCTCATTGACAATGGGAAAAATGAGCGTTGGGCTGTGAGAATTTATCATTGTCACTCTGGCACCCTCGAGAGAGAGGGACATATTCTAACCACTTGTCTTCGTTTTTCAAGCATAGCAATCATGGAAGGCAAACTCTCAGTCTATCAGAACTTTCTAGAAATATCATGAGACAGTATTCTAACTCCTTTGCTTTGATTGTCTGTCGACAAGGCAATGCTTTGCTTTGTTGTTTGGCTTCCTGGGTGGACTTACCCCAAACACAATGTCCAGTTCAAATGTACGTCCTTGCTTTTCAGGCCAGTTTTATCTTTCTCTGTAACTTAACATATTGTTCTCTGAGCTCATGAATCAGCCTTTTGTGGGTTTAATTAGTGTGAATCAATTTACCAGCCATCAGATCATACAGAGCAAACAGATAACGTGCATCGTGTGGTCCTAGACACTGAAGGTCCAGACCAGAACATGAACTTCTCACTGAAGTGTAAGGCTCCCTTTGATGAAGAAGTCAGGTCATGGCAGAGCACGGTCAGACACAGTGATATACAGAGTTGACTTAGGCAAAGTCAAAGGAGGTGCAAGTTCTAGGCCATGGTCTCAGAGATAGGTGGAGAAAGGGAGAAGGAAGTAATTATAATAATGACCAATATAATTTGATATGACCCATTTCACATATAGGAAGAGACAAATAAGATCACATTCCACCTTTTTTAAGAAAATTAATACATTTTGTACTCCCCACATTCCTAGAGAAGCAGGTAATCTAGTCTGTCTCTTTGCCCCCTCTCTCCCCCTTATATGACCAGTAATCCACAGGGTCTGAGTTCTACTTATCTCCTTATGCTGGCCCAGAACCCAGGCGCCCCAGGCTCGAGGAACCCCCTTGCTGTGTTCCAAGAACACTTCGTTGTTGCTGGTTCTGTCCCCAAAGACGCACTGTGTCTGGTTCTCTGATTTGGGTCACTGCTGCAGGCACCCAGTTGTTCTTTGAAGGGTAAAGGGGATCGAGTGCTGTCAGACCTGCCCTTCCCCCACCGGATCAGTGCTTCCCTCCTCTCACCAACATGCAAGCCAGGGCCACCCCAAGCTAGCCTGCTCCAAACATTCTCCTTTTAAAATCCTTGGGAGGGCTGGCTTGGGACAGGCTCCAGTGTCCACTGCCCCGTGGACCCTGAGTGGCCACTACCCTGAGGTCGTTGACTTGCTCCCTTCCAGAACCGAGAAGAGCCCGCCCAGGAGACACGTTCTTACTTCCAGTTTTAGAGCCACAGGAAGAAAATTTCTGGGAGATTTCCAATACATCTTGTCCCTGATTTCACCCTCAGGCGTTCAGAAATGTTGAGATCTGGTCTTACAACACCCCATTACACACTCAAAATCTTTAATAATTTTAAAAGTGGATATTTGTGTTCCTTGTTGCTTTGTTTTGTGTGTGTGTGTGTGTGTGTGTGTTTAATCTTATTAGACAAGAAGCTGTAGTGCTGGCTTTCAGAGCTGGACACCCCACACTCTGGCTACATATGGTGAAAAGATGGAGTGTGTGTGTGTGTGTGTGTGTGTGTGTGTGTGTGTGTGTGTGTGTATGGATGTGTGTGTGTGAGAGAGAGAGAGAGAGAGAGAGACAGAAAGAGAGAGAGACAGAGACAGACAGAGAGAGACAGAGAGAGTAGATGGCCATGCTCCTGCAGAAACACAGGGAGGGAGAGGCTGCCACAGGAATCCATGCAGGCCCAGGGTGCCGAGTGGCTGGGGTGAGGGAGAGGGGGTTAGTGGATGTGCAGGGGTGCCATCCACAGAGACAGAAAACTCAGGAAGGGACTCCCTCTGGGGAGAGACGGAGTCCATACGCGATAGTAGTTAGGAATGTGGATTCTGGAGCCAGACTAAGGAGCAGGGATCGGAAACGTGTTCTGCTAAGTAAGCTGGGTGACCTTAGCTTTTTCATGAATAAAAAGGGGAGGTGATGATGATGGCGGTGATAGAGGAAAGGAGTTATATAATAATATAGCAGTAATAGTAAATGCTGTTAACAAACGTTAGCTTTTGTTATTATCGTCATTTTTTCCCATGTGCACAAAGAACAATGTTTTAAGTTTTTTTCGAAACAATTTCTATCTTAGTGACTGTGTGAATTGCGTCTTCCTAAGAGCACAAAGAACTGTAAGTAGTTAATGTTTTCAATGCCGTCGAGCTAGTGCTAGCCTTCTGGGTCTGAGCGGGTGATGGCGGTGAGGTGCAGAGTGTGCCGTGACCAGGATTTTGGAGAGAGAGAGGGTGAAGAGGGGAGCCCTCAGGGCCATGAGGGGTGGCAGAGGGATGGAGAAAGAGCTGCCTGAGGGAGAAGGACTCGGAGAAGAGAGAGATTGAAAGAATTCAGCACTTTGCTATACAATGTGTACACACATCATTCCTTCATCATGAAAAACAGTGCTGAGTTTTGTTGTTTTGCTTTCTTTTGTTTTTCAAAACAGGCCCTGTTCTATCCAGGCATCCATGGAAAGAGCTTCGAGGCTCTAAATAAATTAAGTCCGTGCATTCTCCTTGTCTTCGTGTCTCTTTCTCTCCTAAAATATTAGGTTAACTTAGCATGATTTCCCCCCATTTTGGTACATTTAAAAAATAGGTAGGTTTCTGCTTGGTTTATCTTCTACTAGTTAACCTGGTGTGTGAGCGAACCTCCTGTTTAGTTTGCATGTTCTTCAAGATTTTCGTGTGGATCAGACTCTTACTGAGAGTCATGCTTTGATGAGGGTAACGGCTTCTTCAGAACCTTGAGTAGCTGCTGTCTGGCTGTGATGACTTTTGTTCCATCAGCCATGTCTAGAACATTCTGGACATTTAATGTCTCCCATCAGTGGATTTCCAAACCGAATTTGGGAAGCAAAATTTCCCTAAAGACTTCATTTAGTCTCTCTTTTTCCCTTTCATCTTTTTTTTTTTCAGTTTTATTGAGATATAATTGACGTACATCACTGTGTAAGTTTAAAGTGTACGGCGTAATGGTTTGACTTACATATATTGTGAAATGATTACACGCTTCAATCTCATGTAGATACTCTAAAAAGAAAAAGCAAAAAAAAAGAGAGAAAAAAATTTCTCCTTGTGATGAAAACTCTTAGGATCTACTGTCTTAGCAACTTTCATATATATCATAAAGCATTGTTAACTACAGTCATCACGTTATGCAGTGCATCCCTACCACTTATTTATCTTTTTTTTTTTTAACACACACACACTGTATTTTATTTTAACAAGAGATAAATAAACTGACACCAAGCATTGTAAATGGATGACCACAACAAAAGCAACAATGATTGCAATTACCAAACATGAAACACACTCACACTATGTCATAATATTGACATTCAGTCCAGGAATCATCCACTGCAACAGCTCCTTTACACTTATTTATCTTATAACTGGAAGTTGGTACCTTTTGAGAACCTTCTTCCTCCAATTCCCCACCCCCAACCTCTGCCTCTGGAAACCACAACTCTGATCTCTTTTTCTAGGAGTTGTGTTTTGTTTTTGTTTTTTACATTCCACATATAAATGGCATCATACAGTATTCGTCTTTCTCTGTCTTCCCCTTTCATCTTGAATCAAATATTTTGCACCATGATTGAAAGGGGTCCCACAGACTCCCAGCCAGGCTGTCATATTCTCTTACCCCCATGTTTGAAGCTCCCGACCAGGCTTTGCATCCTTTTTGCCACCCAATTTTTGGTTTACACCTGCCCCTCAAACTCTATGTCTCTCTGTCCCTCTCATTTGGTCAATCTTTACATGGAAAAAAAAAGATACCCCTCCTAAAATAGAGGTGTTTGTTTGTTTTTAACAGTTAGTGGTTATACAGATTTAAAAAATAAATAATTCAAAAAAAATTCCTGGCAAATGCTTTTCTTGGGCTTCTAGTAATGTTTAAGCAATAACCTGGCTTTCTCAATTAATTTCTCCTTATGTGATTCCTTTTAACCTTTCCCATTTACTGCTTGTGGGTTCGGCACTGTTCCCTTTTTAAAGATGGGTAACTGCGTAATGGATTTTGTTGAGTTTTCTGCCAGAATGTGGAACTAAACCGTGTTGTAACTACTGTTACACAGTGGTTCCTATGAAAACACTCCCTATGTAAGTTCTTATCTGGCACTCAAAGCCAAGACATGATATTCCCTTTGTTTGTGAATTCTAAAGAGCCATCCGCTGTTCGATCCCCAGCAGTGTTTCGTCAGCTTGTATGATAACACGAGATCCACCATTTTTCTGCCTCTCCTGGTCTTGTGGTTTCCACACTTTCATTTAACATTTTTAGTTTCATCTCACAGATTTTGGCTTATAGTAAACTCTGTAGCCCCATAGTCATGATTTAACCATGAAATTCTTTCTTAGCTCTGCAAGACTTTTCCAAGGTTGTGGTTGATTTTGTGCCTCACACACAAGGTACCTCTTTTCTGGAAACACGCTTCCCCCTCTCTCATGTTTGTAATGGAAAGCTCTTGGTGCATTGTTGATTTTTCTTCTACTAATGATTACCGTGTAAAGCCCCTCATTTTCAGCTCAAGAGCCGAATCCTTTTTAAATATTTTGCATGTTTCTAAGCACAGAAGGTACCTATGTATGTCAGCTTCATCTTCGCCAGCCCCGACCCTGTCAGCTGTCTAATTAGGTGGTTCTGTTACCTTATTTTCCTTTTTTTTCTCAGTCTCAAGCTAAAACTCGTGTTTGTTTACACTGATCAGATTTACCCGAATATTTATTTCGAAAGGACCCTGTCAGCTTTCTAGTGCTAGAAGCCTCATACCAGTTTGTTTTGGATTGAGCCTGTCCTGCCTCTGTAAGTTCTAGTTACTCTCAGGATAACTTCATTAGTCAGGTCATTATCAGGGACTCACCAGGACGGAAGTTTATCTCACTGTCAAGGAAACATTCTCCGTGGTTGGTATGGCGGTTCTGTTATCATCAGGAACCCCGGCTCCTTAGTGTGTGTGGCCTTCACCCCAAGGCCTGAGATGTCCTCTCCAGTCTCAGCCATCACACTTATATCTCAGTGACCAAGAATGAAAAAGGCACAAGAACAAGCCATGCTCCCTTCTTTTAAAGACATTTCCTGAAATTGCACAAACACTTCCGCATATCCATTGACCAAAACTCAGTCTGATGGATCCACCTCAGCTACAAGGGAGGCTGGGAAATATAGTCTTTATTTTAGGCAGCCCTGTGCCCTGCTGACATTTGGGAATTCTGTTACTGAGCAACAAGGGAGGATTAGATATTGGAGATAAATTAGAAATTCCTGATATATAGCTTAATTTCAAATAAATTCCCAACTTCTCCCCCTTCTGTCATCTCATCTATGGCATCGAAATTTGGAGAGCTATTTATTTTATTTTATTTTATTATTTTCTGGCTTTGTTGAGATATAACTGACATGTAATATCGTGTAAGTTTAAGGTGTACAATGTGTGGATTTGATGCACTTAGATATTGCAAAATGATTACTACCATGGTGTTAGCTAACACCTCCATCACATCTCATAATTACCAGTTCCTTTTTGTGGTGAGAACATTCAAGATCTACTCTTTTCGCAACTTTCAAGGATATAGTACACGATCATTAACTGTAGTCACCATGCTGTACCTTAGATCCCCAGAACTTCTTTATCTTTTAGCTGGAAGTTTGTACCCTTTGACCAACATCTCCCCCTTTCCTCCACTCCCACCCACACCTCAGCCCCTGGTAACCAACACTCTACTCTCTGTTTCTATGAGTTTGGCTTTTTTTCGATTCCACGTATAAGTGAAATCATACAGTATTTGTCTTTCTCTGTCTGACTTATTTCACTTAGCGTAGTGCCCTCAAGGTCCATCCATGTTGTCATCAATGGCAGGATTTCCTTGTTTCTCATGGCTGAATAATATTCACATATATCTCACATCTTCTTTATCCATTCATATGTTGACAGACACTTTGGTGGTTTCCATATCTTGGCTATTGGGAATTATGCTGCAATGGACATGGGAGTGCAGATATCTCTTCGAGATCCTGTTTCCATTTCCTTTGGATATACACCCAGAAGTGGGATTGCAGGTTAGGAACTATTTAATTCTACAGCCTTGCCTTTGGGGATACTATGGCAGAGATCCTGAACATGGTTCTTTTATTGAAGAACTTATTTCTGTTCCCATTGGCTCTCTTTTACCCTCCACGGCACCATGAATGATGCCACCTTTGCTCTGGCACTGAAGGTTCAAGAATCTGAGAAGAGATTCTACTCTTGACAGTGTCAAAGGCTAAAGTCTCTGGTAAAGATTTCATTTTCTACTTTTTGAATCTTCTGTTTACCAACTTTCTCTCTCCTAAATCCTCCACTCACTGGTGGGAGGTTTTGCTTGTTCCCTGCCTGTCGCCGTTCCTCCTGGCAGATCTCTGTGTTTACATTCATTTCACATATGAACATTTCTTTCTTCCTGAAATTTGCCTGCTTTGCTTTTCACCAGGTTTTTAACATCTTTCCCAGTGTCTACCTTACTTTGGGCAGAGGGTCTATTTCTCTTTAGATTTTGGCATTAGCTGCACCACTTTCAACTTGCTACAGAAGTAACTATAAAAAAAGAGCAGAAAATGTCAGGTTTACACGATACTTAAAAGGTCAGTTAGCTGTCTCATACCAGTGATACTTGTTCAAGAACCATTCTGGTTTTGAGTGCTGATTGCCTCTCCTAGTAAAATATGTTTTGATTACATGTAGCGCTGCTCTGCTATCCTGTTATAGATTAAAACATGATCTGGAGAGTATATACTATGTTGATGTGTATGTTCCATCCCCCCCGCACCCCCCCACCCCTGCAGACACTTTGTAAATTTTAAAGTTATAGGAAACTAAAGCCAACAAGAATATTAATCTTAATTTTAACCATGTGTCTTAGAATTAGAAATTAAAAAGAAAGGTTCCACGATGACTAACTCAGTAATAAGTGTTACAAAATTTAATCTGAAAGATGCATTGTATACGTCAACAATTCCTTCTGCTCCGTGCCACCACCGCTGCCCCGTCCAGGGTTCCACTCACTCCTTCCCCTCCTTCACGTCTTGTGTACAATCATTCACGAGCACCTTTCCAAGAGACTTCAGAATCTCTTGGATTTGTCCCTGGGTGTCAGTTTCAGCTGCCACCTCTCAAAGCCAAGTCCCTATCAAGACCCATATAAATGACTGAAGCAGCCTCTTAACCAGTTTTTTTCATTTTTTCACTTTGTGTATCCCACAGGCTGCCGCCAGACTCAGCACTGATTTCAGCATCTCTCGCCCCTGATGAAGATCTTACACTAATTAATTCAAGTCTGGACTCCTTAACCTGCTAACAGTAAGCCTTGCTCAGTAAATCATCTTTTTACATTTTCTCTCACAGAGTATCTCACTAAACACGTCCTACTCCAGTAAGTTCATTTTCCTCGTGTTCTCTTCTCTCTTTTACTCGTATTTTTCCATCTTCATGCCTTTGTTTATGCTGTACCTTCCTTGGAGAAGCTCCTCGCCTCCTCTCCCTTAATCCACATGATCCCTTCCCTTCAGAATCCTGAAGACTCTCTGCTCTCACCCCATCCCACAGTGATCTGTCTTTTATACATAATATTTCTGACCATGGTCTGCATGTACCAAATTACGGTAAGTGAATTGAAGATTGCTTTAAGGTTGCTATATAGTTGTTCTATTTATACACATCTGCTCTCCTCAGCTGGTCTGTTTTATCTGCTTTCCACTCCTAAATGTGTCTAACTGGATGTAATCTGATAATTTAATTTTACTGAAGAAAAATGATGAAATGGGAACCATGTAAGATTCAACACATTTATTTTCATGGGTTTGCTTTAATGTCTTCATACCTTTCCTTGGAGTGGGGTTAGGGTTAAAATGTTTTCATCTTACTCATAAAATCCCAGGTTCTTGAATGTACCTTTGTTCCTTGTCTTTATGGCCTGGTAATTTCCATTAATTACTTAAGTCAAACAATTATGAGATGCAGATCACACTAAGCTTACGGGTCAACGAGGTTAAACGAGGAAAAGAGAGGGAAAAGTAAAAATGTCCTTACTGGGATATGTGGCCTACCCTTGTTTGATTTAATTCCCCCCAAATTTGAGAATCTTCAGATCCACTCCTTAAGAGCAAGGGACAGTTCCCTATTTGAATTTGTTCCCCTCCTGGCTGTGCTATTGATAATTGATTCATGTAGGCTGTTTCCCATGATATTGGCTAAGATATCATGTATCTTAAGATCCCAGATAAGATGTTGCGTATAGCCAAGCAAAAATAGTTAGGTTAAGTCTAAGATGAGTTAAAAGGGAGAGACCACTAGGAAAGATGAGTTACCTTAAATTACGGCTCTCGATATCCATTTGTCTCAGCAAGAACTAAGCCTCAAAATTCAGAGGCTCAGGTTAGCTGTTTGGCTTATGTTATGGCTAGAACTGGGACCCAAGAGAGGGTGGCAGTGCCAGGTCAGGCATGGCCTTTAGACCACAGTTAAAGGTTTGTATAGTACTTTATTCCAAGTACTTTATTCGACACACAATAAGAGCGATCAAGGAGATAGTTGGGTATTTGAGTTCAGAACTCTGGAGAGGGGTCAGGACTGAGATATAAATTAGGAATTGTCAGCCTACAGGTGGTCTTCAGCACCCCTGGTCTAGATGGGGTCACCCTGGGAAAGGCTGTTGATGGAGAAAAGAACCGTGACCCTAGTGTTCTCCCACTTCTAGAAAGTAGCACAGAGGGGAAGGAGATTGGGAAGGAGTGGCCAGTGAGGTTGGATGAAAATCAGAAGAGCTTAATGTTACAGAAGCCAAGATCAGAGAGCTTTTCAAGTTAGAGACCTCAACTGGGTCTGACTGCCAAGAATCAAGGAGGAGGAAAGACGGGAAAGTGGCCATTGGGCTGGACGATGTGAGGTCACTGGTGACCTTGCCAAGTGGGGGTGAGCACGAAGATGTGTACAGGGGACAATGACCAGCCCTTGGGACAAATTTTCCAGGAAGGCAAACAGAAATGTGGCAGTGAGTGGCGGGTAATGCAGTTTCTAGGGATCTAACTCTTTTTCCCATTTATCTGATCTCTCCTAGATGTTAGGGGGTGGCATCGCCTCACATGGTGTTAGACCAATTTGTATAGGACTGTGGCTTAATGTATTGTTTCTTTCACATGTATTTGTGATTTAAAAGGAGAGACCTTGTCTTTCATATAGTAGATAGTCCAGTATATGAGGGGCACCTAGAATACATGAATATTCTGGCTAAGGCAGCTCTGGGGTGTGTGTGTGTGTGTGTACATTGTCTTCACATCTAGGGGGCTGGAAATCTTCCTGGCAATCTGTTCGGCATCAGGGATTTTAATCTCCAGATGGGTGCCCCCTTTTTCTTCTTGATAACCTCTTACTAACGAAGAGCCTGGGATGGGAGTTCCATTTACAAACGGTCAATCATTAGAAACAGATTTGTAGGCGGAGAAGCATCTCCCAACGGCAGAGCTTCACTCTTGCGGCACGCACTCAGTTTCTTGCACCAGCGGGTCCAGCGAGCAGATCTGTGAAGGGGAAGACGACACCTTACCCGGGTCAAGCCCATCCCGCTCTAACCCCAGCCTTCATCGAAAACAGACTGAAGGCAAACGGACAACTGCTCTGTAGTCCCTGGCCTTGCCTCTCTTCCTTCCCTCCTTCCTTAACAGTTATCTGAGAGACTGAAAAGTCTGTTTGTGTTACAGCTGCCATTGTTGGGCTGTGTGGCCCACTCTTTCAGCCCATCCCTGAGCTCCCTTCCCTTTGAGGTGGGGTATTTTTCTGTAATTCAGACAGTGGAGACAATGCCAGGATCTCCACGCCTTCAGAACCAGGGTAGAAGTCAGGCTGGACCAGTGAACTTGCAGGAAAGGAGACTCAGGCCCAGCCCACATTCTAGAATCTATAATGAGACTCTGCCTTCCTGAATCCAAGCCCCTTATCCCTCCGACGCTCTGACAGGTTATTTCATCCTGCCCCAGCCACCTCCCTTTTTTTTTTTTTTTTTTTTTTTTGGCCATGCCACATGGCATGCAGGATCCTAGTTCCCCAATCAGGGATTGAACCCATGCCCCCTGCAGTAGAAGCTCGGAGTCCTAACCACTGGGCCGCCAGGAGGGAAGTCCCCAGCCACCTCCTTCTGAATGCCCATCACCTGTCCTCCTTATCACTTTCCATCCAACCGCCAGGCGAGCAGAGGTACCTCTTTCGTGATTTTTGCCATATGTACGTACCACTAATGCTAACTATTTACCTAAAATTTTTCTTTAAATCAGCTCACCATTTCACTGAAAATATTTACTTAATAAGGAAATTTTGTTACTACGTAAATAGAAATTCAGGGTAAATAAAAAATAAATACAAATAAAACACCAAATTTAGGTTATCAAATTCTAATTGTATGCTTATATACCAAAGACTCTAAGCTTGCTTTCCCTTTTCTTGTTTTAAAGAGCGATCATAAAATATTAGAGTTATTAAAGATATAGCAGCACCAAACAGACTTACCCCTTGACTTAGTCTGAAGGGTTAAAGAGAAGTGCTATTTGCACAGTGCTGTGAGTGTACCAGAAGATGCTGAATTGTACACTTTAAAATGGTCAATTTTACGTTATGTTACAATTTTTACCTCAATTAAAAAAAAAGAGAAGTGAGAAAGAATAATTTTGATTTGGTGATTTTATACCATATTATAGTACTGTGTAATATCTTTTCTCCATCATTTTGGTAAAGCACCAACCACACCAGTGAAGCTGTAATGCGCATGCCTCGGTCCCAAAGAAGCGCGGCTGTCTGAAGCCCACTCGCCCAAAGCAGTCACACTAAGCTAATGCCTTCCCTTGAGTTGCTTGAATGATGCAGAGGAGGATATATAGAGCAATACTCTTCTAAAGCCCCTATTTGTTTGCTTTCCACTTCTGAAACCTATAATGTATTTGAACTTGAATAATCTACTTTTCAGAACTTAAATTTCTTTATCTGTAAAATAGAGATACTAGTACCTATCTCACAGTGTTGCTGTGAGGATTGCATGAGAAAATGTTGGAACAGCCTAGCAAAATTCCTGTATGGAATAAATGTTAGTTCTTTGCTCCACACCACACTCAGTTGAAGAATATTAAGGAGGCAAACTCATATGGTTGTTTTATGAATAATTTGATGCTGCTGTGATGATGATTTGCTAGAAATCCTTGTAATCTGGAAATGGAGCAACTTAGAGAGTCTGGAAAACAGTCACTATTGATTATTAAACCAATACTAAAAACAAACAAACAACAACAAAAACAAACCCCTAAACAAACAAACCAAACAGACTATTCTGAGATTCATTTTCAGAATCGCTGATGGTTGAGATACAACTCATCATTTCTGCTAAGAAGCGTTGACTCATTATTGGTATCTTTGTTGAGTTTCTACTGAATTCCCTCCTAGTACAGTTCTATATGTTGGGACTTTGCTAACCTGGTTTAATTAATTAATCTTCACGTAAAACCAAAGTATCTTTAAAACATTATCTGGGGTTTCCTTATGAAACATCATCACTTCTGATCCACTGACATTTTGCTGTTTTTGGTCATCATTATTTGTATTGTTACGTTTGGCAGCAATCCTGGAAATACTGTTTACTTTATGCTAAAACCATGTCTAAGGAAAAACTGTGACTCCACTGTGGAGTGAAGTATGGCAAACACTCCCTCGCATTGTGTTCTGGGTTTTGGATATACATCAAACTAGGAATGATGTAGTCTTTCAAACTTTAGAACTTGAGTGCGGGGGGTAGGGAACGTTCAGATGCCACAAACACACTTTACAAAACATTTCAGAGCCAGCGTTCTCTAGGAAGGGAGAGACAGTTAGATTCTCCAATCTTTTGGACCAAAAAGAAAGGTCAGAAAGAATAACAAAAACCCTGGGTTGGGGAAAAAGGAGTACTCTCAATAGAGGTTTCTAAGGCATCTGAAAAGATGAGCAAGGTATACCTCAGGCATAGTTTGGCTTGTGGAGTAACTAAAGCCATATGAAGTGTTTTATGATGGGTTTTACAGTTCATTAGACATTCACTCGCAAGGAGGATCGGTTAACACTGTCGTTCCTGAGGCAGGCATTTTCTTTCTTAAAGTCCAGAAGAATAATTCCCTAGAACGAGAAGTGGGGGTTTGGCAAATTAAAGAGAGTTGGGTCTTCCTCTTCCAGGCTTTTAAACTGTATTTTTATCAGATGAAATCACTTGGGGAGCATTCTGTGTAAATCTCTCCAGTTCTTTGAGGATAGCAATTCATCTCTTTTTTGAAAAAGAACTTTCTAAATGCATACATCTTAAAAATGAAGATGTGGATATATACGTATCTAGAGCTGATGTTAAATGTGTCCCTTGTCTCACCATTATTCATCAATATCCCAGGTCTGGTGTGTACACAGAGACAGTCCAACTCTCTGGGTTTGTTACCAGTAACCTAAACTGACTATAAGTTTGGGAAATTCAGGCTCATCAAAGAGGTTCGGTTATGGTATAACGGTTTCACTTTGCTGTACACCTGAAACTAAAACAACGATACTCCAATAAAAATTTTAAAAAACATTAAGAAAGGGCCTCCCTGGTGGCGCAGTGGTTGGGAGTCCTCCTGCCGATGCAGGGGATACGGGTTCGTGCCCCGGTCCGGGAGGATCCCACATGCCGCGGAGCGGCTGGGCCCGTGGGCCATGGCCGCTGAGCTTGCGCGTCCGGCAACGGGAAAGGCCACGACAGTGAGAGGCCCACATATCGCAAAAAAAAAACAACTACGTGTGGAGCAACTCTTGCTGAAAATGACCTGGAGACTCTGGCAGAACAGCTCTTCTACAACCAAGGACGTCAAGAAAGATCTACACAGAGTCTGGTTCCAGACTGGGGGGTGGGGGGTGAGAAGTAATCTGGTCAGGACCCACACCCTTGACAGGGGACCCAGAAAAAAAAAAAAAAAAAAAAAAAAAAAAAAAAAAAAATTAAGAAAGAAAGAGGCTTGACTATGAATTATGGTTCTCTGGAATAATACTAGCTATAGGAAGCCAAGCAGATTTTTTTGAGTGCAATTTAATTAATTCTGAAACAGCTTCTCATCGGGGTCCCTGACCTGCAGTAGAACTGGACTGCTCTGAGTTTTAATCCCTTGTGAGTGTTGTGAAATCATCATGTCACATAAACAAGCAAGCCTCTCGTGGGTTTGGGGTCCACCTTGTTGACAGGTCTGAGACGCAGCCCGGCGTGAGTACCGGGTGAGGCTTCCCCTCACAGGGCTTGAGGTCACATTCTGTTAGACAAGCACTGTCCACTTTCTTTCAGTGCAGAAGGTCTGTGTGTGATTAAGTAGACTCCAGGCTCTTGGCGGTGCTCTAAAGAGGAATGAAGCTCCCTCGGTGATTGGAAGGACAGGTGTTGGCTTCCTCCTGCTTTGTTTGGGCAGCGCTGGTGAGCTCAACGTGCCGCTGTTCCTTGAGCATGTCGCCGCTTGGAGAGAAGACACGCTGGGTGTCCAAACCAGGGGTCAGGTCCTGAGCCACCACCCACCCCCGCCCCATAGCCAGGGGCACAACGTTGAGTCCTCCCGACTCCCATCAGATCCCCAACAAGTCTGAGCGGAGTTTATTCATCTTCGGTGCCCCTTGTGTTCCTTTTCTGTCCTTTTGTGACTTTCGGTTACTTTCTCTTCATCCTCAAGCATGTTTTTTTCTCTGAGTTTCTTTCACTTTCTCTCCTCTAAAAACGCTTGCTGGCAAAAGCTCTGATAAACACATTTGCACTGAGGTGTAAATGGCTGATAAACAATGTGCTTCTCCCAGGAGTATTTGCATTGGAGCAAAGACCTAAATGTCTAAGGGTGGAATTTCAGAGCAGCGAGCCAGGTGGGAGAGGGGCTGAGGGGTGAGGAATCTTCCTGAGGCCACCGTGGGCCTGATCCCAGAGTCCCCCCGCTCCAAGGTAGCCGGGGCTGGTGATGGAGGCCTGGGCTGGGCTGCTGGCCATGGGAGGGGCTGGTCCCACAGCCAAGCCCCTGGCCTTGCTCCACGACCGGAGTTTGAAATCATGAGGCCCCGTCTGAAAACCTTGAGCAAGAATCTTGCTTATCCCAGAGGAATGTTTGAAAACACTATGAGTATTCCATTTGTGGTAAATGTTTCATTATTTTACTGTTTTCTCCAGCTGATGTGACAGACACCTCTTAGTTTCAAGGATTCTTGAACTTGTCCTTTTGTGAAACATCCAGAGTTCCCACATGTAGGTTAGTTCCTGCTGACAGAACCCTTTAGGCTCATCATTCCTCGCTTGTCTGAGTCAGAACTGTTTTCCATAGTCAAATGCTGACCTCTGGGTAAAAGAAAAATTGCAAAGTCGCAGCGAAAATCCTCCAGGCTTGGAGCACACATCCATGGGCTGATCGCTACAGAATGGATTGCGGGATTCTTGGGGCTGCTGTCAGGACAGGGGACACCAGCCCCTGGGGAAAAGCCCCTCCCCCCCAGCTCTCTGACGGGACCTGCGAGCCCCTAGGCTCTGCCGGGTCCACACGTGACAGCTCTCGAAAACAAACAAACAAACAAAACCCAAACCTCCCCATTAAAAAAAACCATCAAGCTCCGTATAACTAAAAGTGAAGACTATTGGTTGACATTATCTTTTTTTCTGAAAAACAATTCACATCTTAGATTAGTTTTGGCTTCTGTTTTATCCCAGTGAGTTGAAAATTCACTCTGCATTTCCTCTTCTCTGATGCTTATGGGTGCTGAATAACCTGGCAAAACTCTAGTGTATCAGTTGTGTTTCTGCCTGCTTTCTTTTTTGTTTGTTTGTTTTTAATTGAAGTATAGTTGCTGTACAATATTATATAAGTTACAGGTGTGCAATTAGTGATTCACAATGTTTAAAGGTTAGACTCTATTTATAGTTATTATCAAATATTAGCTATATTCCCATGTTGTACAATATATCCTTGCAGCTCATTTTATACATAATAGTTTGTACCTCTTACTCCCCTCCCCGTATATTGCTTCTCTCCCACTTCCTCTCCCCACTAGTAACCACTAGTTTGTCCTCTATACCTGTGAATTGCCTGGTTTCTTTATCAGCCTGAGCTTCTTAAGGGCCATTGGCTGAATCGTATTTATCTTTTCTTCCCTCCAGGGACTTATGTATAATAAGTTCTTATAAAAAAATTGAGCGGTGGAAAAATGAGTAAAGATGCTTATTCTAACCCTATTTGTTTTTGTTTTGTTTTGTTTTTGCGGTACACGGGCCTCTCACTGTTGTGTCCTCTCCCGTTGCGGAGCACAGGCCCCGGACACACAGGCTCAGCGGCCGTGGCTCACGGGCCCAGCCGCTCCGCGGCACGCGGGATCTTCCCGGACGGGGGCATGAACCCATGTTCCCTGCATCGGCAGGCGGACTCCCAACCACTGCGCCACCAGGGAAACCCTAACCCTATTTTTGTAAGTTAAACTCTTTCATTTCCTGGCTGTTTTGTCTACAACACTCTGAACTTCCTATATAGCCATAGTAATATTGTTTATACTATAACACACATGAACCTCAGAAACATTACGTTCAGTGAAAAAAGCCAGTCACAACGGACCTCATATTGTATGGTTCCATTCATATGAAATGTCCAGGACAGATGAATCTATAGAGACAGAAAACAGATTTGTTGTTGCCTAGGGCTGAGGGGAACAGGGGAAATGGTGCGGGGTGACTGCTAAAGGTATGCAGTTTCTTTCTGGGATGATGAAAAAAGATCTAAAATTATATCATAGGGATGGTTGCCTAATTCTCTAAATATATACCCAGTGGTACACTTTGAATGTTATGGTATGTAAATTACATATTAATAAGCTGTTAAAAATGAATAAACTATAGGGCCTCCCTGGTGGCACAGTGGTTGAGAGTCCGTCTGCCGATGCAGGGGACATGGGTTCGTGCCCTGGTCCGGGAAGATTCCACGTGCCGCAGAGCGGCTAGGCCCGTGAGCCATGGTCGCTGAGCCTGTGCGTCCGGAGCCTGTGTTCCGCAACGGGAGAGGCCACAACAGTGAAAGGCCAGCGTACTGCAAAAAAAAAAAAAAGAATAACCTATAGTCCTAGGTGAAATGGAAAGAAAACAAGAGGTCTAGGCTCGGACTCCTACTATTCTATAAATGTGGAAAAAAGAAGAATGAATTTTAGAACTTTATAGACACAGTAAGAAAGTGCTTTGTGTGGATGTGAAAATGAAGATGAAATGGGACCTGGTACTGTTTGGGGAAGAAAAGGAAGTTGAGGTGGGGGAAGAATTAAATTTGAAGCCAGGAGACTTGTGGACACACCCCAGTATGAGCTTCAGTGACCCAACTTGTGTAATTTCCTCTAACCAATAGAATATGGCAAAGGTGACAGGATCTCATTCCCTCAATTGTTTTGTTCTGTAAGACTCCATCTTTGCAGACTGGGGGAGAGATTCTTCTGCTGGCCTTGAAGAAGAAAGCTGCTCTGATGTGGGCTTCCCATGAAGAGAGCCATGTGACTGAGAACTGTGGGGGGCCTCTAGGACTTGGGGGGGGGTGGGCTCCAGCCAATAACCATCAAGAAGCCAGGGGCCCACAGTCCTACAACCACAAGGAACTGAATTCTGCCAACAACCACATGAGCTCCAAAGAGGACTCTGAACTCCAGAAGGAATGCAGCCCTGCCAGTACCTTGATGGCAGCCTTGTAAGACCCTGAGCAGAAGACCAAGCTCAGCCGTGCCTGGATTCCTGGCCTACAGAAACTGTGAGGTAATAAAAGTGTATTGTTTCAATCCACTAAATTTGAGATAATCTTTTATACAGCAATAGAAAACTAATACAGAGCTGCTATAAAAAGAAAAGGCAATTTCCAGGATCATTTTAGTTGAAGGACTGCTGGAAGAGAAAACTTGGGGCGATGACAAATCGAGGTTGGGATGGGGACCTTGTTATCGACATTTGCAGAAGGCAGTTAAGATAAGCAAAGATCAAATGACTCAAGGAATATGGGCTTCTGTCCACTCAGATCTGTGCTTGGAGTTCATATCCTACAGACGAGCCAAGAGATGCCTTGCAGAGCAGAACAATATTAAAATATTGACTATCATTAAAATAGTGGTAACAGCGACAATGATAATATATTCAAGATTGCTGTGTGCCAGGCACTGGGCTAAGCCTTTTATCTGCATATTTTATTATTTCATTTTAAAGAGACAGCATGGGATGGGTTCCGGCTCTAAATTCAGTCCATCAGGTTCTAAGTTCTGGCTGTCGGTTTACCACGCACGCAACCTTTGGTGAGTCACTTAACACCCTTTCCTCTCAATCTACGCATTTGTAAAATGGGCTTCGGAATAGTATCTACTTCATAGAGTTGATGTGAGGATTAAATGAAACCATCCCTGTCCCGCTCCTGGACCGGCGCCTGGCACATGATAAAAGCTCAATGACCGCTAATTGTCACTGCTACTGTTTATTATTGTTGTATCACAGGGTAACTAAGAGTCCCTCCTCTGCCACTTATTCATCAGGTGTCCTTGGGCAAGTTACTCTCAACTTCAGTTCTTTATCTCTAAAGGGGGGTAGAAACAATACCTTCCCCGTAGGATTTTCTTGAGGATTAAATGGTGCCTGTGGTGCTGCGCTGTGTGCACTGGTCTGACAGGTGACTCAGTCTTCATTCTCTCCATCAGGGTGGAACTATGCCTCCTGCCAAGAGGCCAGGGGCCTAATAGGACCTTCTAGTCACTTCCTTCCTTCAGTAATTTTGCCCGCAAGCTTGGGAAAAGGCATCTCGCATAGCAATCAACCTGTGTCAATTCTCAGCCAGTGTTAGTTAACTGTTACTACAGCCATTTTATGTATGCAAAAACGGAGGCACAGGGAAGGCAGCTCACCTAATGCCGAACAATCAGAATTGAAAGGCAGACCTGCCTGATTCCAAAAGCAAGAGTGTTTCAGGAAAGCATATTTTGTATGGACGACAGAGGGTAAAGACCCTTAATTGGGGTCGAGCCAAAGAATAAATTCGGAGATGAGAGTTGGGGGAAAGTAGGTAAAGGACAGTCAGTAAATGTAGGTGATAACAGGGAAGAAAATGAAACACAGACTAAATGAAATTTTGGTAAATAAGCCCATGGCACAAAGATACATTGAATTCCTCTTATTTTTTACAAGTAATGTTATTTTTTAACTACAAAACAGTGACACTGGATTTAAGAGTTCTCATTTCCTGGCTCACGGGTGGAACGCATGGACAGCCCAAGTGAGCATTTCTGTGTCTGATTTCTGTGGGCTGTGATCTGAGACAGACACGATTACAAAATCTCTCAGTCTAGCTGGAGTTGGTTGGGAAGAAGGAATCAATTGGCCTCTTTCTGCAGCTAAAAGAAGGAAAACAACAAGCAAGTGGAATGAAGTGGTGCCAGGGCCACACGCTCTGCTTTGGGCCAGCTTGTATCCTGGCTTGACTCTTCGGAATCCCAAGACCTCCCTTGACAGTCTTTCCTACTATCCAAGTATTAGTGTCGCACGAGATCGACCTTTGGGGCAGCCCCAGAGGTTGCCAGATGAATACAATTTTATTTGTGCAACGAAGTTACCCCCCCAGGGCTGACTGAGTAAACAGCCCTGCTAGAGCGATTTTCTAATAAGAGATAGACAGACATGGTGACATCCTGGATAGCGACGGGGATGGAGATGAGGTTGATGGAGATGATGATCATGATGGTGATGATGATAGCGATGATAGCTGCCATTTATCGAGTGCACTGAGGCATTATGATGGGTGTTAAGAGCATAGACTCGGACTCCAGATTGCCTAGGTTTAAATTCCAAGTCTGCTACTTACTAGCTGTGTGACTTTGGGCAAGATACTTCAAACGTTCCATTTTCTTCACCTATAAAGTGGAGGTAATTATAGTATGTTGTGGTAGGCAATATGTGTGTGTCTGTGCATGTGTACATAGTTACATAATGTATAAAGCAGCACGGTGAGTGGTAGCAATGCTTGAGGGCTTCCTCTGTGATAAATGCTTAAAGATATGATCTCATTTAATCTTTACAGCAGGCCTATGAGGTGTCACTTTTTCCATTTTACAGATGAGGAAACTGAGGCAGAAAGAGACATGCTACAGGTCACACACTGATGGAGCCAGATTTAAACCCAGAGTGTCTGACTTCAGAACCTGACATATGCAAGGGTCATCTCGCCAGAGATTGAAGCAAAGGAAAACCTACCCACAAATATCACGGTGCCTGTATTTCTCTAAATTATCCTTAATTCATATGCCAGAAAAGAGAGTCAACTACGAACCAGACCAATATCTGCATGATTTTAGCACAAAATGAGTTACAGCCACTCTAGTAGAAACCTGAACTTTACATGGGATACCTAAAACACATGCCACTGGATCAATGAGTTTTACAGCCCACAGAGAAAGGTAGATTGAGTCCGCTGGGGAGAGAAGATTCATTGAAATGAGAATTTTTCCTCTTTTCTCTCCAAATGTTCACACTTATCCAGGAATGGTGAAAATTTCAATGAGGTTGCAACTGGAGACGAACAAAGAATCTGAATTAGGGGCTGTGCTTCCCCACCCTACCTGCACTTGATTATCCAGAGGGTGTCATTTGGTACCATGAGATTTAATTTGTTCAGAAGAGAGGTGGGCACCTGTAGTGCCAGGCCCTGTATTAGGCGCTGAGGGCTCAAAGATGAGCCGTCCTGAGACCCACAGGTGAGGAACGCTTGTCCCGCGGAGGGGTGTGCGCATGGAGCACAGCGGTCCAGGAGCGGGAGAGAAGGGTGTGTCTCTCCACAGGCAGAGGAGTCCTCAGAAGCTTCATGGTGGAAGTGAGCTGGACCCTGTGAATGAATGAGGGCTCACCAAGCAGAAAGTAGGGTAAAGGCCATCCATGTTGGAGAAACTGTATTTGCAGAGGTATGGAGACTGAATGGGCCTCTGCAGTCTCAGGAAACAGAAGGAAGCTTGGTCTGGCTGGAGCTGAGAGTGAAGAGAGAAGGAGGAGGGAGAGGATGTGGGGGACTATGTAGCTGTTAAGGTTGATGGGGGCCAGGCTGGGAAAGGCATTGTATTCGTGTCCAAGAGTGTGGACTATAGCTTTGGGAAATGGTACTGTCGACAGTCCGTGCCCTGACTGTCTCCGTGTTAGACCGTGTAAAGATTGGAACAAGGAAAGACTGGAGGAAGGGCAACCAGAAAAGAGGTAACTGCAATAGTTCACGACCAGAGATGAGGAGAGCTGGAATTAAGGAAATCGTAGCAGGTTGGAGTCGAGGCAGGGGGAGAGAGGTGGGTGGTGCTAAAGCAGCAGGGGTTGCTCTCAGGTCAGCCGGGGAACTCGAGGGGGGAAGACACTGAGAGTGGCTCTGAGGTTTCTACTCTGGACAACTAGACACTAAACGGGACCCACAGAAGGAGCAGTTGCACAAAGAAAGCGAAATACCGAGTTTGAGATGGATGTGGAGAGTGGGCAGGGCGTGTGTCTTACCAATTTTCGTTGCAGGTGGAAGGCAATCCATTCGTGGTTGCTGAGTTTGCTGGATTCTGGTTTGGGAGCCGGCGGGGACACGGGCAATGGCCCTGGGACCCGGGAGAGTTGAGGAGGAGAGACCCAGACTTGGGGTCACTAGGATATGGGTTGTAGCTCAGCCACAGGTGAAGGAGCTTGACCAGGAGTGTTGGAGGGTGCTGAATGTGAGCACCCTCGCCGCAGGAGGAGAGGGGCTGGAGAAGGCGACTGGGCGAGTCACAGAGGCAGCCAGGAAAATTAAAGTCAAGAGGGTGGAAAGGTGTAAGAAAACAGGGGCGGGAGTGTCAGGTGCCACCAAGCGGCCATCGAGGAGAGTCCTGAAAATCGGTGTGGGGTTTTCTCATCAGGAATCCTTGGAGAGGGGCTTCCCTGGTGGCGCAGTGGTTGAGAGTCCGCCTGCTGATGCAGGGGACGCAGGTTCGTGCCCTGGTCCGGGAAGATACCACGTGCCGCGGAGCGGCTGGGCCCGTGAGCCACGG